>NC_045438.1:55833316-55836510 GCF_002776525.5 Piliocolobus tephrosceles | reverse complement strand
CCTTCCTTCCTTCCTTCCTTCCTTCCTTCCTTCCTTCCTTCCTTCCTTCCTCTTTATCTCTTTCTTTTTCTCTCTTCTTTCTTTTTCTTTCTTTTGTAGCTTTGAGGATATTTAGGATTTAAGTTTCTGGGCAGTTTATTTCCTTTTTCATACTCTGCTCTTATAAGTAAAGATAACTTCTGAGTAGCTCAGACATATGCTAGAACCATGGATCTTTAGATCTGTAAGAAACACTGTAGCTTTCCAATCCAGTTTTCAGACATTATGTTTCATCATGGTCCCCATACTTCATATTAAATTTAACCACAAACCTCCAAAGATGGCTGATAAAATCAGAGCTGCAATTAGTAGTGTGCGTGGGTGTCAGTTCTAATGGAAGCCTGCTAATCCACCGATGGGAAGTCTGAGAACCAGAACTAAGTGAGTTAGCCAGTGTTACCTAGGCAGGACAGGGAGTACAGCCAGGAGGAGAAATTGGGCTCATTTAGGTAGAAATCAGATTAGTGGCAGCTGGGAATGGGGCTGTGGGGAGGAAGTGGGCAGCAAAGGGGCCCAAGGGAACTCTTTTAGGGGGCGATAGGAATGTTTCTATCATGATGGTAGGGTGGTTGCATTACTGCCTATTTGTCAAAGCTCATTGAGTTGTACACTGGAAATTGGTGACTTTTAATGTCTATAAATAATGCCTCAAGAGAACTGACAAAAAGAAAATAATAAAGTGGCTAAAAAGTTGTAAGGAACCTCCTAAAACATTCAGGTCTTTCATTGGGGGAGGGGAGGTAACATTTTCTATGCTTTTAAATTCAGTGTAACTGTATGAAATGATTCCTTAAAAAATACAACAAAAGAAGAAAAACTCACGTTCCCTTAATTCCAGACTAGACTGGTGGAGTCTATTTTTCTGGTCGGCAGAGGTCATCACCACCCTGTATTCATCGCTGCTGTCAGTTATACCAAGGGCCTGTACACCTGGGCCAGGTAGTAAATATTTTAAGCTCTGTGGGCCACACGGTCTCTATCACAGCTATTCAACTCTGCCATTGTAGTATAAAAGCAGCCAGGGGCAATATGTAAACCAAGGAGTTATGGCCATGTTCCATTCAGACTTTGTTTGCAGAAACAGGCAGCCAGCGGGATTAAGCCTAGGTGCTGTTTCTGCCAATCTGTGAGTGACATTTTTGTTACTTTTGGAGAAACTCAGCAGAACAGGTGCGCTTACTGTGTCCTCACCAGTAGGGTGAGTTATAGGATGATGGGACTGCAGGGAGGTGTGGAAGAGGACAGGTCCCGAAGGGCTTGAGATGCTATGTTGAGCTAATGGACTGGGATCTGTAAAGGACAGGATGGTTTTGCTCAGATGGAATGATAGAGGATGAATTAAAAGGAAGAAGACAGTGAACATGGCCGCCACTTTCTAGGTTATTGCAGAAATCCGGGAAAGAGGTAAGTTCAGCCATGACAGTGACCACGAGCAGAAGGGGACATGGTGAAGGGATACTCTGCAGAGACAAATGACAGAACAGAATGCAGAGAATGCCTGTAGCTGGGATTATAGGCCACCACGCTCTGCTGTTTGTATTTTTAGTAGACAGAGTTTCAGTATGTTGGCCAGGCTGGTCTCGAACTCCTGACCTCAGGTGATCCCCCCCCCCGCCCCACCCCGGCCTCCCAAAGTGCTGGAATTACATGTGTGAGCCACTGCATCTGGCCCACTCCTGGGTTTCAAACATAGTATTACTGAACAACCTCAAATTGCTATATTTAAATAAACTCTTTATCAACTAGTCCTGAAAATTAAGGCCTAAAGACATCAACAAAACGAGTGACAGAAGAAAGGCATTTCCGAGTGATGTAATTGGGTGACTCATCTCACAAGAGGGCACTACCAGTAGACCACCTTTCTGGCTTTTGGCGTGCCCTGACATCAGCCTTGCTCGCTCCATTAATCCTACTGTGCTCACATAGAAGCGAAAACATGTCACGCTTCTGTTTGAAAACTGTCTTTTTGTTCTTAGCAACATGTCATGTTTGGGGAAAGTTATAATATACTGGACAGTGGTGTCAGTAAGTCGGAAAGGCTAAGAAGCTTTGATGTCAGGTCTTTACCATTTAATGGTTTTCAAAGTATTGGGAATTCTGAGAATGTTGTGGTCAGGTGTAAATGTACCACCCAAATCTTGTTTCCTTCCCTCTGGTTCAGATAATAATAAAGTGACCTACCCCTGAACCCCATCTCCTTTGTAGTGGAGGTTGATTCCCAGTAGAGAATATCTTACATGTAGTAGTTGCTTCATAAAGTTTGTTGAATTAAATTGAATTTGTGTGAGTCTATGATGATTCTCCTCGTGAAAGAACATAGTCTACCAAAATCCTGTGGGAGCAAATTTTTGTATCACATGTCACTTTATTATTATTATTATTTTTGGAGACAGTTTCATCCTTGTCACCTAGCCTGGAGTACAATGGTGCGATCTTGGCTCACTGCAACCTCCGCCTCGTGGGTTCAACTGATTCTCCTGTCTCAGCCTCCCGAGTAGCTGGGAATACAGGGGCCCACCACCACGCCCAGCTTTTTGTTTTTTGTATTTTTAGTAGAGACGGAATTTCACCATGTTGGCCAGGCTGGTCTCGAACTCCCGACCTCAAGTGATCCACCCTCCTTGACCTCAAGTGATCCACCCTCCTTGGCCTCCCAAAGTGCTGGGATTACAGACATGAACCACCGCGGCCGGCATATGTCACTTGTGGTTCTTAAAAGTCTTCAGTGAGCTGAGAGTCTGCAAGCTTTAGCTAAACTGATTTCTGAATTTAATCATTAAAAAAACAAACAAACAAACAAACAAAAACCAGAAAGCAAAAAGCAATCCAAAAGCACAAAACCCAACTCAAGTGAAAGTACTCAAAGCAAAATGCTGGAAGAACCACTCTGGGCTCCTGTATTTGAAGAACTGTAGCTTCTGCCAACTTGAGCTTGCCAAGCTCTTGGAAGCAAAGCCACAGGGGGTATGGTCTGTGGGACACTTTCCACTAAAGTCATGATGACCATTTACTTTTTGGGACCTAGTTCATGATCTGATTTTACTCTTTTACAGAAAATGAGAATAGCCATAGGTTTTTTTTTGTTGTTGTTGCTGTTGTTTTCTTTTGTTTTTGTGTGTGTGTGTTTTTTTTTTTTTTTTTTTTTTTTTTTTTTT
>NC_045438.1:55818017-55833216 GCF_002776525.5 Piliocolobus tephrosceles | reverse complement strand
TTTTTTTTTTTTTTTTTTTTTTTGCATTGGGGCATTTACTTTAATTTCTTAGTCTTCAGGTATATAATCCTTTCTACACTTAGGGAAGATTAATTAATTAATAAAAATTCTTAGTACGAGGCAGGTATCTTGTCAAAGACTGATACTGAGAAGCTTGGAGTTTTATTTTGTTTATGATATTTGTCTTTGTGTAGAAATGACCTCCTTTAATCTTGAAATGTTGAGATGTGTAGCAAATATCTGTAACTGATATCACAATCAACAGTTTATCTTTAGTTGCTTATTTGTATAAGAAAATAAAAGCAGGCCAGGCATGGTGGCTCATGCCTATAATCCTGGCACTTTGGGAGGTCGAGGCAGGTGGATTGCTTGAGGTCAGGAGTTTGAGACCAGCCTGGCCAACATGGTGAAACCCCGTCTAAAAATACAAAAATTAGCTGGGTATGTTGGTGGGTGCCTATAATCCCAGCTACTTGGGAGACTGAGGCAGGAGAATTGACAAGAGTGAAACTGTCTGGAAAAAAAAAAAAGGAAAGAAACAAAATAAAAGCAGATGACTTTTGTGCATTGGTGTGATATTAATTTTTATGTGGAGTTCTTTGTCTTTCTTCATGCATCAGGTGTTTATTTTACAAATATTTATTGAACACCAGCAATGTTCTCCACGCTAGTGGAGGCAGTAGTGAACAAAACAAAGTCTGCTTTTTTTTTTTTTTTTTGGTTTTTTGAGATGGAGTCTTGTTCTTTTGCCCAGGCTGGAGTGCAATGGCATGATCTCGGGTCAGTGTAACCTCTGTCTCCCGGGTTAAAGTGATTCTTCTGCCTCAGCTTCCCGAGTAGCTGGGATTACAGGCATCCGCCACCAAGCCTGGCTAATTTTTTTTTTTTTTTTTTGTATTTTTAGTAGAGACGGGGTTTCACCGTGCTTGCCAGGCTGGTCTTGAACTCCCGACCTCAGGCAATCCACCCGCCTTGGACTCCCACAGTGCTGGAATTACAGACGTAAGCCACTGTGCCCGGCCAAGGTCACTACTTTTATGGTGCTTACGTTCTGATATAAATCATAAAATTTTTGTAGGTGAAACCAATGATGATTGCAGGCTCTCACATTTGGGAACACTTTCTGGGGAAGTTAATAACATGGCCACCTAAGCATTTGGGAGTTTCTGTGTCTCTTTAGCAACTTTTATTCTCTTTCAAAAAATTTATTAATTTTTTTTTTTTTCTGCCAGGTATAGCGGCTCACACTTGTAATCCTAGCACTTTGGGAGGCTAAGGCAGGAGAACATCTTGAGCCCAGGAGTTCGAGACCAGCCTGGGCAACATAGGGAGACCACGTTTCTACAAAAAATAAAAAATTGGTTGGGTGTGGTGGCACACACCTGTAGTCCCAGCCACTTGGGAGGCTAAGGCAGGAGTATCACTTGAGCCCAGGTGTTCAAGGCTGCAATGAGCTATGATCGTGCCACTGTCCTGCAACCTGGGTGATAGAGTGAGACCCTGTCTCAAACAAACAAACAATTTTTTTTTTCCTGTTAATAGAGATGGGGTCTTGCTATGTTGTCCAGGCTGGTCTCAAACTTCTGGCTCAGGCAGTCCTTTTGCCTTGGCCTCCCAAAATGCTAGGATTATAGGAGTAAGCCAGCATGCCCAGCCAGCAACTTTTATTCTGAACATTTAGAAAACTGAGGACCTGAATAAATCACATTTTAAAATTTAACCAGGTTTACAGAGTATTTACTATGTGTTCTATGGTGTTTTAAGCTCTTTGTAAACATTAACATTAAATTTTCATTACAGTTCTCTGTAGTGGGTAGTATTAGTATTCTCATTTTACAAATGAGACAGCTGAGTAACTTGCCCCAGGTTATCCAGTCACTGAGAAGGGAGACTGGTATTGGATTGTGGGCTCTTATCCGTGTGTGTGTGTTTGTGTGTGCACATGTGTGTGTGTGTGTGTTTGTGTTTTCATCTTGCATTTGGGATTTCCTTGAAGGTTTAGGATTATATACAGCCAGATTTTGTGACAATAGAGTAGGCCTAGGACCTGTGGCTCCCTTTCTGTGAGAATTTCTTCTCCTTTTCCTTCACATTTAATTGCATGTTTAATTTGTATAAATGGAATGTGTTTAATCTAATTTTGCTGAATTATGTGTTTCTCTTGGTCCTGCTAGACTTTCTGTAAATTGCTTGAAGCAAGAAACTGGCAGATAGATCCATCTGACAAATAAGTAAAAGAGTATGGTTTATTGCAAATTCTAAGACTATTAGATCAGTTTACTAGAAATTGAGGCTTTTCCCTCCTTTGTGGGACTGCGTAATAGTTTAATTTAGCTGTTTATAAATGTTTAATTGTATTCTAAACAATAGGACTGCCGAACAATAGGTCATAATGTATTGGAATAATAAAACTCTGGGAGGCAACACTATTTAAAACCTAGCATATTCAATATATGTGTGCCTTGAGGACAAAGTCTTGAGGCTACAATAGATTCTATTCTTATGGGGTAGTAATGTGATGTTTCTGCTTGATAATTCTACATCTCAGGGAACTTTTGATTATTTGAGGTTACAATGCTTATATTCTCTCATAATCCTCAAGGAGATTCTGGTTAGTTTCTCAGAGAAATGCTCTGTATTCTTCAATTCTCAATGTCTAATCATTTGTAGCCTGCACACTGTCTAGAACCCTCACCATTCCTTCCATCTCAACCTTTTCAGTGTTCCAAACATTTCCTTACTATTCTAAAGCTACTTCTGAAATCCTACTTCTTCCGTGAATTTTTCAGTTCATTAACAGAGAAATGATCTGGCCTCATCTTTATTTCTCCTTAGCATTCAGGAATGAAGCTTAAGGAACATCCAATATACTTTTTCACTTTAGTTTTAATGGACTGATTTATTCTGTATATGAAAACGAATGTGAATCTGTCAGTGTTATGCTTTGTATTATGAGCAGTGAGCTTGTTTAGCACAGTAAACATCACCTGTTCCATTGGTCACTGGGCCTTGTTTAAGAGATCACGCGTGGGTTAATATGAAAGAAAATGTTATTACATTTATACTGGGTTGCTTGGACTGCCATAACAAAGCTCCATAGACTGGGAGGCTGGAACAACAGAAATTTGTCTCATCACCATTCTGGAGGCTGGAAGTCTGAGATCGAGGTGTCAGCAGGGTAGGTTTCTTCTGAGGCCTCTCTCCTTGGTTTATGATGACCATCTTTTACGTGTCTTCACGTATCTTTCTTCTGTGTGTGTCTGTGTTGTATGTTGTAATCTCCTCTTCCAATAAGGACACGAGTCATATGGATGGAGCCCACCTTAATGATGTCATTTGAGCTTAATTCCTTCTTTAAGGATTCTCTCTCCAAATGCATTCCAGGGTACTGAGGGTTAGGACTGTAACATATGAATTTTGTGGGGACACAGTTTAGCCATAACAGGCTTTAAATATATAACATAGTTGTCCTAAACTTGTATGACAAACTAAAACAAAAAAATTCTTTTTAAAGCTTAAAAGTAGGCTAGGGAAGACAGCATCCTGAGAGAGAAGAGAAGATCATGATCAGGCTTAGAACTGGCTAAGTGATTCTGGGTAAACTTCACAGTAATTTCTGTTTTGTCTGTGTTTTCTCAATTTTTTGTACTCATTGGGATCTGAAGTGCCTTTTAAGTGACTCTAAGATTCTGTAATTCTATTTTAATAACTGTCTTGGGGTTAGACTTTACTGCTGATTTAAGAAGTTGTTGGAGAAGAATTTTTATAATCCTGGGTTATAATCTCATGTTTGCGAGAAAATGCAGAAGAACGAGGCTGTGTCCAATAGACCCTAACTTGCATTTGACCTCTTTTCTTCTGCATCAGCCCTTTTCTTGGTATCTGACCAGCTATATGACTGTGGACAGGTTATGTATCCTCCGTGAGCCTTAATTCTTTCATCCACAATATGGGAACAGAATAGTTAGGAGGCTGTCCTTCAATCTTGTCCCTTGTCATGGTTGCCTGCTACAGATAGATGCTGCCCCCCCCCCGCAGACGATTGATTCTGAGTGTCCTGGTGCTGAGGTTGCATTTGCAGCCCAGGTAGGGTGTCGGACGCAACACCTGCTGACTTGCCTGGCCTCTACTGCCTGCCCGACTCACATGCCACAAAGACCACCTGTAGCTCAAGGCTGTCAGAGCGGGGCTGGGTTTATATCAATATTCCCAACCTCGCTTGCTGTCTAGCCCAGGGGCTAGACAGATGTCATTTCAGGGAGGATGAGTTGGGTTCCAAATGGTTACCATAGATTTTTTTTTATTACTTCCTCTTCCTATATTTAATAGCCCCAAATGGTTATCAGAAAACTACTCTTCTTCCTATATCTTATTAGGAGGAAAATGGTGAACATTTGTAGGGCAGAGATGTAGTTTAGCCTCACACATCAGATTTTAATATCCATAGACCTTAGTATTACAAAAAGTAGGTGCTAGCTCAGAGAGATACCCACATGACACAGGTTTTGTGAGGGTTAAATGAAATAAATGTGTGCGTGTGTGTGCGCGTGTGTGCATGTATGGGCATGTGTGTGTGTGCACGTGTGTGCATGTGCGTGCGTTTGGTGGGGAGGGGGCAGCAGTATGCTTTCCTACATACTTTTCCAGTTAAATTGAGTGTTCATTCTTTGTGTTGGGATTGAGTTTATATAACTCGGGTCTTTGAAAACACCAAGGTGACTTTTATTATTAGGCTTGAATAGATCAATTGATTCTGGGTAAAATGTTATTCCAGTAAAACTACTAAAACAAGTTCTCTGTACAGGAATACTAATTCTCAAGTTCTGTTTGGCTTACTCATTTTAGTCATTATATACAAGCATTAAAATATGGCACTTTTGGCCATAGCGTTTGACCTGGAAAAATTGCCATAAGTGAACCCATTTACCATGCCTTTTTATATGGTACCACTGTTGGTACCCGTCTCCTTTAGGGTCTTTTTCAGTTGCGAGGGACAGAGATTCGACACAAACAAGCTTAATCTAAAAAGAAAACTAAAACTTAAGTGAAATATTCTAGGGCTAGAAGTATCTTTATTAAGCAAAGTTATATCCAGGGGTATATAGGATATTATTGGGGCATTTTCTCTCTGTCTTTCTCAAATGGATTTATTCTCAGAAAACTGATGAGAAAAATGACTGCCAGCATTGCCAAGGTTTATCTTTTGACTTCTGACTGGAAAGTAAAAAAGAGCTTCTCAGTTCTTGTGGCCATATATCAAATATCAAGGAAGATTTTGATTGGTTCTGCTTGAGTCACACGTCCATCCCTAAACCTATGACTGGCCGGTGTATAGAGCCCTACGGGAGACCTGGCCATGCGCCACCCACTGTGGCAAGGCATCTTGAGTGGCAAGCTCCCTGGGATTACATGGGATGGATGGGATGATGTCCCAAAAGAAGGGTTGCTTAGCAAACAGACCACATGTCTGGTCTAGGTAATTAGAGTTTAAAGTCAGCAGGGGTTTGGCATTTATTCCTTTAGTTTACAGGGAATGAAAAGGTAACTATCATAAAAGTCTGCTGGATCACTTGAGAATGTTAAGCTGCACTTGAAAACCTGTTTGAGATGTCATGCAAAGGTGCCCATTAGGTGGAATAGGCCTCACATGGATAATCAGATAGTAGCATCACAATTGGTGATTGCTGAGATTGATGTGACATGCGGGCAGTTTGGTGGGGGTAAAGGAACAGAATGACAATAATGGGACTTCTGGTTGTTTTCGGCAGGGTTGGATGACTGCCTGCAACAATATGTCCACAAGTTTGAACGGGAGAAGATCAATGGCGAGCAGCTGCTGCAGATTTCCCATCAGGATCTGGAGGAGCTGGGGGTCACACGGATCGGACACCAGGAGCTTGTGTTGGAGGCTGTGGACCTTCTCTGTGCACTGGTTAGTTCAGGAGAAGGTGATCTGTACCGTGATGACATTCTTTAGAGCCTTGTTCTCTTAAGCTCTCATTGTTTGTGATTTAGCATATCACTGGTTTCTTAATGCTCCACTGAAAGAAAACATGAGCCGAAGATACTATAGGAAGGGGAAAAAATGAATTATTTTCTACATTAAGGGTTGGCAAACTATGGCCTCTGAGTTAAATCTGGCCTGCTATCTATTTTTGTAAATAAAGCTTTATTGGAACACAGCCATGTCCATTCACTTATGTGTTTGTGGCTGCTTTCTTGCTACAGTGAGAATTGAGTAGTTGTAACAGAATCACATGGTTCCCCCAAAGCCTAAAATATTTATTAACTTTTCCTTTACAGAAAGAGTTTGTCTTTTTCAGAAAATCTCTGTATTAGTCTAAGTTAGTCTAGTTTTCTTTTATAAGGAAAAAACGTTGGAAATAGTCCTAAATGAAAATGTCACCTTCTGGTCAGGCGCAATGGCTCATGCCTATAATCCCAGCACTCTGGGAGGCCGAGGCGGGTGGATTGCTTGAGTCCGGAAGTTTGAGACTAGCCTGGGCAACGTAGCAAAACCCTGTCTCTATTAGAAATACAAAAAAGTTAGCCGGGTATGGCTAGCACGCACCTATAGTCCCAGATATTCAGGAGGCTGAATTCAGAAAATCATGTGAGCCTGGGAGGTGGAGGCTGCCGTGAGCAGAGATCGCACCACTGCACTCCAGCCTGGGCGACAGAGTGAGACCCTGTCTCAAAAAAGAAAAGAAAATGTCATCTTCTAAATTGAAGTGAGAAATAGGTTCTGATTTTCATGTCTGGTTTTGTTACTATAAAAAGCCGTTGAGTTTCACAGATATTTGTGATATTTAAATAACTGATATTTGCACTTGACATGACCTATGAAATGGGAAAAAAACGTGGTCTTCATTACATTTTGTAGATGATGGATTTTGGCTTTAACACGAATGAGTAAAATCCTGCTGGGTCCTGACACTAGAGTCACATGGGTAGCTTTGTTAGGTGTGGGCCAAAAACACCTGTAAGGACATTTTGTTTATAAATTGGTTAGTGTGGGTGGGATTCAAGTCTGCCTGCCCTGGTGCCAGGCTAAAGATGCAGTTTACTTAACTGTCAGGATTTGGACAAAGTCGACAGCATTCAGGCTGGGTTAGTAATGCCCTGAACCCCAGCCAGGGGTATATACAATTACATCACTGAGAATGGTGGGAAAGAATGTGCTGCTGATGATTTTGCCATCGCTGGTCTGCGTACTGTTGATTATATAACACTTGCTGCATTGTGTGTATTCTTCTTCTTAAAATGGACAGAGCCTTGTCTTCTGCTCTGAGATGCCCTGCTCTTGTTTAGGAAAGTAATGGGGAAATTATTTGTAGTTGATAAATGAGCTGCCGCCTGGGAGACGCTACAGCCAAGTAGTCTGAGCACGGGTCTGGGAAGCAGGAATTTGTATTCTAATCCCAGCTCTGCTACATGCTACTCCCTCTGTGACCTCCGGGGAAATGGTGCTGTCTGTTTTTCCCATCTGTACAGTAACGCTCACCTTAGATGTGGCTGTGCACGATTGTGTAAGTGCTTTGCACTGCCCAGACGTCTAAGCATCCTGTTTATTACTGAAACTGTATTTTTTTTTTTGTACAAACATGTTTGAGTTTACTTTTATTATACTTTCTGGGAACATGGCTTTTCCGTGTTTTCTGCTTGATGTTTTGCAAATTGTCTCTTTCACTTTGCAGTAATACTTGGAGGACAGGTAAATTTACTTGCAAATCCAAAGTAAGAGAGGCAGGGCGGAAGGGTCAGCTAGAGATGCATCATGTACGTCGGGTGGGATGACAAACATAACAGCTGCCCCTGGGCATTCTCTTTGCCTTTTCCTCTTGTCTACCTCTTAGAGCATTAGACTAAAATGAACAAAGCTGGACAAATGCCAGAACCTAAAGCTGTGTTTTATCTCCTACAATTTCCTTCTAATTTCCTTTGCAGACCAAGCTTTGACTTCAGACTCATTCTGGACCTGCTCTGTGCCAGTGACTGCATTGGACAGGGGGGTCACGTAGGGGTTCACAAAAGTGTGTGGATTATTTTAGTGAGTTTTACTAAAATGTCTTTAGTCTCGATATAATCTCCTTTTTGAATATTATTATAATTCATATACTAATTATACTATCTTTTTAATCCATTTGTAGCATATAGATCTTTGGATATATAAATTGGTGCTGCTTTGAACAGACCATCTCCAGGGCAGTTGATGTGTAAATGCAGTTGGCCTTGGTGTTATAAAAGAGGTTTCTATGTAAACTTAGTTTAGTGGATGTTGATTTTATGATAGACAGGAAATGAATAGAATTAAAGGTAAGGAAGGGGGAGGGGAGAAACATAACCACTGGAAAGTATCAATGCAAAGAGAGGGGCAGATAGATGGACAGGAACCTAAAATAGGAAACAGCTGTTAATGAAGATTCCAAAACTGGTGAGCAGTGGCTCACAAATTAGCTGGTCGTGGATAGAGAGCAATGAGAGAAACCGCCCTTCGTGAATATTGACTTTGACTGGCAGTCGTGGCTTAGGAGAGTGATTTGTATTGTACGATGAGACCAGGATCACTTTCCAGGATTGAATTAGAATCTGTATCCAGTTTTTCTTCCTCTCTCTGGGTAGAGGGTACCTGAGACCGATTATAGAGCTGCTCTTTTCGGTAAGATAGCTGTTACCCGATGTGACTGTCTAAATGAAAATCAACTAAAATAAAATAAAATTCAGTTCCTCGGTTGTACTAGCAACACTCCAAGTGCTCAGAAGCTCCATGTGGCTAGTGGCTATGATATTGGACAGCACAGAAAAAGAACATTTTCATCTTTGCATAGAGTTCTGTTGGCCAGTACTGGTTGAGAGGGTGTGATTGAGAATAACCAGTAAGAATAACCAATGAGGGTAAGTGTGACTATGGCCAGGCGCGGTGGCTCATGCCTGTAATCCCAGCACTTTGGGAGGCCGAGGCGGGTGGATCACAAGGTCAGGAGATCGAGACCATCCTGGCTAACACGGTGTGAATCCCTGTCTCTACTAAAAATGCAAAAAATTAGCTGGGTATGGTGGCAGGCACCTGTAGTCCCAGCTACTCGGGAGGCTGAGACAGGAGAATGGTGTGAACCCAGGAGGTGGAGCTTGCTGAGATCACACCACTGTACTCCAGTCTGGGTGACAGAGCGAGACTCCATCTCAAAAAAAAAAGGGTAAGTATGACTGTAACCTATGTTCTCTGCCAAGTCAGTGAGGCCCAGTTTACTGAACACCAAGGCATGGGCAGCTGTGTTTTGAAGGTTGAAGGAGGTTGAGAAGTGAACAGTTGGAATTGATACATGTGTTAAGTGATGCTACCTAGACTTGGGGTTAAATGAAGTACCTGTAATGAATCTATGGGCCTAGAGTGCATATGCACACTGGTATACCTGTGAGATTATTCGTTGCTTATTGTTTACCCATGGCAAATCATTTAAACATGTTATCTTTTTTATGAGAAGAAATGCAGGAACAGGAATTTTTGCTGGCAAATTATATTTAACTTGATCTTGCTTATGAGCTTATTTAAAAATGCCTTAGGAAGACTGTGAACTGTATTTCTTAGGCTATCTCTTAATTGACCCAAGTCAATAAGATGACTTTGATTTTGTGTCTCTGGCACACCTTAATCACACATGTTAGATCACAAATAGAGCTAGTAGGAATGGAGAAGATGGTAGAGAAGAAGTTGTATAAGGTTTTTCCTTAGCTAAATGTGTATAATTTTAAGACTCTTTTTGCTTTCCTTTTCTCCCATGTAGTGTATGATTTCTCTAGCCAGATCAGGAAAGGATCCCTGATGGTGAACCCTAGGAAGTGAGATCTCAGTGGAAGCGTTTTAGTATGTGAATAGATTTTCAGAAACTCACTTTGTATCTTAATCTGTATCTTTTTGATGCCTTATCTCGAAGCAGTTTCTGAAGGAGACAGGTTTTGGGGAAAAGACTGGTGAAAATAATTAATCTGGTCTGAGAAATTATTTATTTTTGGTCTTTCTTTGTGGGGCACTTAAGTCAATAATCCTTTCCTGATTATGCTTCTACAGTAGAGGTTCTTTTGAGCTAATATAATCAGTTTCTTGTTCTCTCTTTAATGTGGAATGGGGTCGAAGGGAAGGAACTTTCCTTTCTTCTTTTCCTCCTTCCTTCTTTTAAAAATTCTATTCTAGCTGTATTTATTCATCTTTCTAGGTCCATTATTTGTTTTGGGGGATAAAAAAGAGCAAACTGAGTGGAAAATGAAGAGAACCAGTTACAAGAAGCCACTCTACCCCTTTATTTCAGTATTAAAAGTGGTACGTTTTTAGAAGATTGAGGTTTAAAGTTTCTTGCAACAATAAAATGCACTTAATCCTCTTTGAGTTCAACAAGTAAACATTATGTATGTGGTCATAAAAGTTCCAAGTAATTTATGGTGACATTGGTTATTGAAAGCTGACTTTCCTGCTTTTAGTTCGAAACGCTTCCTGTAAGTTGGCAGGCTGAGTAACTGACTGAATGAGGGGGTCTTTCTCTTTCATCATAGTTACAAGTTCTTCAAAACAAGCTCTGTCTTGTGACCTCTTTATCCATTCAATTGTGAGTCTTTGATTCTTTGAATTTAAAAAGCTATGATGCAGATCCATCTTATTTTTGTCTTTCTATTGGAGGACAAGATTATATTTTAATCTCTAGAAAATAACATAAAAAATGAGCATCACATTTAGATAGAAAAATACTGCCAATATAGAATATTCATTTATATTTTGAAATTCAGTTTTTTTCAAAAGCTTGGACGAGAAAATTTTCAGCTAATTTTTGCTTCTTTCAAAATTTCTGATTTTTTAAATATTATTTTTTATTTTACTAGGAGGTAACATAAATTTAAACTTCAAGTAAAATCTATTTAAAATTAGAATTGTTTTGTTAAAGTCAAAGCCTTTTGTTGTTGTTTTTAACTTACCATTGTTTATCTTGCAAAAAAAAAAAGTTTCTTACATACTTCTGAGTATACGCTTTATGTATCTTGATTTTGACATGTGACTTGCCTCTCTCTGGCCCACATGGCCAAAGCCAGCTGAAAGAAGTTTCTCCACAGCCGGGTGCAACGGTTCATGCCTGTAATCCCAGCACTTTGGAAGGCTGCGGCAGGCGAATCATGAGGTCAGGAGATGGAGACCATCCTGGCCAACATGGTGAAACCCCGTCTCTACTAAAATATTCAAAGATTAACTGAGCATGGTGGCACTTGCCTGTAATCCCAGCTACTTTGGGAGGCTGAGGCAGGAGAATGGCTTGAACCAGGGAGTCAGAGGTTGCAGTGAGTCGAGATCATGCCACTGCACTCCAGCCTGGTGACAGAGTGAAACTCCGTCTCAAAAAAAAAAAACAAAATAAAATAAAGTGTCTCCACTTCAGAGGGGATGTGTAGAATTTTGAGAAGCAGAATAGCTATTCAGCTTGTGCTGGATCCAGGATCACCGGACAGTTTTCCTTATCCTTGTCTAATGTCCATCTTGTCATCTGTCTTATCACGTGGCCCTTTTTTGGGCAGGTTGTGTGGAAGGTGGCATACACAGCAGAGAGAGTAATCAAAAGCTTGTGCCCTAGATGCAGATTGCCTTGGTCAGAAGCCCAGCACTACCGCTGATTAGCTTTGTAACTTCAGGGAATTTATTCACTGTTTTCATGCCTCAGTTTCCTTAGTGGTAAATTAGAGATAAAAACATTTCTACCTTCTTGGGCTGTTTTCCTGAGATAATACACGTCAAACACTGAGTCCAGTTCCTGGCATAAAGTGTTCAATAATGTTAAGTATTCTGTTAGTCTCACTTTTTAAATGGTACCAGATTCTTGCCTTGGGATGCTATTGAGACAGCATGATCTATCTCAAGAAATATCGTTATGTTTTTTAAAAAAAGATAAAACAATTTAGGACATACAGAGGCAATTGAATACAGAAATTTGTACCCCCACCTCTAATATCGCAGACTTACGTGTTGTTTCCCAGGATTGGCTCTTTTCTCTGAAAGGGAATCTAGGACAGTGTTAGCTCATGAAACTGATTTTTTTGAAGCACCCACATAAGCTGAACATTGTTCAAAAAGAACACAGGTTAGAAGCACAAGAGCAAGAAATTAATTTTATGATTGATTGAGACAGGGTCTGTCTCTGTCACCCAGGCTGGAGTACAGTGGCACGATCATAGCTCACTGCAGCCTCAACCTCCTGGGCTCAAGCGATCCTCCTACCTCTTGAGTAGCTGGGAGTACAGATAGGAGCCACATCTTCAAGCTCAGGAGATCACGCTTAGTGAATTCGTGTTTAGTTAGTGCTGCTGTGTTTTTTTGTTTTTTGTTTTTTTTTCGTGTGTGTGTGAGTGTCTTGCCTAGTGGAAATCCATGCATTCCATGACTATATGATTGTCCGCTGTGCTGGAAATACTGTAGTGGGCATACCGTAGTGGAAATACCGTAGTGGGCATGCCGTAGTGGGCATACAGAGCCCTGCTTCTGTAGTCCTCACATCCCAGTGGAGGAAGAAGGCCGCAAACACGGTGCTTCAGATGGGGCAGAAGTGGGTGATGGGCTAGAGAGTGAATCGAAGGGGCGATTCTGCCACCAGGGGACACAGGCCGATGTTGGGAGACATTTTTGGTTGTTACACCGGGGGAGGAGGCGCTACTGCCATCTGATGGGTAGAGAGCAGGGATGCTGATAAACATCCTGTAATACATGGGGACCCGCTGCCCCACAAGCATTATCTGGCCCCAAATGTCAGTAGGACTGAGGCTGAGAAACCTTGTTCTAGATTAAGTGATCAGGGAAGCCTTGCAGGGGAGGGGACATTTGGGCCAGCACCTGAGTGATAGCAATGAGCTGTTGGCTGGGCTCGGTGGCTTACGCCTGTAATCCCAGTACTTTGGGAGGCTGAGGCGGGCAGATTGCCTGAGCTCACAAGTTCAAGACTAGCCTGGGCAACACGGTGAAATCCCATCTCTACTAAAAATACAAAAATTAGCCCAGTGTGGTGTTGTGCCTGTAATCCCAGCTATTCAGGAGGCTGAGGCAGGAGAATCTCTTGAACCCATAAACCCGGGAGGAAGAGGTTGCAGTGAGCTGAGATGGTGCCACTGCCTTCCAGCCTGGGTGACACAGTGAGACTCCATCTCAAAAAATAAAATAAAAATGAAAAAAGAATGAGCTGTCCACGACCAGATTTGTAGGAGGAACATTTGGGGAAGAAGAACTATCAAGAACAAAATCCCTGAGGCCCGAGTGGCTGTGGAAGGAGCAGAGAGAAGGCTGGTATGGCTGGGATGAGTGAAGTGGGCTGGGGATAGATCACACAGGGTTTTGTGGTTGTTGTAAGAGTTTTTCAAGTGACTAACTGGGCTTCTGCGTTATCAGAGAGTTTGAATATTGTTTTTTGTTTTTGTTTGTTTGTTTTTATTGTGAGACAGAGTCTGGCTGTGTTGCCCAGGCTGGAGAACATTGGCACAATCTTGGCTCACTGGTTCATGCCATTCTTCTGCCTCAGCCTCCCGAGTAGCTGGGACTACAGGTGCCCACCACCACGTCCGGCTAATTTTTTGTATTTTCAGTAGAGATTGGGTTTCACCGTGTTAGCCAGGATGGTCTCCATCTCCTGACCTTGTGATCCACCCACCTCAGCCTCCCAAAGTGCTGGGATTACAGGCGTGAGCCACCGCGCCCCCCGAATATTGTTAATTGTTTGGATTTTTTCCCTTTGATTTTATTTCCCACAGAATTATGGCCTCGAAACTGATAATATGAAGAACTTGGTTCTGAAACTGAGAGCATCCTCCCACAATTTACAGAATTACATAAGTAGCCGGCGGAAAAGTCCCGCTTACGATGGAAACACCTCCCGCAAGGCCCCCAATGAGTTCCTGACCTCCGTGGTGGAGCTCATCGGCGCCGCCAAGGCCCTGCTGGCCTGGCTGGACCGGTAAGTTGGAGATGTGTCTTTTACTGCCCTGCAAGAGTAGAGTCCAAGCTGCATGGTAGCTGTACTTTGTCTTAGGAAAAGGAACCATTGTTCTTTCCATATCATTTTTGCCGGCTCTTTTTTTTTTTTTGAGATGGAGTCTCCCTCTGTCGCCCAGGCTGGAGTGCAGTGGCGCGATCTCGGCTCACTGCAAGCTCCGCCTCCCGGGTTCCCGCCATTCTCCTGCCTCAGCCTCCCGAGTAGCTGGGACTACAGGCGCCCGCCACGATGCCCGGCTAATTTTTTTATATTTTTAGTAGAGATGGAGTTTCACCGTGTTAGCTGGGATGGTCTCGATCCGGTGACCTCGTGATCCGCCCGTACCGGCCTCCCAAAGTGCTGGGATTACAGGCGTGAGCCACCGCACCCAGCCTTTTACCGACTCCTAAGGAGTCCTCGATCGGTGGTACATTTTAGGATTCCTTTGCCAGTTACTTAAACGGTTAATAGCAGGAACAAATTAACCTCAGCTTAGAGAAGAGTGAAATTGTGCCAAAGGTTGTGTTTTACTGAGATTAAATATTAATGGTTGAGGATTTGATTGGTATGAAAGCTGTTAGTTGACTTCAGAAGGGACGTTAACTGTCATTTTTGATTTTTTTTTTATCTAGTCCTTCTCTCTTTCTATTCAGATCCCTATTTTATGTGTTACTTGAGAGAAACCAGTTAAATAAAAAGTAATTTAATACAAAACTTAGCCAGGCGTGGTGGCACATGCCTGTAATCTCAGCTACTCAGGAGGCTGAGGCAGGAGAGTTGCTTGAACCCAGAAGGGGAAGGTTGCAGTGAGCCAAGATTATTCCACTGCACTCTAGCCTGGGCAACAGTCTCAAACAAAACAAAACAAAACAGAAAAGAATTTAGAGTAGCCCATGGGGTTAGCTATACTTACCAACATAGAGTGGGATCCCAGTGGATTCTCCCTACCCCTTTTTAAGAGGATTGTTTTTACCTTCCAGGGCTCCGTTTACAGGGATCACTGATTTCTCAGTCACGAAGAACAAAATTATCCAGCTTTGCTTGGACCTGACCACTACAGTCCAGAAGGTCAGTAGTATGTCATTTTCGCTTTCTAATTTTTTTTTTCCTGCTCTTCCTCTTCTTGAAAGGATTTTCATGCAGGTGTGAAGTACCACACTCCTCTCCCCACCTCAGTTTTTTTCCCATCAGAATTGGGGAGAGAAGGC
>NC_045438.1:55754568-55817917 GCF_002776525.5 Piliocolobus tephrosceles | reverse complement strand
AAAAAAAAAAAAAAAAAAAGTACAAAAAAAGAAAAGGGGGAGAGATGAAAGGCTTTAAATTAGATCCATTGTAAAGATGGTTTCTGTGAAGACTGTCCAGTGGCCTTTGAATTAAAGATTACCTTTTTGTGTGTTTTAAAATAGTCGAACTAATAATCCCTATACTTCCCCTAAAATGTTAGAACACTTAATTTTTTTTAATTAAATTTTTGGAGTAACTAAGTTGCATGATAATATATAGTCTTTGTTCTGAGTACTTTACTGTATTTGCTTCTTAATTTTCTTTTCATTTTGGCCTCTCGTTTTTGGATTTACCAGTCAGGATGGGCTAGGTTGTGGTGCAATAACAAACACCCCCTCAAACCTCAAACCTCGGCAGTTTATTCCTTGGTTATTTACATCCAAATGGGTCAGGGGCAGGGGACAGTCAGCTCTGACTTTCCTCATTTCAAGATGTATAGGACATAGGTTGACAGAATCACTGGTATATCATGTTGCTTGTCCCCAAGGCAGAGAGGTAAAAATCATGAAGGTCCACACACTGACTGATGTTCTGAATTGCAAGTGACACATGTCAGTTTCACTCATGGCTGATTGCCCAGACCTAGGTATCTTAGTAAAGGCTCAGGAAGTTTTATATTAGCCAGTCTGTAACTGATTGAGCTTCTGTGATCTTAACTTTAAAAAAAAAAAATTCTTCTTGTACCATCAGCTCTTAGGACTGCCTTCTGTCCTGTTACTTGGCATGCAGGAGATGCTTGTCAAATATTTTTGAAATGAATTGAGGCTATGAAATATAAGGAAGAGCTGCTTGTTTTTTCATGTCCCACTTGGTTCTAAAATTCTGTGTTTCCACATTTGTTTCTACTGCTGATTTGGCAAAGCAAAGAACATCCTCCCTTCTGTCCTGACCATGCCATTACAGAGATGCAGTTCTGAAAAGCCATGCGTTTTCTGGTTGTTTCTGGAATGTGAATTGTGAACTTTGTCTCTGTACATGGCAGTTGTTTGCTCTAGTCCTGAGCAGCCATTGTTCTCAAGGCACATGGATTTTTGAGGTCGTGATCTTAGAAAGGTGCTCAGAGCAACTAAAGTAGCTTCTGAGTTTTTGCTTTTTTTTTTATGATGCATAAAGTAATTTTGACAAAAAAGAGTCTGATACCAGTTGTGATGCTTTAGTCATACAGCCATGAAGGCATGGCATTTGTGGTTGAAGGCATTTCCCTGATACCTACCTTGAGTGTCCTTTTTCTCCCTTGCTGCCCTCTTCCCATAATATTTTGCTTATATTTTGATTTTTTTTTATTTTTGAGAGACAGGGTCTTACTCTGTTGCTTGGGTTGAAGTGCAGGGGTGTAATCATGGTTCACCATAGCCTCAGCCTCCTGGCTCAAGCAATCCTTCCACCTTAGCCTCCTGGATAGCTGGGACTACAGGTGCATGCCACCATGCCCAGCTTGTTTTTAAATTTTTTGTAGAAACAGGGTCTTGCTATGTTGCCCAGGCTGGTCTCAAATTCCTGGCCTCAAGTAGTTCTCATGTCTCAACCTCCCAAAGCGCTGAGAGGCATAAGCCACTGCACCTTGTCCTGTTTTGATTTTTAACTGAGTTTACTAGCAATCAATTAAATGAAAGAGTTAAATATTGTGATTAGCAAATGGGAAAGTTTTGCTTGTTGGTACATTTGTGTTTTATTGTGAAGAGTCCTTGACTGTGTGGCTGATTGAGGCTGTCCCCACCGCAGTGTAGGGAGAGGAGAGAAAGGGATGAAAGTGAAGGCAGAGGGGGTCATGTTTGTTTCACGGGGTGAACTTCTGTCTAAGCAAGTTGATGTTGGCTTTCTAGGTATTTGGACACTTCTTTCAATACATTTTTATTTAGCACTTGTTCTGTGTCTGCTGCCCTGGGATACCAGAGTGAATAAACAGATAAAAAGTCCCTGACCTTCTGGATCTTACAGTCTCTGGGAGAGAGAAAATGGATGGATAAGCAGACTTTTATATATGAATATATGTGGTTATATAAAGGTAAAGCAATGCTAGGGAGGGAAGGTGCACAGGAAGGAGTGAGGATACAGTTTGAGATATGTGCCTGGAATCACCTCCTTGAGAAGGTAACACTTGAATAATTCAGCCAGGAGAAATCTATGCTTGTCTGATGGGATAGGCTTATGCATCATCTCAAGTGCTACTTTTCCTGGTAATTGTGGAGAGGGGTCAATTGTTGGAAACTGATGATTACAAAAAAAAAAAAAATCTCCCCATAGGAGGTACATGTCCTGATCTGGTCACATCAGAAGGGTACCTGTGAGCATCCACATTGCGCCTGCCCAGCTTATTGGGGCTTAAGAATGCCTGGGACATGATGAATGGTGATTTTTTAAATGTGTGTTGTATGAATGAAATAACGCTTTGGAAAGTTAGGCTGCTAAGAATGACTTTTATCAGAACTCAAGGGACACAAGAGGTATTAGTTTTGTTTCTGCATTCATTTTCTGTTTCTCTTTTTCCCGTGGTGCTTACCGAGGGAGGTTAGTCTAGTGGTTAAGAGCGTGTTCTTCAGAGAGAGACAGCTATAGGTTCAAATCCTACCTCTACACATTAATTATCCCTGGGGCCTTGGACAAGTCACTTATAAGTTTTGAACCTCAATTTTCTCATTTTCAAAATGGGAATACAAATATTTACCTTACCAGATAATTTGGTGGGATTTCTACAAGTTAATATTGAGTTAAAAAAAAAAAAAAGGCAAAAAGTAAGTGTGATATGAAGATAAATGGTTACCATAAATACCTACAATGCATATGTGTGTGTGTTTGTGTGTGTATATATAAAACATACATCCTATACAAACTTGTATACCAGTTAATATGTAAATACAGTGGACAGTTTGGAAGAAAAGTTGTATTTACTCTGGCAGGGGGAGAGAGAGGGAGGGAATGTAGGAGTCAAGCCAAAAAAGAGAACAAAAGTTTTTTATTTACAAAAATCATGTATATGACCACATTTATGTAAAATTAGATACAGATAAATAATATAAAATACTTAAAATAATACCTACTCCAAAAGATTGTTATGAAGATTAAATGAGATACAACATGTGGGCCGGGCGCAGTGGTTCATGCCTGTAATCCCAGCACTTTGGGAGGCCGAGGCGGGCAGATCACGAGGTCAGGAGATTGAGATACAACATGTGAAAAGCACAGTGCCTGCTTCAGAAGGAGTAGACTGTGGGAGGAAATATAAAAATCTTGCCTTGTACTTGTTTTCTGAAATCAAATTTGATAGTTTGAGGAGAAGAACTGGACAAATATATTGCCCTCATCCTCTCGTATGTTTTTATTTTAAATTTGAACAGTTTTGAAGGAGTAAGACTGATATGTAAATATGTATCAGGATATCATTTTCTGAACTTAGATTGAAAAATATGTTTCTTAACAAGTGCTGTTGACAAGCGCGTGTTCTGTAGTAATTGAAGAGCATAGCCGGGCGTGGTGGCTCACGTCTGTAATCCCAGAACTTTGGGAGGCTGGGGCGGGTAGATCACCTGAGGTCAGGAGTTCGAGACTAGCCTGGCCAACATGGCGAAAACCCATCTGTACTAAAAATACAAAAATTAGCTGGGCGTGGTGGCAGGCACCTATATGTCCCAGCTACTTGGGAGGCTAAGGCAGGAGAATCACTTGAACCTGGGAGGTGGAGGTTGCATTCAGCTAAGATCGTTCCACTTTACTCCAGCCGGGGCGAAAGAATGAAACTCTGTCTCAAACAAAACAAAACAAAACAAGAACATAGGTGCTTTGGCAAATGGTGATGTTTGCGCACATGTGCGTTCAGATACACACGAATTAGAAACCGCAAACTCGATGAATGATTTGAGTGTGGCTTACCCCAGGTGCATTGTGGTGGTAGCAATGACACTGAACGTGCCAGGGGACTTCACATTCTCTTGCAGCTGCTTGACAGAAGATCCGTTGACTGGGAAGACATCTGTCTTTGCCATTTACTCCTTTTAACTGGGGAATTGGAGAAATAGAAGTTGTATTTCTTTCCAGACGAAGAACATGTTCTGCCGGAGCCTTTATTCTTGGTGTCCCTGTGAAGAGACATTTGCTTGTCCCGTCTCTCTTCTACATCTTGCCATCCCCTCTTCTTCTTATTGTGGTGACATCCTTTTCCTTCCATCCATCTCTGCATCCTTTCTTCCAATAATAATTTATGAGTCCTCTAATTTGAAGGATACATATTGCTGCTTCTTTTCTCCTGCAAGGAAACCGCACATTTCTTTTAAGAAATTTCTTCATTTCTTAACATTTCTTTAGCTGTCATCCTATACCAAGTACAAGGATAGATCTTCCCATTCAGTGTTGAGGCTATAATTTGAGACGAAGGACCCCAAGGTGGGAAGGGATTGAGATCTGTATTTCCATTGTAGTCTCCTCATGTTGTGAAGCCATGAAAACTGAAATAGGGACGGCAAGAGAGACACAATGGCACTGGCAGGTGCTGAGTTTCAGTCTGGAAAGAAATAGAGAATGAGGCCAGGTGTGGTGGTGCACGCCTGGAGGCCCAGCTACTAGAGGCTGAGATGGGAGGATCTCTTGAGCCCAGGAGTTTGAAACCAACCTGGGCAACATAACAAGATACTATCTTAACAACAACAATAAAAAAGAATTAGGAAAATGAGCAATATTTATCCCTGAGAAAACTGAATGGAAAGAAAGCAAGCCTGCCAGGCTGAATGTCTCACGCCTTTAATCCCAGCACTTTGGGAGGCCAAGTCGGGAGGATTGCTTGAGACCTGCCTGAGCAATATAGTGAGACCGCTATATTAAAAAAAAAATTAAAAAGCTAGGCAAGCATGGTGGTGTGTGCCTGTAGTTCCAGCTACTTGGGAGGCTGAGGTGGGAGAATTGCTTGAGCTTTGGAAGCGGAGGCTGCAGTGAGCCATGTTCGTGCCATTGCACTGAGGCCTGGGTGACAGAGCGAGACCCTGTGTCACATACACGAAAAGAAAGCAAGCCATGGAAGCAGAAGAGGAAAAGACCACTGAGTGCTGGCTGCGTCTCAGGTGTATATCCACGCTTGACGTGTGTCATCACACCGAATTCTCAGCAGGTGTGCATCCACACTTGATATGTGTCATCATCACACCGAATTCTCAGCAGATCTCAGAGGTAGGCTTTGTTATCACCCCATTTTAGAAAGAAGGAAACTAAGGCTCAGAGAAGTTGAACCTGCTGCACAAGGCTGCTCAGTTCCTGAGAAGGCAGAATAGGAGGAGAGGCAGGGGGGTGCTGAGAGTCGCCCAGGCTGGGCCTCTGCTGCCAGGTGACCCAGGGCTGTGAGAAGCTCAGCTCACTGTCCAGTCTCTGAGGGGGTGACTTGGTTTCAGCACTCATTTTTCCATTCCATTGCCTTCATGCCAGAAAACAATGTGAAGTCATGCCTGCAGCTGCTTCCTCTCGGCAGGAATGGGTGTGGGAACCATGTTCTCGGTGGCGGGAGGTGAGAGGGAGCCCTTTCACACGCCAGCTGGAACAATTTGGGAGGCGGGAAGCTCCTCGTGCTGCTGGCTCCATCACCACTGCAGTCACCACCGCAGGGAGCTGATATTCTTGCTGACCTCTTGGATCCCTCAAGGAATCAAGTTGTAGGAACCATGCGGTCACAAGTCTGCCTTGTTCTTGAGCTCTGGTGTATTGAGAGTTGCTCTCTGCCTCTAGGTGATGGTCTCCCCAAAGTGACAGTGCTTGTATTAATTTAGAGATTTGTGGGCCGGGCATGGTGACCCACACCTGTAATCCTAGCATTTTGGGAGGCCGAGGCGGGTGGATGGCTTGAGTCTAGGAATTCAAGATCAGCCTGGGCAACATGGCGAAACCCCCTCTCTACAAAGAATACAAAAATTAGTCAGGCATGGTGGCATGCACCTGTGGTCCCAGTTGCTTGAGAGGCTGAGGAAGGAGGATCAGTTGAGCCCGGGAGGTCAAGGCTGCCAGTGAGCTGAGATTGCATCACTGCATTCCCGCTTGGGCGACAGAGTGAGACCTTGTCTAAAGAAAAAGAAATTTGTGATGAAAGATGATAGACACAAAGACAAAGTATTAGTTTTATTTCTAGCACACCATCACCTATGTATACTGTGTTTCTAAGGTTGAAATTTATTTAACAAATCTGTCAGACAGTATTAATGGGGGATGAGCCATAATGGTAGTTGACAGTTTAGTTTTATCTATAAGATAGAATTGGAAAAGCACATTTTAGCTATAATTTATTCCTATTTACAGAGGTAGCTCCTGTAGTTCAAGTTAATATCAACTTCACACATGTAAAAATACATTTCTAAATTTATTTTTTTAAAGTCTTTTCTCCCTGGGCTGCTCTTTTCCTGAGAGTCAGTATAAATTTTAGGAGCAATCCTTATTATTGTTTCCTACGTTTTTATCTAGTAGAAAAAAGTGTAAACAAATTTAAGAAGACAATAAAAGTCTGATTATTAAATCATATAGAGTAGAAACTGGTAGCCATCTTCCTCCTTCAGAAGTAGTAAAAACTAATGTAAAAATGACTTTTTGATTGAAGTGAAAAATCTTCGCCTGACAATTCCAACACAGTTGATTAACATTTTTTCATGTACATAAAAGAATTAGCATTATCTTTAAGATTGTCCTAGCTTGGGATTATAGTTAATAGTGCTGAATAAACTCTATAGAATCTAGTTTTATTGACTTTTTTTTTTTTTCTGCATGCATTCTGCAGTATAGGTTGAAATCCCTTGCTACAGATGAGTTCTAGAAGGTTAACTGTGAAAGTTTCACATTGGCAATTTCACTCTGGCAGCTTTGAGACAGGACAATGGTGGTTCCTATAATCAGCTAACCCAGTTCATACAGTGTTCCAAGCCTTTTGTTCTTAAGCTGAATAAATAATGCTTTGCATTCCAGCCCTTTATTTCGTGTCATCAATAGCATACCTCAAGACCACTTTTTTGGCAGTGTGTTAATGAATGTTTTGTTGAACTCTTTTCGTCTATCAAGGACTGAAATATCTGATTTAATCTCAGTGGTGCTTAAAATAAACGTTTGTGGCTGAGTTTACTCAAGCCCTTATTTGAAAGCTATTCTTGTAGGCAGGTCCAGAGCTAAAGACTGTCAGCTTGTCGGCCCACTGCTATCTGTCCCTGGGGCACGCTGGGAGCCATCGTCAGGTTTCTTGACTTGGATTTTCTGACTTACTACTCTCTGGACAGTCCAGAGAGTAGGTAGATTTCAGTTCAATGATTTTTGTAAGTTTTCAAATTAAGTAATTGGCCAAATGGGTTCCTTGGATGAGAACTCCTTGGGTCAGGGGAGAGCGGGACCTTCAGAAGGTGAGAACGTCATCTCTGTTCCCACTCTGCCCTCCCTTTCCCATCCCAGTCCCGCAGGACTGTGCAGACTGAGGGCTATGTCAGGGACCACCTTGAGCTGCAGAAAATATCTAGAGAGCTAAGCCAACAGTTCTGAACGTGTTTAACTCTTGTACTTAGTGTTCATTTTCTCCTTCCCCTTCTTTAGGATTGCTTTGTAGCAGAAATGGAGGATAAAGTTTTAACTGTGGTAAGTATGCGTTCTAAAAGTTATTGTAAAATTCCTTTTCCAAAGGCAGTGGGAATCACATTAAGTAAATGCACCGTGGCTAATTACTTCAGGAGATACTTTGAAATATTGGCTTTTGGGACATGAGTTTTTAAATTTAGGTGGAAGGGAAAGCATAAAAGTTACTTAACAAGACCAACTACTGTGAAAATTCCTGTGCTTAAATTAGCTACATTGAGTCTCTGTTTTATTATTACTTTTTCTGAACATTTTATCAGGATACAGTTATACGTACATTGCTAGCTAGCCTGGTAATCATGATTGAACTGATGTGCCAATTTCACTTGAGGACCGTTTTGATTTAAGAAAAAAATTCTTGGCAAAAACCTTATGATGGAGGGGGGATGTGCTGTAACTGTTTAAGGAGCATTTTGTAACTATTCATCATCACTTCCTCCTTTTGACATAAGCCAGCCTGTGCTCTTTTGATAAGACCTTCCTCCTACTGATGTTGAGGAATTTAGCAATGAAACTGCTATAAATATATTTTCCATAAATAGGGAGGCCAAACAAATTGGAGGAATGTAAAAAGTATCACTTCTTGGATTCTCCCCCTTGGAAAGAAAAATCACTCTTTGGAATTTCCTGATTTCTTTGGTTGTTTAATTTTGAAACGTTAGATGAGTCTGATCGGGGAAATACCACACGTAACCACTGTAACTTCTACAAGGAGACACTTAATAGGGGTCCTCTCATTGTCTTTTTAGTTTTACCTTGTCGGTGTTTGGCATTCAAAGAATGTGAGTGATCACTAAAAAGATGATAGACCTAAATGTAAAATGCAAAACTATAAACCATCTAAAAGATAACATAGGAGAAAATGTAGGTGACTGTCAGTCAGTTTTGCAATGAGTTTTCAGATAGAATACCAAAAGCATAATTCATGAAAGAAAAATTGATAACGTGGACTTCATTAAAATTAAAAACTGCTATGTGAAATGCACTGGTAAGAGAATGAAAAGACAAGCCACAGACTGGGAGAAAATGTTTTCAAAACACCTATCGGATAAAGGACTTGTATCCAAAATATACAAAGAACTCTTAAAACAAGAATAAGAAGACAAACAATCCAATTATAAAGGAGGCAAAAGATCTGAACAGGTACGTACATACACATGGCAAATAAGCCTATGAAAAGATGTTCAGTGTCATTTGTAATTAGGGAATTGCAAATTAAAACAACGAGATACCACTATATACCTATTATATAGGCTAAAATATAAAACACTGACAACACCAAACGCTGCTGAGGATGTGGAGCAACAGGAATGCTCATTAACTGCTGGTAGAAATGCAAAATGGTGCAGGCAGTTTGGAGGACAATTTGGAAGTTTCTTACAAAATGAAACATATTCTTACCATATGATCCAACAGTTGTGCTCCTAGATATTTACCCAAAGGAGTTGAAAATTTACATCAAAAAATGTGCACAGGATGTTTATAGCAGGTTTACTCAAAATTGCCAAAAAAATTGGAAGCAACCTTAATGTCTCTCAATAAGTAAATGGATAAACTGTTGTATATCTATAAAGTAGAATATTATTCAGCAATAAAAAAGAAATAAGCTATTAAGTCCTGAAAATATATGGAGGAAACTTACAAGCGTATTGTTAATTGAAATAAGGCAGTCTGAAAAGGCTACATGCTGCATAATTCTGACTATTTGGCATTCTAGAAAATCAAAACCACAGAGATAGTAAAAAGATCTATGTTTGCCAGGGGTTCATGGTGAGGGATGGGGTGGTGGATAATTAGGTTGCGCACAGGGGATATTTAGGACATTGAAACTATCCTGTATGAGACTGTAATGATGGATACATGACATTAGGCATTTGTCAGAACTCGTAGAATGTACACCACAAAAAGTGAACCCTAATATAAATTAAAGATTTTAGTTAATGTCTGAATATTAGTTCATCATTTGTTTTTTTTTTTTTTTTTTTGGAGACAGAGTCTCGCTCTGTCACCCAAGCTGAAGTAGAGTGGTGTGACTCGGCTCACTGCAGCCTCAGCCTCTGCCTCCGAGGTTCAAGCAATTCTGCAACCTCAGCCTCCCAAGTAGTTGGGGTTACAGGCACCCGCTACCATGCCCATCTAATTTTTCTATTTTTAGTAGAGATGGGGTTTTGCCATATTGGTCAGGCTGGTCTTGAACTGCTGACTTCAGGTGATCCACCCACCTTGGCCTCCCAAAGTGCTGGGATTACAGTCATGAGCCACTGTGCCCAGCCTAGTTCATTGTTTGTAACAAATGCACTGCACTAGTACAAGATGTTAGTAATAGAGGAAGCTGGGAATGGAGGGTGGTGGTGGAGGGGATATATGGGAACTCAGTGGACTTTTTGCTCAATTTTTTTTATAAACCTAAAACAGCTTTAAAAAGTAAAGTCCATTAAAAAAATGGTTTAGGCCCAAAACAATTTTTTTTTTTTTAACCGTGTCAATATTTGGTGTTCAGAGACCGTGAGCAATCATTGAAAAGTCAGGTAGGTGGCTGGGGAGAGATAATTCCACTTCATTGCTGAAAGGGGATTTCTGCCTGGCCTGTGCTCTTCAGTGGTCATAAAGGAGTGAATATAAAAGCTGCCCTTTCTAAACAAAGCTGAAATAGTGACACTATTCCCATGGATGGTAAACATGAAGTCTAAATGCCATACATTCATCGAGCAGAATTATCAGAATGATTGCCGACCAGAACTAAAGATTATAGGTGAAATGCATTTCTCTAAAAATCAGCTTGAGATAAACTTGGTTAATGATTGAGCTTTC
This sequence comes from Piliocolobus tephrosceles, assembly GCF_002776525.5. Taxonomy (NCBI): domain Eukaryota; kingdom Metazoa; phylum Chordata; class Mammalia; order Primates; family Cercopithecidae; genus Piliocolobus; species Piliocolobus tephrosceles. The sequence goes on along the minus strand of NC_045438.1, from coordinate 55,807,509 downwards.
CTAATTATTTGCTTCTACAATTCTAGGTCAAGGTTTTAAATGGCATCTGTGACAAAACAATTCGATCTACCACAGATCCTGTGATGAGCCAGTGTGCATGTCTGGAGGAAGTTCACTTACCAAACATTAAACCTGGGGAAGGCCTGGTAAGTTCTAATAACACTTGTTTTATTTTCAGATAACATATATCATCATTTACTAAATTTTTAAAAAAAATTCCTTATTGCTTTCACTATAATTGCTGAAAAGTAGAATTAAGTTAGACTGCCTTCCGTTATGTAGTTAGGAATGTGCTATCTTGAATCCTGTTGATATGTTTTCTATCTTCAAAGTATAAAAATAAATACAATTTAAAAACTGTATACTCATATTTTGAAGATAACACTTTATTTTTAGGACTTAGCAATGCAAGGAAATATAAAACATTTACACAAAGGAAATATGGTCTCTGGCTACAAAAACAACATCTGCTCTGAAAGTCTCTATTAGCACTGAGACGAACGTGAGAAGAGACTGGTTGAAGGCAGTGATTCTTAAGAAGGGTTTAGAAATGTTTCATAAGTAATATATGAGCTATATCATAACAGGCTGTGGGACTACATACAGGTAGTCTCCTAGTACCTAGCGTGCATCCTGTGGGATTAATTTGCTGAAATTTTCGTGAAGAAGCTGTGAAGCCCATTAGTTAGCTTAGAGGCTTTGAGTCAGAGAGAGCTGGGTTTAAATCCTGGCTCTTTAGGGATTTAACCTCTTTACGTGTCAGTTTCCTCATAGGGTTGTTGAAAGTATTGTATTAGATTGTGAATGCCAAGTGCCAGGCCCCAAGCACATAGTACGTGTGCATTAATGTGGCTGCAGCTACTGTTGCTGGTATTGATGATGATGATGAGAAGGAGGAGGGGGAGAAGGTGGAGGGGGAGAAGTATCTAATGTATAGGTAGCTGTTGGGAGCTATTAAGGTAGTCTCTGCTCTTAGACAGAAAAAAACAAAAATCAACTGACTGTTTTAGGCCCACATTCTTAGTGAGCAGAACTTTGCATATTGGTACTGCTTGACTTCAAGGCAAATTATGGATTATAACAGATTAAGTTTAAACAGGGAGGACTTCCTGGAGGTAGGTTTATAGTCAAATATTTAAGCAGATAAATGCCCTGAGTAGGCAGAAATGGAGTTGTCATTTCAGATGGTAGAGTTATACAAGCAGTGCCCTGGGAGGGGGAGTATCATGTGTAGGGGTGAAGCTGATAAAATCTGCGAGTGAAAGTAACAGGATAGGAGAGGAATGGGGAGAACCTGAAGGCGTTGGTGTTTGATGGGACTCTTATCATAAATTGGTGTAGGTTAATGAGCAGGCTGGGTGCAGCGTAATTTCTGAGGAGAGTCCACATTATTACAGCATAGATACCAGGGTGAGCAACTACTTTTTGCCCGTTCTACTTTTGGTCTCTTTTCCCATCTTGTAACAGTTTAATTAAACAACACTTACATGTGGTGAGTACAACTGCAGAAATAATTCCTCAGTGATATGTTCGGTGTCACTCAGTGAGGCATGGCCTCTGAGTTTGCCTCTCAGGCCTCTTAGAAGAGAGAATATTCATTCATCTTTACATTTCCCTTAAAAGGAAGGGTGTCTGTTACTAATTTGCTACCTATGCTTTGTTATTTAATAATCTTTGTTCATATATCTTTGTCTGATTATTAGTAGCTTTAATAGTCACTCTGAGGTTATTTTGGTTACCAAATTTAAATGAATATATTGTGTCCCTAGACCAAGAAATGGTCAAGAAAGAACTGTTCTTTGGCTGGGTGTGGTGGCTTACACCTATAATCCCAGCACTTTGGGAGGCCGAGGTGGGAGGATCACTTGAGCCCAGGAGTTTGAAACCAGCCCGGGTAACATAGCGAGGTCCTTTCTCTATTAAAAAAATAAAATAATTAGCTGGATGTGGTGGCACACACCTGTAGTCCTGGCTACTTGGGGAGGCTGAGGTGAGAGGATCACTTGAGCCCAGGAGTTCAAGGTTACAGTGAGCTGTGTTGGCATCGCTACACTCCAGTCTAGGCAACATAGCAAGACCCTGTCTCATCGTCAACATAATATAACCGTTCTTGTTTGAAGTACCTCCCTTATTCACTCATTCTGTGGGTCTAAGAAAACGCCCACATCCTCGGAGTTGTGGCAAAATTCTGTGTGCCTGGTACACAGGTTATAGTGTCAAAGAGATCACACGTTTTACTGCTTTCACCAGTATTTCAGTTTGCTTAGCTCCCCTTCACCACCCTTTGGATCTTGTTTCTCGATGTTTCAGGAGGCTGAAAAATGAGTATTGTTCTGAAGGGACTGTTGTTAATGTTTTATAAGTTTAAGTGTCGCTTGGGGCGATGTCTCTAAATGTTGGAGTAATGAGTTAATCTGTTTGTGACTCACTCCAGGGCATGTACATCAAATCAACCTACGATGGGTTACACGTGATTACTGGAACCACAGAAAATGTAAGTGTATATTAATTAAGTGTAAAAGCTGTTGTGTGTTTAAACAAACTTGATCCACAGTCTGTATACTTTGAATTTAAATGTGTGCATGCTGTTTGATTATTATGAGAGCATGGGTACCTGCTTTGTTTATTTCTGTTGACAGAGTACTGCTTGTCACCAGCTGTTGTCAATTTATTATTTAAATAGTCCTTTATTGCTCTTGTTCATACACCTTGCCCAGTTTTTACGCTACCCTTGTGTTAATTACTGCTTTTGCACCCTGGAAGTGTTAAGCCATAAATACAAAAGCAATGATCTTTTTGTTTTTGAGAATCACTCTTATAAGAACTGGGATTGGTAGCCATGTGTATAAAATATATATTTTTTGATTTAATGGAATTTTTATGTCTCCAAAGCAGCTATTTCAGGATTTTTTTTACAATATATTTTTATAGTTGTGTTTCATAATATTTGGCATGATACTGAAATTTAGTCCTCTCTCTCCACCCTTTGAATAGGAAAAGCAGGTCTGTTTCTACTGTGAGAGACTTGTGTACACTGTGTACTTCCTTCTGGAAATTCTGCTATGTGTAGGTTGTCTTTAGCCCCTCAAACATTTGAATTTGTGAGAAGTAGAGCTAGTTGAATGCTTTCTTCTTGCAGCCTACAATATGGCTTGCTTTTGAAAGACATTGATATGAAACTAAAAATGTTTGAATAGCTTCCCTGGGTCTGTGTAAAAGAACCATGGATTTGGGGGAATTAACCTATTTAATCAGCTAAGACAGGAGGAGATAATTCCTAAAATTAGGGGAAATTTTAGTAGCTGCTTTTCTAATCTGTTTGGTAGAAATATGTGTCTAATTTTGAGCTTCAGCTGCTAGATCTTTCGATAAAGAAAAATGGCATGATCTTTGAGTGTCTGTGATAAGCACTTGATTTTTGTACTGAGAAAATGATACTGCTTAAGGCAGTCAATGAATTATAAATGCATTGCATGGTTCTGGTAGATAAATGGGTAGGAAATGGTAGTGTCTTTCAGGGTTCTCTGTTGAGCTACAGCGAGGAAGCCTTGAGAGTCACTAGGAGTTTTTATACCGTGTCACCTCCTAGATAATAACAGCACAGGAAGCTCTGCTTTTAGGCTGGGGATGGTGCTGAAGAAAAGACACAAGATGCAACACACGATTCTTCCTTCATTCTTGTTTGAGACTCAGTACGTTGCAGCTTAGCCGTGATAAGAACACAGTCATGTCTGTATAGATGAGAAACATGGTGAATGTCATTTCAGTTTTTAGAGTTGAAGTTTTGCAGTCTAGCAATTTGATGATTGCATTGTCTATCTTAACCAGACCAGTGTGTTTTCCAACTCTACTGGGTTTTGAAGCAATTGCCATCTTGGATCTGGAGCACTACAGAATTACTACTGGAAGGCATAGTATTTCCTTCCTCTTGCACCACCCCCCTTTTTAAAGAAAAGAATTCGGGCCCAGCACAGTGGCTCACGCCTGTAATCTCAGCACTTTGGGAGGCTGAGGTGGGCGGATCACAAGGTCAGGAGATTAAAACCATCAGGGCTAACACGATGAAACCCCATCTCTTCTAAAAATACAAAATATTAGCCAGGCGTGGTGGTGCGTGTCTGTAATCCCAGCTACTTGGGAGGCTGAGGCAGGAGAATTGCTTGAACCCGGGAGGTTGCAGTGAGCCGAGATCGAGCCACTGCAGAGTCCAACCTGGGCGACAGAGCAAGACTCCATTTCAAAAAAAAGAAAAAAGAAAAAAAAGAAAAGAGTTCAATGACAGACTAAACAAAGCTGCTTTTGAATTAAATGAAATGTCATATGTCATTAATGATATATTCTCTGAATTCCTACCAGAATTGTAACACTGGCTGACAGACTCAGGGTCGGCCCTGGTGTTCCCATGTAAGACTGTATGGAAGTCATCTCAGGGAGTGGTGGCTACCATCTTGTTAGAGATCAAAAAAGAAAACTTGTCTTCTTCCATCTGGTAATCCACTTGAAAATGTCACTCATTCCTTTAGTCATTCAGTTCACATTTATTGAGGACCTGGAATGTGCTAGACACTAGGCTAAGTAAGTCTAAGTCTTCTAGACAAGCATGGGAAGTTAGGTGAGAGCCCACTTCTCCCCGACTCAATCTGGATATTTTATTCTTTTTTTTTTTTTTTGAGATGGAGTCTCGCTCTGTCCCCCAGGCTGGAGTGCAGTGGCACAATCTCTGCTCACTGTAAGCTCCGCCTCCTGGGTTCACGCCATTCTCCTGCCTCAGCCTCCCAAGTAACTGGGGCTACAGGCGCCCACCACCACACCCCACTAATTTTCTGTATTTTTTAGTAGAGATGGGATTTCACCGTGTTAGCCAGGGTGGTCTCGATCTCCTGACCTCCCGCCTCGGCCTCCCAAAGTGCTGGGGTTACAGTCGTGAGCCCCCGTGCCTGGCCCCTGGATATTTTATTCTTAATGTTGGTTATTATATACTTGAATGGCAGTAGAAAGTGCCAGCTCCAGGTCAGTTTTTGGCTATCACTTAAGGTTGCTATGACTTCACTGTCAGAATGTTTTAATAGAAGCCTAGTATGGTAGGTAGCAGTGGATGAAAATCACCCATTGTTTTCACAAGTGAATTATGTTCATATTCTTCAATCTTGGACTTGAGGCTGAAGCAAGCAAGCAAGGCCTTCAGTCCCTTTCTTTGAAGGTAAGTTACCTGAGAGGCCAGGATCAGTCCACAGTCAGACCCAATAGTGTCTGATGTTTCTCTATCTTAATTCTTTTTTTGATGTTATTTTAGACCTTGACAACAGTCTTGACACAACCTCATCCATACTTGTATCCTCCACTTCTCAGATCAAGTGGGAGTTAGATTAGCCTCTGAAGAATGGATGCATTATTCTCTAGATCATGACCCTTCTGCAGCAAACCAACACAAGCATCATTTTTCAGTTGTCCTCCTCATGGTGAAGATAGGCAAGAGCTACTGCCCTGGGCAGAATTTTGGTACCGAATTCTCTCCTCTCTCTTTACCAGTGTTCTGCCAAACACAACTCTTAATCACTTGATTGGACATTTGAGAAATGAATGCGAAAGGATCCTTAGGAAGGGAAGTCAGTTCAGGGCATCAGAGCATGTTTTTTAAGATTGCACATGTAGAGACAGGGACTTCCTGGCCTTGGGGCTATCTTTTGTAAAGTGAAGCTTATCTTAAATGAATCCCTTGCCCAGGAAGATTAACTGGACTGGACCAATTAGGATCAGAATGACTAAAGTAGGCCTGTAACTGTGGGTTCAGCATCTGACACATGGGACAAAAAGGAGCATAGATAAATTCATTTTTTAAGTGATATGAGAAACGTGAGATGGGCCAGGCCCGGTTGGCTCACGCCTGTAATCTCAGCACTTTGGGAGGCCGAGGCGGGCGGATCACCTGAGGTCAGTAGTTCAAGATCAGCTTGGCCGATGTGATGAAACCCCGTCTCTACTCAAAATATAAAAATTAGCTGGACGTGGTGGCAGGTGCCTATAATCCCAACTACTCAGGAGGTTAAGGCAGGAGAATGGCTGACGTTACTGTGGGCCGAGGTTGTACCACTGTACTCCAGCCTGGGCGACTGAGCATGAGTTAGTCTCAAAAAAAAAAAAAAAGACAAAAAACCAGAAACTTGAGATGAACATGGGTTGGTCTCTCAAGTGAGCACTGCCGGGTACGATAGGAGGTTAAATGTTTTCACAAATAACTGTCACAGTTATGAGGGCCTTGTATGGGACCTAGATAAAATCAAAGGGAATGTTTCTACAGTTTAGGGCTGCTTGTTAATTTCCCGTTGAGCCTGTCACAACAATTTAGAGAAACTTCAGCCAGTGTGTCTTGGGTCTCATTGCTATCCCTCTCCCCATGTTCAAAAGTGCTATTTTTTGGATAGTTGGAAATTGTTTGAAGATTCAGCCAGTGATGTAAGTTAGAAAATTAAATACTCTGTTCTAGATAAGGTTTGATTAGAATTTGAAATCCAAGGTTTGTCCTTTCTTCTTCTCTTAGTCATATGTGAGAGACCTTCAACATAGGAGTTCTAGGTGGCTTATATGAACAAGAACTCCTTGAGCAAAATATTTGACAAATGGATTATATCCCTTTTTATATATTTTTGTTGCAGCGATGGTAAATTAATAACCAGGCATTATTTGAAGGAAAAAAGTCTGGGTTTTGTTTTGACACTGAAAACTCATTTTTGAATGTAATCTGAAAATGAAAAGAAAACTAAATTCATTTTCTTTAAAGCAATTTCTGTTCCCACCAACTTTCTATTTTAGCAGCATTGCAATAATATGGAAAAGTAGAATAAGAACAACATTTAGTTTTAATAAGGAAACGAGATGACAGAGTTACAAAGATGATTTTCCGTGTTGAACAGTTGGTCAGCTTTTATGGGATTAATTTTGATAAGGATATGTGTAAGAATTTTTTAGTGAGCCAATAGCTTCTATCAGCCAATCATTTTGACAATATGTCCAGGCTGGGCACAGTGGCTCACGCCTGTAATCCCAGCAGTTTGGGAGGCAAAGGCCGGCAGATCACCTGAGGTTGGGAGTCTGAGACCAGCCTGGCCAACATGGTGAAACGTCATCTCTACTAAAAAAAAATTAGCTGGGCGTGGTGGCAGGTGCCTGTAATCCCAGCTACTTGAGAGGCTGAGGTTGGGAGATCTGCTTGAACCTGGGAAGCGGAAGTTGCAGTGAGCTGAGATCCACCATTGCCCTCCAGCCTGGGTGACAGAGTGAGACTTTGTCTTAAAAGCAAAACAAAACAAAAGACAGTATGTCCAGTCTCTTCCGGGTAGATTAGATGAACCTGGCTATTCTAACAGACAAATTATCAGTTATAACAGACACTAATAAAATGGATAACACAGGATTCATGGGGAAGGTCCTATAGACTGTGTAGTCTTGGGGGAATTAAGTGCATTGTTTATTTTTCCTGAGAAAATGTTATTTCAGTTGCTAATTGTCTACAGAAGAAAGAAGAAATAAAAGCAGGAAGAAATAAAAGCACAAAGAAATAGAAGGTTTAAAAAAATTAAGGCACGTTATTTTGTTTCTGTACAGTCTCCTGCAGACAGATCTCAGAAGATTCATGCTGGTGATGAAGTCATTCAAGTTAATCAGCAAACTGTGGTGAGTTTGTTTATTGAGACTCAATTTTCTTCTTTAGAACTTTTAATTCAATCTAAAACCATTTTGTTTAAAGTTTTAAAATTTGCTGCTTATATCCCATTTTTCATTATTTTAGGTTGTGCTAACATGAACATACTTGTGCCTGCCTATTTTGTTTCTATGTGTTTGCTCACAACTCAGATTGCCTCAAGATCAATTCATAGGTTCGGTTTTTCATGATTCATGAGCAAGTCCTCCCTCTCCATTTTCTTTATTTGAAGGTGGGATGGCAGCTGAAAAATCTGGTGAAGAAATTGAGAGAGAATCCCACAGGAGTTGTGTTACTGCTTAAGAAGCGCCCCACTGGGTCTTTCAACTTTACTCCTGCTCCCCTGAAAAACCTACGGTGGAAGCCACCTCTTGTACAGGTATCTGGGATTGACTGTAAGCCTCCGTCTAGCATCAGCACCTGAACAATGTCGAGTATCTCATTAGTCTCCAAACAAAAAGAGATTGAAATTTGAAGGTGATTGATTGGTTTCAGGAGTTTGTATGTAATTATCCTATAATCCTGCCTATGTGAAAATATAAATTCTAGATCTACATGGAACAGTATAGTAGCCAGTAACCATATATGACTATTTAAAGAATGAGGCCAGGCCAGGTGCGGTGGCTCACGCCTGTAATCCCAGCACTTTGAGAGGCTGAGATAGGCAGAACATGAGGTCAGGAGATCGAGACCATCTTGGTTGACACGGTGAAACCCCGTCTCTACTAAAAATACAAAAAATTAGCCGGACATGGTGGCGGGCACATGTAGTCTCAGCTGCTCAGGAGGCTGAGGCAGGAGAATGGCATGAAACCGGGAGGCAGAGCTTGCAGTGAGCCGATATCATGCCACTGCACTCCAGCCTGGGTGACAGAACAAGACTACGTTCTCAAAAAAAAAAAAAAAAAAAAAAAAATGATATAACATTAAAAGTTAATCTCTGCAGGATCGCTGGCTACATTTCAGGTGCAGAATATTCACATATGGCTAGTAACTCCCATATCAGATAGGTGGATACGGACATTTCCATCACTGCAGAAAGCTCCTTTTAGTCCTTCTCTCTCATTTCAAACACATACCTACATAACTGTATACAATTTGAACACAAATGCTGGAGAGACCACATGGGGTTGAGTCTTCAGCAGCGCCTTACCAAGGCAGGGTTGGGGGCGGTGAGTGCAGCTCACCCCGTGGGGAACAGTATCACACCATTATTTAGACATTATGTAGTACTGCCAATCTGTGCTGATAATAGAAGACAAACTGACTGAGTTTTATTGAAATTCTTTTCAAACAATATACCCCCTTATTGCTGACACCTGGGTGGATCACACTCGCTGGTCACACTCCTTGTTATGCCATTGGTCCTTAGTGTTTGTTTCATAAACCAAGAATGAAAAGCAATAACCTTATAATGCCCTTTTATAAGATTGAGATTATAGTTTATTTGTAACTATTTTTGATGTTATTGTACATCTTCCCATGGAAGAACAATAGTCTTAAACCATCAATTTTGAAACTTTCTGAGGCAAGGTACTGGAGAGATTATGGAAAGATTATGGTGTCACAGAGGAGAGGTTAAAAATAAGTAACTCAGAGGCCAAGTGTGGTGGCTCACGCCTGTAATCCCACATCTTGGGAAGCTGAGGTGGGTGGATCACTTGAGGTTAGGAGTTTGAGACCAGCCTGGCCAACATGGCAAAACCCCATCTGTACTAAAAATACAAAAAGTAGTTGAGTGTGGTGGCATGTGCCTGTAATCCCAGCTACTTGGGAGGTTGAGGCAGGAGAATTGCTTGAACCCAGGAGGCATAGGTTGCAGTGAGCCGAGATCACACCAGTGCACTTCAGCCTGGGTGACGGAGTGAGACCCTGTCTGAAAAAAACAAAAACCAACCAACAAGCAAAAACTCACAGAAATAAAGGTAGGGCAAGAGGGGAACGTAATTACAGTCAGTTTATAAATAATAACCGAACATATTTTACAATTCACTTTTAAATTGACAGATACAAATTGTATATATTTATATTGTGCAACACAGTGTTTCAAAATATGTTTACATTTTGGAATGGCTAAATCAAGGTCATTAATACATTTATTACCTCACATGTTTACCATTTACATTTATTTGTGGCAAGAACACTTAAAATCTACACGTGTTATAGCAACAGCAATTTTCTAGCATGCAATGCATTTTTATTAACTATAGTCACCATGCTATACAACAGATCTCTTGAACTTATTCTTCCTGGCTAACTGAAACTTTGTACCCTTTGACCAGGATTCCCCAATCCCACTCCTTCCAACCTCTGGCAGCCGCCATTCTACTCTCTGCTAAGAGTTAGATTTTTTTTTTCTTAGATTCCACATATAAGTGAGATCATGTGGTATTTGTCTATATGTACCTGGCTTATTTCACTTAACACAGTGTCCTCCAGGTTCTTCCCTGTTGTCACACATGATAGGATTTCCTTCTTTTCTTCTTTTTTTTTTTGTTTTGTTTTGTTTTGAGATGGAGTTTCGCTCTTGTTGACTAGACTGGAGTGCAGTGCCGCTATCTCGGCTCACTCACTGCATCCTCCGCCTCCTGGGTTCAGGCGATTCTCCTGTCTCAGCCTCCCCCTGAGTAGCTGGAATTACAAGTGGCCGCCACTATGCCCGGCTAAGTTTTGTATTTTTAGTAGAGACGGAGTTTCACCATGTTGGCCAGGCTGGTCTCAAACTCCTGACCTCAGGTGTTCCGCCCGCCTTGGCCTCCCAAAGTGCTAGGATTACAGGCGTGAGCCAACCGCACCTGGCCAGGATTTCCTTCTTTTTTAAGGGTGAGTAGCATTCCCTGTGTATATACACTACGTTTTCCTTATCCATTCATCTGTTGATGGACTCTTGGGTTGACTCCATGCCTGGGCTATTTTGAAAAATGGTGCAGTGAACATGAGGGTGCAGATATCTCCTCAGCATACTGATTTCATTTCCTTTAGATGTGTATCCAGTAGTGAGGCTGCTTTTTCATTTTTCAGGGAACCTCCGTAATGTTTTCCATAATGGCTCTACTAATTTACATTCCCACCAGCCATGCGCTAGGATTTCTACATCTCCACATCCTTATCACCCTTACCTTTTGTTTTTTGATAGTAGCCATTCCAACAGGTGCCAGCTGTCATCTCACTGTGGCTTTGATTTGCATTTCCCTGATGATTAGTGACGTTGAACATTTTTTCGTATCTCTGTTGGCCATTTGTATATCTCCTCTTGAGAAATGTCTATTCGGGGCTGGCTGCAGGGACTCACGCCTGTAATCATAGCGCTTTGAGAGGCCAAGGCAGGAGGATCATTTGAGCCCAGGAGTTCAAGACCAACCTGGGCAACAAAGCAGCAAGATCCTGTCTCTACAACAATTTTTTTTTAAAACCAACTAGCTGGGTATGGTGGCACATACCTGTAATCCCAGCTACTTGGGAGGCTGAGCAGGGAGGATTGCTTGAGACTGGGAGGCTGCTGTGAGCCTTGATTGTACCACTACATCCACCCTGAGTGACAGAGTAGAGACCCTGCCTCCAAAAAAAAAAAAAAAAGCAAGAGAGTGATGTCAATTCAGGTCCTTTACCCATTTTTAAATCAGGTTCTTTGTGTGTGTTTTTTTTTTTTGCTATTGAGTTCTTTGAGTTCCTTATATACTTTGGATATTAACCCCTTATCTGATATATGGTTTGCAGATACTTTCTAGGTTGACTCTTTGTCTTGTCAATTATTTCCTTTGCTATGCAGAAGCTTTTTAATTTGATGTAATCCCACTTGTCTGTTTTTGCTTTTGTCGCCTGTGCTTTTGTGGTCAGAGCCAAAAAATCATTGCCTATAACCAAGCCTATTGATTATATCCCAGCTGCTTCTGTTTGCATTGGTCAGTGTAAAATTTAAACGTGCTTAGGTTTTTTTGGATTTCTCAGAATATGATACTTAACATTACAGAGGTGCTAATTCTGCATAGGTAATTGATGGAGTGCCTGCCAAATGCTTGCTCTGCCTGCTCATTGTTGCATGAGATAAATGTTGGGTTCTGAAGGAGAGAGAGGTATGGACTGTGAGGTGGGAGCCTGGGAGGGTAGGTGGGATTTGCATTGGCAAATGGGAGCGTGTATCATAGAGGAGATGAATGCTTTTGTTTAAACACACTCACCCACAAAACATAGATAGACCACCATCAGAGAAGGGCAGTATCTTAGATACGGTTTCCTAGAGCAGAGTCTGAGATGCACAAACTTGTGAGAGCAATTTTTGAGGGTATGTGCTCCAAATAAAACTGGTAAGGGAGGGAGGAAGGCAGAATGATGACGGGGAAGCAGCAAGGATGCCTCTCAGGGGCAGCGTAGCCTTGACCTACTATGCAGGACGAAGCATCCTGGTGGAGCCACACAGCTCCGGGCTCTGATGGCCCTGCTCGGGCGAGGCAGCTCTGTCAGCTGAGGGCCACTCTTCCAAGAACGGGCAGCCGTGAGCCTTAGCGGTTGGCACCCCCAGCAGCGGGGGGTGGTAGTGGTGGCAGTGAGACTCTAGGTGGGCTCCAGAGCTTCTACCAGAAGGAATGAGTAGCTCAGACTCTCTGGAGCCGAGGCTGGGAGATAAAGTTGGACTAGTTGCCTGAGACTATAATGGCAGGTACGGAGTGTCAGGCTGAGGAGCATGGGCTTTCTCCCACAGGTGACAGGTTGACAGCTGCTTTGACATTAATACCTCTATTACTCTGCTAGGGCTGCCATACAAGGTGGTAGAAGTTCAAAGTCAAGGTGTCAGTGGAGTTGGCTTCATTCTGAGGACCCTCTCCTTGGCATGCAAATGGTGGTCTTCTTCCTCTGTCCTCGTGTGCTCTTCCCTCCATATGTGTCTGTGTCTTAATCTTATGGGACAGCAGTCATGTCAGACTGAGCCCACCCTGATGACCTCCATTTTAACTTAACCACCTCTTTAAAGACCCTATCTCCAAATACTGTCACTTTCTGGGTACTGGGGGTGAGAATTTGAACACAGGAACTTTAGGGGACACAGTTCAGCACGTAACAACATCTAAACATAAGAACCACCAGAAGGGAGGCTGCTGTATAAGGGTAGATACAGGGCAATGTGGTCCTGGGCAAGGCTGGTGACAGGTGATTTAGTGAAAGACTAAGAATGCTAGAGGCCACTGGGAAGCACATCAGAAGGACTCAGGAAGCAGCACAGCCTGGTGGTTACGAATGTGGCCTCTGAGTTGAACCGCTTGAGTTCAGGTCCCAGCTCTGCCACTTACTAGCTGTTGTGGGACCCTTAGTCAAGGTATGTAATCTTTCTAAGCCATGCTCTGCTCTTTAATAGTGTTGACTATTAGAAAATGTTTTGGGGTAAGGGTGAGAAAGGCCAGCAAGGCCAGGGAGAAGCAAGTGCCCAATGTGACAGGGAACCTGGGTGGTGACAAAAATTGGAAAATCGAAAAAGAGGCCATTTGGAAGGAAGAGATGTTGGGTATTTTGAGCATAATTGAGTTTGAGGCAATAGAGGAAAATTCACGTGGATCTGTTCAGAACATGAGTGAAAATAATTTTTAAGTACAGGCTAGTGTTGGTCCCTGGAAGTTCACTTAAGAAGGGACACTCTGCGATGTTCTCTGGTTTTGCCTACTTTCCTGCCAAGTCCCACTAACTGTGCAGTTTGGGGAAGAGGTGGTGGTGAGAGATAGAGACACCTAATTTTGCCTGTGACCCAGGGAGATAATTACCATTAAAGTGCAGACACCGTTTTATAGCTTAGCTACCAAGTGTTCTTGTGATGTGCCCAGGATATTTTCAGAATATAAGCTCTGGTAGACAAATACTCTGTAGAGTTAGCCCCAAGCCCTGGGGGTTTCTCTGTGTTCCATTCTTCATTATACTTTGTGCCTGGACACCCACCCTTCCCAGAAGAGAGCTCTTAAGTTTTTCAATGTCATTTCTGTTGACCTGTCATAGAAAAGGCATTCACCACTCTGTTTTGATGCCACACTCCTGGTAAATGAGAGTTACTGATATAGAAGTAATTATCAATGTATGTATTTTCAGTGAGTATCAATTTTGTGGAAATGTTCTAGTTTACTTTTGCTTCTAAGATTTGTAGAATCTGGATCCTGGCCTCATGTTTTCAGATATGGTCCAAGATTGACATGTTGAGATGCCAATCAATTACAAATTGAATAGAATTGATAGATTATGCGTTAATGACCAAAGTTTAAAATATGGGGTTCTACTCTGGAAGACTGAAAGCTCAGTCCCTGCCCCTGTGACTTGCTATATCTCCTGAAAATGAGCTGTCCTCTGCGAACCTCCTGGTGGTCATGTCTAGCTCCATCACACTGGCTAGTCAGTCCTTTCAATCCTTAGAATCAGGTCACAGTTTCACTTCAGGAAGCTCTTCCATCACAACCAGTGTTGAAGGGTAGCTTTTCTTTTTTTTTTTTTAGTAGAGACAAGGCTTCATTATTTTTTCCAGGCTGATCTTGAACTCTCAAGCTCAAGTGATCCACCTGCCTCAGCCTCCCAAAGTGCTGGGATTATTACAGGTGTGCGCCTACATGCCAGAGTAGCTTTTTATGTCTGCCCAGGGCTTAGCACAGTCTCACTGGCCATCACCAAATATTTCCCTGCCTTGACTCCAAGATTTCCTTGCTGTTCTTTACCAACCAGAAAAATCATTGTTGTCATTGTTAGACTGTAGAAAGGTAAGATTGAAGGTCTCACGTGAGATATTAAAAACCATGCCCTTTGAGACCAGTATCATAGTTCAAATTCAGCCGTGTGGATTTGAAATTAAGATTATATGCATATGTGAATGCATATATGTATATATAGTACTAAAACAAACGGTATAAGGTTGTGTATTTACTATGGGAAAGCAGTGTCCTAAGTTGTTTACATGTGTGATCTTAATTCTCACAGGCACCCTATGTTGGTACTATTCTTGTCCCTATTTATTCTCATTTTATAGATGGGGCACAGAGATATTGTGTGACTTGCTCAACAATAAACGGCTAATAAGGGCCGAGCGTGGTGGCTCACACCTGTAATCCCAGCACTTTGCGAGGCCGAGGTGGGCGGATCACCTGTGGTCAGAAGTTTGAGACCAACCTGGCCAACATGGCAAAACCCTGTCTCTACTAAAAATACAAAAATTAGCTGGGTGTGGTGGTGCACACCTGTAATCCCAGCTACTTGGGAGGCTGAGGTAGGAGAATCACTTGAACCCAGGAGGCACAGGTTGCAGTGAGCCGAGATCGCGCCACTGCGCTCCAGCCTGGGAGACAGAGCGAGACTCCATTTGAAAACAAAAACAAACAAACAAACAAAACAGTTAGTAAGTCTAGCTAGGGTCACATCCAGAGTTCCAAGCAATATTTCTAGTCAATAGTAGTGCTGCTACTGATTTGATTTATTTTTCTTTTCTTTCTTCCCCTTCCTTCCTCCCTCCCTCCCTCCCTCCCTCCCTCCCTCCCTTCCTTCCTTCCTTCCTTCTTTCCTTCCTCGGAGTCTTGCTCTGTTACCCAGGGTGGAGTGCAGTGGTACACTCGTGGCTCACTGCAGCTTCTCCCTCCTGGGCTCAAGCAACCCTCCCATTTCATCATCCCAAGTAGCTGGAACTACAGGCGTGTGTCACCACACCTGGCTAATTTTTATATTTTTTTTGTAGGGATGGGGTTTTGCCACGTTGCCCAGGGTGGTCTCGAAGTCCTGAGCTCAAGCAATCCATCCACCTTGGCCTCCGAAAGTGCTGGGATAACAGGCGTGAACCACCATACCCGACCTTGCTAATAATTTTCATGAACGAACTCATCTAATTCTCACTGCAGCTCTATGCAAGAGATACTATCAGTATCACTCCTTTACAGAGGAGGAAAGGGAGGCCACAGATGTTTCAGTGATTTCCTCAGAGCTAGAATCATAACCCTGGCATCTGGCTCCTAAGCCTCTGCTTCTTGCCACTATACATCGTCTTTCAAATCCCTCAGCTAATTCTAAGGGTTTCAAAGAAGAATGTAAGTTAAATATTGCAAATATCTGTAAACACATGAATGACCTCAGTCCCTGTTCAGACACGGGGTTGGTGTTGGTTTGGGGAAGGGGAAATGAACACCAAGAATCATCTCTGAATTGATCTCCACTCTTTGCATTGCTGTGTTACTCCTGTTTCAGACCTCACCTCCACCTACGACAACCCAGTCCCCTGAAAGCACTATGGATACCTCGCTGAAGAAGGAGAAGTCAGCCATCCTGGATCTTTATATTCCTCCTCCGCCAGCTGTTCCCTACTCTCCCCGGTATGTTGCTGTCCGTTGTCATGGTATGCTCGTCTCCTGTTGGTGGTGTTTGTAAATGGTGGTGTGAAAAGAGGATCTTGAGAGAGGAAGTTGCTGAGCCACAGTATGACAGGGCTGAATCTTGAACTACCATTAAAAGTATGATCAGCCTTACTTTATAGGAGTATAGGGACAGATCTAGGTTCTGTGGGGCTTGAAGGTATACAGTTTGGTGGGAAGGGCCCTTTTGAGAAAAGAATATGACAATACTGGCCAGGTGTGGTGGCTCACACCTGTAATCCCAGCACTTTGGGTGGCTGAGGCGGACAGATCACTTGAGCTCAGGAGTTCAAGACCAGCCTGGGTAACATGGTGAAACCTCATCTCTACAAAAAAATACAAAAATTACCTGAGTGTGGTGGCAGATGCCTGTAGTCCCAGCTCAGGAGGCTGAGGCAGAAAAATTGTTTGAGCCTAGGAGGTGGAGGTTGCAGTGAGCAGAGTTTGTGCCATTGCACTCCAGCCTGGGTGACAGAGCGAGACCCTGTCTCAAAAAAGAAACAAAGAAAAGCATATAGCAATACCTTTTGAAAAATGAATGAAAACATGCTCTCCTGGGACCTTGGAAGGGTCTGTTGGAGGCCCTGCAGGTTAAGTTTCATTGACTCCATGATAAATTCATCTTGAGGGGATAGATAATAAGTATTTCTGTGAGATTAATGAGAGTTGCAGCTTGATTTTGCTGAGAAAGATGTGTTCTTCATAGAACTTGAAAAAAACCTATGTGGCCAGGTATGGTGGCTCACACCGATATTTCCACACTTTGGAAGGCCGGTTCAGGAGGATTGCTTGAGCCCAGAAGTTCAAGACCAGCCTGGGGAATATAGTAAGGCCCCATTTCTACAAAAAATTTTAAAAATTAGCTGGGTGTGGTTGTGTGCACCTGTGGTCTTAACTACTTAGGAGGTTGAGGTGGTAGGATCACTTGAGCCCAGGAGGTTGAGGCTGCAGTACACCCTGCACGCCACTGCACTCCAGCCTGGACAACACAGTGAGACCTAGTCTCAAAAACAAGAAAACACAAACCCATGTGACTGTAGGTATGAACATTTCATATTTGTGTGTGTGTGTGTGTGTGTGTGTGTGTGTACCATAAATTCTTGAAAGATAGTTGCTTTCTTCATGGCTAACTTAAATACTATATGGTATAATGAGGGTGGTATATAGAGTGTACAGGATGATTTAGGTGTGATCTGGGCTTATTTTAATCAACTCACATATTTATGTATGTTGATAAAACTAGACAATCTGGCTCATTTCTTTCCTGAGTATTGGGTCTGGGTTACCATCTGACACAAAACAGACTCGGTCCTTGACCCTACAGAACTACCAGGGTCTTATTCAACAATTCAAGCATATATTGAGAAATATATGATTAGGCTATAATATTTCATAAAACAAAGTTCAGGCTGGATTTGATTACAGTGACATTTTACTTTATATCAGAATTTGTTGTTTACTGGTTTTCATTTGAAGCTGAGGTAATTGCTTCATTGTATTTCTTCTGTTTTGGGTGCAGAGATGTTTTCTGTTTCCTTGAGTCTTGGTTTACTCAGAACTTACTACAGCATGTACGAATGTACCTCAGGTGATCGGGGCATTCTGGTTCATGGGATCTTAAGTGTGTTTAAAGTTACAGGTAGTCTTTGCCTCCGCATATAGAGAGCACAGCATTCCACGATGACTAATGTGTGGATTGTTTTATCAGAAACTGGAGGTGGATGCCCTCCCTTGATCCAGAGTGTTCTTGTCTGGGTTGCTGGAGTAGTGGCAAGAAAAGGAGTGGTGTGTACATAGTGAGAGATAAAGGAACCTGGGGCTAGAAAGAGAACTGGATTAAACTGCTTGGGAGGACGCTTTTGAGAGTGCACAAACACACCACCCATGAAGGATTTTCTGAGGAATGAAAAATGTGAATGGATTACCAGGAAACCAGTCATGAGTCATGGAAACTTTGTGAATGGGGAGTTACATGCCAGGTTTAAAGGTATGGAAGGAGATATATTTGTGGGTGGGAGGGGTAGGTGGGTGCCATCCCACCTGGGAATACCACACACAGGCATGGCTGATTAGTAGATTGCTTTGGGACTCAGTTGATTCTGTATTTTGTCTAGCAGTTTTTGTCCTGATTTGCCTAGTGGAATTTACCAAGTGCAAAAAAATCTAATCAGCTGATAACTTGGACTCAATCCTACACTTTAAACTGTGACAGGTAGATAGAATTAGGATGGAATTGGTGATCCAACTTTTGCTGGTTTTGTAGTATTTGGTTCAGAAAAGAATCACTCTCCATTGGTTACTATAAAGGTTCCTTTGGCCGGGCGCGGTGGCTCACGCCTGTAATCCCAGCACTTTAGGAGGCTGAGGCGGGCAGATCATGAGGTCAGGAGATTGAGACCATCCTGGCTAACACGGTGAAACTAAAAATACAATCTCCACTAAAAAATACAAAAAAATTAGCCGGACGTGGTGGCGGGCGCCTGTAGTCCCAGCTACTGGGGAGGCTGAGGCAGGAGAATGGTGTGAACCCGGAAGGCAGAGCTTGCAGTGAGCCGAGATCATGCCACTGCAGTCCAGCCTGGGTGGCAGAGCAAGACTCCGTCTCAAAAAAAAAAAAAAAAAAGAAAGGTTCCTTTGTATCTTTTGACATGGTTTTCAAATATAATAACTTCATTATATATCAAGAGTCTTTTTTTGCTGGATTTTGGCAAAGATACAACTTTTGGCATGAACAACATGGTTTGCTAGAGCATACCTTAACGTGTGATTGCTGTAGTAAATAGGATATTCAGCTACACACAGAAGCACAGGAAAACTAGAGCTGTCTTTTCAAAGGTATATTTGTTTAGATATATATATTTTAAAAACCCTGCATTTACTCTTTTTTTTTTCTTTTTTTTTTTTTTGAGATGGAGTTTCACTCCATTGCCCAGGTTGGCGCTCCATTACCCATAACCTCTGCCTCCTGGGTTCAAGCAATTCTCCTGTCTCAGCCTCCTGAGTAGCTGGGACTACAGGTGCCTGCCACCACGCCCCGCTAATTTTTGTATTTTTAGTAGAGATGGGGTTTCACCTTGTTTGTCAGGCTAGTCTTGAACTCCTGACTTCAGGTGATCCACCTGCCTCAGCCTCCCTAAGTGCTGGGATTATAGGCAGGAGCTACCATGTCCGGCCTGCATTTATTCTTCTATTTCATCACATCATGGTATTTGGCTCTTGTGTAATAGGATCTGTATGTATTTGAGTGGCAACTGGGGTTGACAAAAGGAACGCTTTTCCTCCAGTGGAAAAGGAGAATTTAAGTTATCTTCTGTGTGTGGAGGTAGCAGGACTGCTGGAATTCTTCAGTATGAGAACATCTTTGTAAACAACTTAAGTATTGCCCATATTATCTTCCAGGGATGAGAATGGCAGTTTTGTTTATGGAGGGTCCAGTAAGTGCAAACAACCACTGCCTGGTCCTAAGGGTTCAGAGTCCCCGAATTCCTTCTTGGACCAGGAAAGCCGGAGACGAAGATTTACCATTGCCGACTCAGATCAGTTGCCTGGTTATTCGGTGGAAACCAACATTCTGCCCACAAAAATGAGAGAGAAAACACCATCTTATGGTAAGTTTCGAGTGTTTGTCTTGTTCTGCCGTCGGCCTTGACTTCTCCTCCCCGCCCCCTGCCTTAGTTGGAACTGTTGGATGAATTTGGCAGACTTTAAGAGTAATCTGAGGAAAACATAAACCTCAATGAAATTCTAAGTATGAGACCTTTATTCATTTCTCTCAAGCGGATCCTTGTTGAGTCATTACTCTGCCTGGCATCAAAGCCCAACTGGGTGAGATCATGTTACAGTTTTAACTTTCAGTGCCTGGGTTTTAGCTTTGGAGTTGCTTTGCTCTGTAGACTCACAGGCTCAAGTTTAATGTGCCTCTATTTTAATTGCCTGCTATGGAAATACAGTACTTTAAAATACTTTTCTTATTTTAAAATTTGTTATTGCTTCTGTCTAAGTGGGTGGGATATTGTGAGGTCTAAGTTATAAATAAAGGCAAGGATTCACTAAAGTTCCAGAACTCATCAAACTTGTCACCTTCTCTCTTGTCCCTCTGAAGGCAAGCCACGGCCTTTGTCCATGCCTGCTGATGGGAACTGGATGGGGATTGTGGACCCTTTTGCCAGACCTCGAGGTCATGGCAGGAAAGGTATGTTTAAGTCAAGCAAACCAAGGAGCAGCAAATGGGGAGTGAACAGACCCAGGCCCTGGTTTCACCTCTGTTTGTAAATGTGTTATAATAAGTAGACTGAATAGTTGGCCTCTCTGAGCCCCATTTTCTCATCTATAAAATCAGGACTGCAGAAGATCTGTAAGATCCTACTTATTTCTAGAATGGCAAAATTACGTCATCCTAGTTAGTGATTGTAAATATCCTAATTAGCGTTGAGTGCTGTAAAAAGGCTGTAGACTTTAATGGTCTAATTTTTATGTTTTCATTTATTTTTTAGAGACAGGGTCTTGCTCTGTTGCACAGGCTGGAGTGCGGTGGTATGATCATACCTCACTGTAGCCTTGAGCTCCTGGACTCAAGCAATCCTCCTGCCTCAGCCTTCCGAGTAGCAGGGTCTACAGGTCCACACTGCCACTTCTAGCTATTTTTTTTTTTTTTGGTAGAGACAGGGTCTCAATATGTTGTCCAGGCTGGTCTCAAACTCCTAACCATAAGTGGTCTTCCTGCCTCAGCCTCCCAAAGTGCTGGAATTACAGGCATGTGCTACCATACCCAGCCAGTGGTCTAATTTTTTAATAAATAGAAATAAATTATTCATTAAACAATCGTTTTTAAAATTTATTTTTTAAAATTGAGATGGGGTCTTACTATGTTGTCCAAGCTGGCCTTGAACTCCTGGGTTCAAGTGATCCTCCCACTTCAGCTTCCTGTATAGCTGGTGTTATAGACCTGTGCCACCATACCCAGTTTTCATTAAACAGTCTTATTCTAAATTTTGTTACTTTTATTTTTGGAGTTTGTTTGATTTCTGATGAACAAACATGGATTTTTTTTCTTCCAAGTCCTTCTTGTGTTAGAAGGTAATTACTATTTGAAAAGAAATTTGTGTTTAGTTCACCCTGTAATCAAAGTCACTGGTTATTACACTAGTCTTGAGTGAAATGTTTTAAAACATTCTCATTTTATTGCCAGATTGCATTTGATTATCATCATTGGCAGAACACTGTAACATTGTTTTTGCAGTTGTTGAAACAAAGGGCAGTTGAAAAGTTAAGTACAATAGGCTTTAGATAGTAAAAGGAAGAAGAAAAAATTCTGGAGGCCTAACCTTCCAAAGGGGTTGATTGACCCCTGACCCTTTCTAGGGACTTGGTAAAGTTTGTCACCTAAGTACGCATATCACCTGTATTACGCTAAAGTGAAAAAGGGAGAGATGCCTGGGTACCATTCAAGATCCCCTTAGTTAACGTGTGAGTATCTGTGGAGCAGTCAGCAGGTGGCAGGGCTGTCCTTTGTTTAGATTTAGACATGTTAACATCTTCCTTACCGTTCTTCTGAGTCTGGGTTGAGCCTTTTATTTATTTTATACATGGAAAGATGAAGTGTCGGGGTTGGGGGTGTGAAATTGGGAAGTGGAAAAATACTTGTTCCCTCCACACCTCCTTCCATATTTTTCTTGCATGATTGTTTTGGAATAAAGGTATCTATCTACACACAGCCACTTTTAAAATAACAGTTTTATTGGGATATAACTCATTGCATGAAGTTCAGCCTTTTAAAATATACAATCAGGTGGGTTTTAGTATCTTCACAGAGTTGTGCACCAGCTGCCACTATTCCAGAACATTTTTGTCACCCCAAAAAGAAACCTTGTGCCTTTTAGCAGTCACTCCCAATTCCATCCTCCTTCAGCCCCTGACAGGCATTCATCTACTTTGTGGATTTGCCTGTTCTGGACATTTCATATAAATAGACTTACACAACATGTGGCCTTTTAAAAATGGGCATGTTTTAGATGTGACTGTTCCCCTTTCATTACAAAAGCAAAGCAAGTACATTGAAAAACGTGGAAGGCATGAGAAAATAAAACTCAGCTGGAATCTGTTTCTCCAACCTAAGAAATAATCACTGTGAATGTTTTGTGTGATTTCCAGTTGTTCCTGTATTCACATTTATATACTGAGAAAAAAGTGCAAAATGGGAGAAGTTGGCCGGGCACGGTGACTCACACCTGTAATCCCAGCACTTTGGGAGGCCTAGGCAGGTGGATCACGAGGTCAGCAATTCGAGACCAACCTGGCCAACATGGTGAAACCCCATCTGTCCTAAAAATACAAAAATTAGCCAGGTGTGGTGGCGGGCGCCTGTAATCTCAGCTGTTTGGGAGGCTGAGGCAGGAGAATCACTTGAACCTGGGAGGCAGAGGTTGCAGTGAGCCTAGACCGCACCATTGCATTCAAGACCGGGCAACAGAGCGAGACTCCGTCTCAAAAAAAAAAAAAAGTGGAGAAGTAAATATTCAATAATACTATGTAAAAATGAATATTATCTAGTCATATTTTAAAAGAATATAGCTGTATTAGTATGCCATCTTATGGCTCTAGTGCCTATTTATTCAACATGCCACTCTTAGAAATTTAGGTTATTTTTGTTTGTTTTTTTCAAATTCTAAATGTTTCAGCAGGCTAGGTGTGGTGGCTCATGCCTATAATCCCAACATTTTGGGATGCTGAGGCGGGCGGATTGCTCGAGCTCAGGATTTTTGAGACCAGCTGGGTGTGGTTGTGTGCACCTGTAGTCCCAGCTACTTGGGAGGCTGAGGTGGGAGGATCATTTGAGCCTGGGAGATGGAGGCTGCAACTAGCTGAGATGGCATCACTGCACTCCAGCCTGAATGACAGCGTGAGACCCTGTTTCAAAAAATAAAAAATAAGCATAAAAATAAATGTTTCAGTAAGCATCCATGCCCGTAGATCTTTGCATATTTTGGGGTGTAGAATTTCTGCTCCACAAGGATGCTACATGTTACCAAAGTGTCCTGTATTTTAACTTTGTATTGAGTTTCTTAACATTCCATCCCCATCCCAGGGGGTCTGCTGGCAGTTAGGGCAGGATCACTCTTTTCCTTGTTCAGGAATGTCCCTGAATGCCTGACTTTAATGTCCTACATTAAACAATGCGTAAACAATTCTTGTTCAGCCATCGCAGGGCACTACAGTCTCTGATCCCCACCCATTAAAGGAGCCCCGTGTGTTACCTCTCAGGTGCTAAAGCAGCCTGAAGTGTGAGGGACCTTTCCCATTTCTGCTTCCAGAGCACCCATTGGTGGACTCAGCCATATGTGGGACCTTGTGGCCAGTCCAGGGAGGAGAGCAGGGTACGGTGCCCACATTCAGGGTGGTGGCAGAAGTCTGGGCAGGCTGAGGGCCCTCCAGAGAGCACTGTGCAGGGGATTGTGACTTTTTTTTTCTTTATTTTGAGACACAGTCTCGCTCTATCACCAGGCTGGAGTGCAGTGGCGCGATCTCGGCTCACTGCGACCTCTGCCTCCTGGGTTCAAATGATTCTTTGAATAGCTGGGACTACAGGCGCCCGCCACCACACCGGCTAATTTTTGTATTTTTAGTAGAGATGGGGGTTCACCATGTTGGCCAGGATGGTCCTGATCTCTTGACCTCGTGATCCACCTGCCTTGACCTCCTAAAGTGCTGAGATTAGAGGCATGAGCCACCGCGCCCCACTGGGATTGTGATTTTAATGGACTTTGTCTGTCAACAGGGGAGGACGCCCTTTGCCGGTATTTCAGTAACGAGCGGATTCCCCCGATCATCGAAGAGAGCCCCTCTCACCCATACCGGTTCTCCAGACCCACGACCGAGCGGCATCTGGTCCGGGGTGCGGACTACATCCGAGGAAGCAGGTGCTACGTCAACTCAGATCTCCACAGCAGCGCCACGATTCCGTTCCAGGAGGATGGGACCAAAAAGAAATCGGGCTCCTCAGCTACGAAGTCCTCCTCCACAGAACCGTCCCTCCTGGTCAGCTGGTTTACGCGCCTGAAACTGTTGACTCACTGAGAGGGACCCTGCTCAGGCCACCTGCCTGGCTCCTGCCCCAAGTGCCTTGCTTTTACAGTGGACAGCCTGTTCCCATTTCAGCCTCAGTATTATGTAGTGACCTTATGTAATTTCTTTTTTTTTTTGAAAAGTTATCTACTGCCCTTCTTGGAAGTTTGCTGGATTGGATGGGAACAAATTCAGAGGATCTTAGGTGCTGGCTTGTGGAGACAAAAGGAGGAAAATGGGTAGAGCCTGTTTGTCTTGCTTCCCCAAAGACAAAATGTGGGGAGACACACTAGAAATCGCAGTCCTGGCCAGAGATATTATGGTCATTGTGAGGGACTGGTGGCATTGTTCCTCTTTGAGGGGCTGGGGGGACTAAAATTGGTGGCTATTTTCTTTTTTTTTTTTTGAGACAGAGTCTCGCTCTGTCGCCCAGGCTGGAGTGCAGTGGCGCGATCTCGGCTCACTGCAAGCTCTGCCTCCCGGGTTTACGCCATTCTCCTGCCTCAGCCTCCCGAGTAGCTGGGACTACAGGCGCCCGCCATCTCGCCCGGCTAGTTTTTTGTATTTTTTAGTAGAGACGGGGTTTCACCGTGTAGACCAGGATGATCTTGATCTCCTGACCTCGTGATCCACCCGTCTCGGCCTCCCAAAGTGCTGGGATTATAGGCTTGAGCCACCGCGCCCGGCCAAAATTGGTGGCTCTTTTCACACAGATGTGTTGGTTTGTGGTCCAACTTCTTTATCTGAAAAAGCCAGTGAGAAAACATTTTTGATTTGATTTTTCTTTTTTTTTGAGACAGACTCTGGCTCTGTCGCCCAGGCTGGGCTGCAGTGGCCGGATCTCAGCTGACTGCAAGCTCCGCCTCCCAGGTTTACGCCATTCTCCTGCCTCAGTCTCCCGAGTAGCTGGGACTACAGGTGCCCGCCACCTCGTCCGGCTAGTTTTTTGTATTTTTTTAGTAGAGACGGGGTTTCACCGTGTTCGCCAGGATGGTCTCGATCTCCTGACCTCGTGATCTGCCCGTCTCGGCCTCCCAAAGTGCTGGGATTACAGGCTTGAGCCACCGCGCCCGGCCTTGATTTGATTTTTTTAAACTATATACCGTATTTGTAAGTGTAGCAGCTTTGACTTTGCAATAACGTGGCAAGTATCCGATTTCTCCTTTGAGGCAGAGGTTTAAGTGTAGGCCTGTTACACTTATTTGAGACCTTTTTCATGACAGTCTCAGTATAGATCAGTTGGTACAGAAACACATGAACACATTTTGATAGGGCTTATTTCACACAAAGAAGTTTATGGTTATTTGTGTGGGGTGTTGTTGTTATATATGATTGTCTTTAAGGAAAAGAAGCGATAAGATTCGCTGACAGCCAAAGTATCATTTAGAAAAGTGAAGCAACAAGATTTAGGTTGATGAAAGATACATCAGTTTGCATTTTGACCTGTTTAGTGTCTGTCTTCCAGCACAGTGTGTACAGTTCTTCAAAACTGTACGCAGTTTGCTAATTAGAAATATCTTGGAAAGCCTCATGGTCACTAATTTTCAACTAGCATCAGGTATTTTGAAAACGTGTGTCTGGATATTAACTCTTGTTTAAACTGAATGTATGATATTTTGTTAGAATGGAAAAGTACTATCTTGTTAATTTAAGTATTTTAAATATAGTTGTATATTTTTCTTACTCTTAGTCACCTGTAATTGAAATATTTCTGTTTTGCGTCATACACGAAGCTAGTGAAAGAGAAAGTGCAAGGTATCTTCAGATTAGCAAGTGACTGTGGCTGTTACCAACAGGGCACTATTGTTAAAAAAAAATCAAAATAAACCCTCCCAAGCATTTTGGGATTTTATGGATTAGAAATGGAAGAACAGGAGAAGCATGTGCAAAGTGAAATTGCATGAGGGGAATTTTCTGAGGTATCTTCCTAGGCAGAGCTGAAATCCCCTACTCCAAAATGCCCTTTCTCACACCACCGAATTGTTGAGTTTGCTGAACTGCCTGGAATTCAGCCCATGAAAATCACTGGAGTTAGGAAACGTCTTCCCTTTAAAATGCCTCTGGTGTGGTTAAAGGAACTAGCAACCACTCATGTATTATTACTGTGACTGAATTCAGTCAGGATTTTTTTTTTTTGAGATGGAGTCTCAATCCGTCGCCCAGGCTTGAGTGCAGTGGCATAATCTCAGCTCACTGCAACCTCCACCTTCCAGGTTCAAGTGATTCTCCTGCCTCAGCCTCCCATGTAGCTGGGATTACAGGTGCCTGCCACCATGCCTGGCTAATTTTTGTATTTTTAGTGGAGATCAGGTTTCACCATGTTAGCCAGGCTGGTCTCGAACTCCCGACCTCAAGTGATCTGCAGGCCTTAGCCTCCCAAAGTGCTGGGATTACAGGCATGAGCCACCACGCCCAGCTCAGTCAGGCTGTTTTCCTCTCCACCTCTAAGAGAACTGCCATGAAGATCTAGTATTTCAGCCTGGCGCAGTGGCTGATGCCTGTAATTCCAGCACTTTTGGAGGCCAAGGTGAGTGGATCACCTGGGGTCAGAAGTTCAAGACCAGCCTGGCCAACATGGTGAAACCCCATCTCTACTAAAAATTAACTGGGCGTGGTGGTGGGCACCTGTAGTCCCAGCTACTTGGGAGGCTGAGGCAGGAGAATCACTTGAACCCTGGAGGCAGAGGTTGTGAGCCGAGATCAGGCCACTGCACTCCAGCCTGGGTGACAGAAGGAGACTCTACGTCAAAAAAAAAAAAGAAAGAAAAAAATGTCTGGTATTTCAGGGAGACCCAAGGGTGTTTGGCAGACGGAGGGAAGAGCCTTGCACTGTGTGACCGCAGGGTGTTCAGCACACTAGGAGGGTGGGGTATGGGCTGGGGAGATCTCATGTAGGGCGCTGGTGCTGAGGAGGGGCGAGCCAGCCCCGCCTGTTTTGTCTTGAGCTGGCTTTATGCCGAGGAAGTGGGTGGCAACATCTCCTCTTACTCCCCAGATTGTGGGGAGAACTCCAAGCTGTAGTTCTGCTGCATAACTGAGTTCAATAGCTTTGGAAGCCTTAGCTGGCTGGTGAGCTCTTTTTCTGTGGGGAAAATGCCACTTGTGAGTTGAATAGCCATCCTTTAAACGAATGTTCGGCAGGCAGTCTTCATTGTAGGCAGTGGCCAACCAGATCAGTGCTTTTCAGCCTTTGTTCCCTGGAGTCCCAGGACCCGCGAGAGAAGTTTCTGGCTCCTCTACCTTCAGTCACCCTCCACAGCTTTGGCTTTCTTTTTATTTGAGGTTTTCTCCTGAATTGTGTTTGAAAAATATATTGCTGCTAAAACAAAACAAACAAACAAAAAACAAACCTTTGTAAACCTCTACGTATGTACATGTATAAATAAGATTTCTTAGAAATTAATGGAAACTGCTTGCCTCAGTAGTAATCCAGGTTTAATTGTGGACATGTGTTGACATGTGAAGTTGCTTGATGATGCTTTTTGACAGGATTCTTTATTTTTATTTCTTTAAAAAATTTTTTTTTTTTTTTTCTGAGACGGAGTCTCACTCTGTCGCCCAGGCTGGAGTGCAGTGGTACAATCTCGACTCACTGCAGCCTCTGCCTCCCAGGTTCACGCAATTCTCCCGCCTCAGCCTCCTGAGTAGGTGGGATTACAGGCTCATGCGCCACCACACCTGGCTAATTTTTGTATTTTTAGTAGAGATGGAGTTTCACCATGTTGGCCAGGCTGATCTTGAACTCCTTGACAGGATACTTTAAAAGAGTGATTTTTAAAACTCTACCAGACACAACTCAACACCTTACCCCTATTATAATATTTTATAGCATCACTTTTCAATCTTCAAATGAAAATCGTGGATGATAAATCTTACCTTCACTCATAAAAACATCGCTCCATTTACTATTCTGAAATGAAACTAGCAGGTAATATAACCAGCCTCTGAAACATACACATCAATGATGTTCTAACTGAAACAGATAAAATATTTTATAATGAAATAATTATTTTCATATGTAAATGCTCTAGCATGGTTATATTACAAGATGTAATTAAATTACTAAGCAGGGCACATACTTCGTATGTGTGTGTATAAATATAAATGTATGAAAAATCACCATGAATGTGGTATCAATTCAGACCCGCTGCATTAGCAGTTCAATACCAGGAACGGGGTTGATGTCAGCAGTATGATTTTCTAAAATGTGGCCAATTCTTAATAAAGTTCTAGGCATACCAAGTCTGTAACGGCTTCACTCATACAGTGCTTGTGGTATGCCTGGCATTGTTCTAATACCTTTCTAATAAGTTTATGAGGTGAGTACTGCTGTTAGTCCCATTTTACATATGAGGGAATTATCCAGGTTATTGCTGGTTATCCTGGTTATCTGCTAATAATGGTAGAGCTGGGATTAAAATGAAAGCAGCCTGGCTCTGGCTTCCTTGCTCGTAATCACTTGGCTGTACAGGCTTCCTTCCATTTACAGAATCCTCTCATTGCATTCTTGAAAAATCCAAAGCATATTAAAACTGGGCTGAAAATTCTCTGTGTGTTTATGTATAAAAAGAAATGAGATCATAGATTTGTTATGGTAAACTGAGTTTCCATCTATATGAATATTTGGTGGGGCAGCTGAAAGTTGTGTTGATGGGGTCACTTCTTTGCTGTGAGGGCTGTAGGCTGCAGGGCTTGTGGAGTACGCATGCTCCAACACATTAAATCTCAGTAGTGGCCGCCCATCAGTGGCACCCCAACATGCTCACATTTCCAAAACTGCCTCTTGTTGATGGGGTGGGTCGGGGGGTACCATCTCTTCCAGAAGAAGTATTTTAAAAGAAATCCTGTGTCCTCCTTAAGTAGTGTTTCAGTCTATATATTTGTCCATTTCCTATCTCTACTTCTCTCTCAGTTGTTTGCACACCAAACCTGAAATTGTCGAATCTATTTTGTGGGCTTTCTTTTTTAAATTTTTTCCCTGGAAGACTGTCAACATTCACTTTTAGGTTGTTAGTATTGCAGCAAACCCTGAGGTATTGACACAAAACTTTTCATCCCCCAAAGAGCTTGAGTAAGTAAATGTGTCTGACACTTGAATGTCACCAGCAAAACATGACACTCATGCTGCCTTTTTGCTACCATAGGCATGAATGGTATGGAGAAGTAGGCCTGACTTGTTTTCTCCTACTGTAGATGAGATTAGTTTTGTAGACCATTAGTTCACGTTTTGCTCCTACCCTTGTTCATAAAATCACTGCGTCATTTCTTTGGGGATGAGACTACTGCAAGCTACTTCCTTGGAGATTCTGTGGAAGATGGACATCTTAAAAGTAAACTACTTTTGGTATGGCCTCTCATTGGCTTGGCCAATGATACTTGATGTTATTGAGTTTGTAAGTTACTCTGTGTCTTAATCAGCTCAGGCTGCAATAACAAAATACCATACTCTGGGTAGCTTAAATGAAACTTCTCACTATTCTGGAGGCTGGGAAGTCCAAGATCAAGGTGAGTTCCTGGTGAGCACCCTTATCCTGGTTTGCAGATAGCTGTCTTCCCATTGCATCCTCACATGGCAGAGAGAGAGAAAGGAAGCAAGCAAGCTCTCCTTTCCCTTCTTGTAAAGGCGCTAATATTCATGAGGGCTCCCCTCTCAGGACCTACTCACTTCCCAAAGGCCCGCTGATGGCATTAGCCCCGCCTCCTAATACCATTGCGTTGGAGATTTGGGTTTCAACATAGGAATTTTGGGAGGACATAAACATTCAATCCATAGCACTCTGCTTTTGTATTTTTTTCAAACCTTTCATGCTAATCAGCTGGAAGGTGAGTATTTTAAAATCTATTTTAAAACTGGCTTAAGGAGCACACAAAAGCTGACTTCTGATGTTTCTTCCAATACGTGGAAAACTTTGCATGATGTATTAACCCTAGTTAGGGTCCCTCAACCCTAGCTGAGGACCTCAACACACATTTGGTAATACCTAAGGGAACTTACATATATATTTTATAGCCTATGGCCACATGGAATTAGAAAAAATCTCTTTACTATAAAATTTACCTTTTAATTATTTGGAAATTTCGTAATTGCTAAGTTTCACCTTAGAGTTTCTATTTATTTGGGGCCAGAATTATCGCCAGAAGTGTGCTGATTTGACAAAGCGTACCTTTTACATAAGTAAAGGAAAAAGCGATTACATCATGTTCAGACCAGCTAGAGGGCCTTGTTTTTCCTCTAGTTTTAGGGGTGTGGAGTCTGTCCCAAACCCTGTATATGTGTGCATGTGTGTATATAAAAGACGAATTTTTTGTACTCAAAAATTTTTCTTAAATAATGGCCTATGGCCTACTGATTTGGATAGAGGAGAGAAATTTTGTCTATAAGCAACAAAATAATGCTTGCTACACAGCCAGGAGACTGTCACACACAGTTTTTCAGAACTTTTGGAGCACATACTCCATATCCCTTCCATAGAAATACACATGAGGTCAGTGATTAAGGACTCAATTGGCTGGTTGTAACTTGGCCATCCCTAGGCATAGTCTAAAGTTCTATGGCAACCTTTCTGAAGCTCGTCTTGTGAGTTGATCACCTGTTCATGCACTGCCCATTTACAGCATACCTCAGGGATTAAAACAAGTGAGTCTACACCTAAGGAAAGTCAGTGCTAATCCTGCATTCCCTCCTGCATGTCACTGACCACTGGAGTCACTGTTCTCTGAGGAAGACAGCCTGAGCATTCATGTCACGCTCACAGCCAACCTGTTACTCGCTGGCCTCCTTTACAAAGCTCCTTGTTTCATGAAGAAGTTGTGAAACTGAAGTTGGAGGGAAAAAATTAAGAAAAAAACCTCAGAGGTATTATAAAAGGTCAATGGAGTAATTACTCCTCATACCTGGGGATAAGGATATTCTCATCATTTTCTCTCCTCTTGCCTGGAGCATTGTAAACATTCAGATGTTTGTGAAGAAATGATTAAAAGGAGAGAAAATATCAGGAGAAAAATGATTAAAATGAGAGAAATGTTCTTTCACTGACTAGATCCATTAAAGGGGAGGATTTAACTTTATTGTTAGAGGGATAAAAAGTGGATTTTAAGATATTTCTTCACCATTTTGACATATCTTGGGCTGAACATTTTGATTATTTTAGAGAATCAGAGAGCTTCAGAAATGAAGTTTAATATAAAGTAAGATTGTCTCTGAAGGAAGCACTTGTCCTTTTAATTGAGTGTCAGGTTCTGTTTTATTACGCATATCTAAACTTTCTGTCACTCCAACTGAGACTGCACCAGGATAAGAGAGGGAGGGATTTGAGGAATTAGTGCAAATTTAGAAGCCTTTGACTTTTGGAAATTGGCATCAAGCAGATAGAAGCAGGCGGGGAGGCTCGGCTTTTGAAGTCGAATCACCCAGCTATCTCACTTTGCCACTTGCAAGATC
This sequence comes from Piliocolobus tephrosceles, assembly GCF_002776525.5. Classification (NCBI taxonomy): domain Eukaryota; kingdom Metazoa; phylum Chordata; class Mammalia; order Primates; family Cercopithecidae; genus Piliocolobus; species Piliocolobus tephrosceles. The sequence continues at coordinate 55,775,951 of NC_045438.1, read as the reverse complement.
TGTGACTTGAAGCAAGTGTCTGACCTCTCCACTCCTCAGTTATCTATGAAATGGGGATAATAATAGCGTCTACTTCGAAGGCTTATGGTGATTACATGAAAGAATGTTTTTAAGGCCCTTTCTTCGCATAGTCTGGCACACAACATTAAGAGATGTTGATTCGTATTCCTGTAGTAGCGGTACTGACTCCATCTCAGCCTCTAGTGAATAAGGTATTTGGAGCCAGCTAACAGGAAATTGCTCATTCTTTTGTCCATAAGCAGCAAAATAATGCCAGTGTGACACTGTCAGAGGGCTGCAGTGTGGTCAGTGGCCTAGAGATGCATTTTTTTACTGTTAGAAATCTCACTCGGATGTTTTGGCTGAGTCAGAACTGAAGAAATGACGAAAGTCTATGATTGGACACACATTCAGAATATTCAGAATAATAGAGTATTCTTTTTTTTTTTTTTTTTGAGACAGAGTTTCACTCTTGTTGGCCAGGCTAGAGTGCAATGGTGCGATCTTTGCTCACTGCAACCTCCGCCTACCAGGTTCAAGTGATTCTCCTGCCTCAGACTCCCAAGTAGCTGGGATTACAGGCATGTGCCACCATGCCTGACTAATCTTGTATTTTTAGTAGAGACGGGTTTCTTCATGTTGGTCGGGCTGGTCTCGAACTCCCAACCTTAGGTGATCCGCTCACTTCAGCCTCCCGAAGTGCTGGGATTACAGGCGTGAAACACCGTGCTTGGCCTAGAGTATTCTTTTAATATTGACTTGATTTGTCATCAGGATATCTTTTCTATTAAATCCCTTCCATTACCTTCAACGAAATGATATATGAAGACAAAGGGAATCAGAGCATTTTGCCCACCTTCTGGTTGGCTGAAGCATTTTTGCCTCCCATCCCCATCTTGAAGTGGTATTTCTCAAACTCGTTTCTATGTTTCCTTTGGTTTTAAATAAAGGAAAAATGTAGAATGGTATCAATTTTGGAAATTCTCATCATGAAAAGGAACTCTTCCACAAATACAAGGCCAAGAGATTGTGTTGCCATCGTCGAAGCTGAAAAGGACAGTCACTGGATGCCTGCCCACCCAAGGCTTTGGTAGGTCCAGGAAGTGAAAAGGAAAGAGAAACTATGGGAGAGACAAAGGGAAGTAAAAAATGGTTGTTCGGCTCAGCATAACAATCACTTTTGTGCGGTTTATTGGTTGTGCATGAGTTTCATCCATTTGGGCACACACGCAGATGTGACATCCAGACCGTCAGACACTTGGCTAACACTGATGCCGTCATCCTGAATGTTGTTTCTGGAAGGACTTTCATGAATAGAATCTATTTCAGGTTGGCCATAAGTCTTGGTTTATTGATCCGCACTGCTGGACTGGGGTGGGGTTGTGTCCACTTTTTCCCGGCCCCTTCCCTGCTTGGGCTCTTGTGATCGTGTCCTCCATGTGTCAGGCAGAGCCCTATGAAGGTGTGGATATGTGGCCATATTTTACCTGCGTAATCTGCAGTTCATATGATTCGACCTAATGGGTTTCAAGTGCCCTGAGGACAGAGACCATACTTTTTCTTCCTTTGCCTTTTCAGCGAAATTCAATCCTGTTCTGTCCCTGCACCACAGTTGCAGGCTGTACTGTCTGCCCTGTGCATCTCACACACCCCCACTGCACCGTACACCTAGTGATGACTGCAGATTTGCTCTTACTCATCTGTTTCCAGGGCCTACCCTATTAATTCCATCACAGTTGGCGTCTGTACTGTCTGCCCTGTGCATGCATCTCACACACCCATTGGACTGTGCACCTGCTGATGACCACAGATTTGCTCTTACCCATCTATTTCCGGGGCCTGCCACTGTTAATTCCTAGGAAAAAAAGAAAAAACAGTCATGGTGGATTGGTTACATTGGCATTTTGTATTATTTTTGTTATGGGCATTTAGATCAGATGAGCAATTAAATCCCCTCCAAAAAACAGAAACTTTTAGAGAAGAAAAGAACTAAACCAAGATCTGTCAAGATTTTGATTCTCAGCCCGGCGCGGTGGCTCAAGCCTGTAATCCCAGTACTTTGGGAGGCCGAGATGGGCAGATCACGAGGTCAGGAGATCGAGACCATCCTGGCTAACACGTTGAAATCCCGTCTCTACTAAAAAAAAAAACAAAAAACTAGCCGGGCGACATGGCGGGAGCCTGTAGTCCCAGCTACTCAGGAGGCTGAGGCAGGGGAATGGCGTAAGCCCGGGAGGCGGAGCTTGCAGTGAGCTGAGATCCGGTCACTGCACTCCAGCCGGCGACAGAGCCAGATTCAGTCTCAAAAAAAAAAAAAAAGATTTTGATTTTCCTTTTGTTTTTAAGGCACTTAAATAAATGGAAGAACATGTAAGCTAACCGTGCTTAGAGTACTATGTTTTACTTGAAAGGGCTACCCTTCTGCAGACTTCTCCTCAATGAAAGAATGCCACTGAAGCGCCTTTAAAGGTGTCCAATGGTCTTATTGAATTATACTCTTTAGCCAACGTAAAACACAAATGCCAGGGTATAAAACTTCATGTATGTGGTAATTTAACAATTACTGAATTTTAGCTGATGCTTTCCTTAAACTCCTTACTTAGCACTTAGTTCTGGATTCTTAAATCCTGGTAATGGACTCATCCTTCTCGGTCTAGTTACCCCAATAAGTCCCAAGGTCATCCATATGAGATCCTCTTTGATCTTACTCTGAACAGAATTAATTGGTTTCTTCTGTTTTTCCATAGCATTGACTCATCGTGTTAGTTAGACCAGCTTGAATTGTGAGCCTTTCTAAAGCAGGGTCTGTATAATTTACCTTTATATTTGCTCTGTAGGCAGAGAAAATATTATTGAAGTAACTAGATGGTAAAATGAACTGTGCAATCAGAAAAGAAAGTTAGAAAAAATTATTAAAATTTTCTGTGAAATTGGTTTAATTTTATTAAAGCATTTTATTAAAGCATTTTACAGACCATTCCATATAGAATTTTATTACATTGGCTCTCATTTTAAAGAAAACATTATACCAGGTGTCAGAACTCAATCATATTTATAGGAAGAATAGAACTTGGCCATCAACAATGCTTCTTCGGTTACAGGATTACAGGAACTGCTAAGAATGTAAGCTCTTTCTGACGTCCACAAAGAACTCATTTAAAGTTCGTACAGGCAGTTTCAAATTAGCCAGGGAAAAGTTAATGGTCGGGAGGTAAGGAAATAGAATGCTCTATAAATGGAGCCGACGTGGACGACAGTTTCAGTTGTATAACGTTTGATTGAAGGAGAGGGATTTGGACCTGAGGAAACCAGGCCTATTAATACTAAGGCTGGCTGGGCGCGGTTGGCTCATGCCTGTAATCTCAGCACTTTGGGAGGCTGAGGTGGGTGGATTGCTTGAGCCCAGGAGTTCGAGAGTAGCCTGGACAACATGGTGAGATCCTGTCTCCAAACAAACAAACAACATTAACCGAGTGTGGTGGTGTACACCTGTAGTCCCAGCTACTCGGGAGGCTGAGATGGGAGGATCGCTTGAGCCTGAGAGGTAGAGGCTGCAGTAAGCCCAGTTTGCACCACTGCACTCCAGCCTTGTGACAGAGTGAGATTCCATCTCAAACAAACAAGCAAACAAACAAAACGTACATACATACATACACACATACATACATAATGAGGCTGTAGACTAAATAGTGAAATATTACTAAGAACCTTCATCCCAAGGGGCTGAGTGGTAGAACCACTGAGAATATTGTTGCAGCTCTTTTGGAGACAACTACACCAATAAAAGTCTGAGACAAGAAAGTTGAGTTTTCAAGTAATGTCCTTTGCGTATTGCTACGTAGAGCTCATCTGAGTCTGTGATGTTCTACTTTGTTGATGAAAGGGAACAAGTGGAAATTCTGCTCCCCCATACATCCTGCACTGCAAAAAGATAGCAAGTAGCAGGAGACAGTCAATTATGATGCAGTTCAACAAAGAAAACAAATTAAAATAAAGAGATCCTGCATGATTAAAAACAGAGACTCCTTTGTAAACAGCAATGGATGATGATGGTGACTATTACCAGGGCTCTGTATGATTGTTTTCCCAATTAATTCTTTGGAGTACTTTTTTCAAAAGCACTCTTGTAGAATTAACTGAAAACATAGACTACGATTCACTCATTACATGGGAAATGGGATTGAATTCTTTTCTTGGCAATGGAAAATACTTGATGCATGCAAATAAGACAACTCTGCTTTTACCTTCTCTCATTGCAGGGGGAGCATGCGTCCTAAGCTTGCCAGGAAGCCCTGCTCTCCTGCCCTGGGTGCCTCTGTTCCACTTGCCCTTTTCCACCTGTACTCCCTGCATTTTGGTCTCTTGCTCTCGTCTTTAACCTTTGCGTTTTCCTGATGCAGCCCAAACCAGTCACCTCTTTCCTAGATTCATTCTCTGTGCTCAGACCATCTTTTTCCTTTGGTTCCTGTGATGGAAGAAAGTGTATTTGGCCATTGGAGGTATAAGTAACAAAGAATCCAACCCACACAGCTTTATATATATGCAGGTTCTCGATACGCTCTTCTTATGAACAGCATGGGGAGAGGATAATAGACTTGGCAAGAGGACTAAGAACAGAATCAGACAGTTATCTGATGGCTTTCCTGAGGTTCAGGAAAGAACAGTGGTCCCTTTGCTGGGCCTTTCTGTTGTTTCTTTGTTTTCAATTTCACTGATTTCTGCTCTTTATTTTCTCTTTTCTTCTGTTTCCTTTGGAATTCTTCCTCTTTTTTTTTTTTTTTTTTTTTTTTAAATTATTGTATTAGGCTCATGCTATAACAAACAACCCCCAAATCTCAATGACTTCACACAATAAGAGTTTACATTTTCCTCATCAAAGTCCACTTTGGATGTTCCAGGTTGGGTAATGCTCTGTGGCTCTCCTCCAGCTAGTGACTCACGGACTTGGGTTGCTCCTGGTGTCTCCAGTTTGGTTATGGTGTCTCCAATTTTGGACTTCAAGGTGACCCTGGTATTATCCGCCTGGTAAATTGGGGAATGGGCCTCAGGAAAATGAATACTCAACCAACTTCACCTAGAAATGACAATAATAAGGCCAGGTGTGGTGGCTAACAGTCAGAAACCCAACACTTGGGAGGTTGAGCTGGGAGCATTGCTTGAGACTAAAAGTTCAAGACCAGCCTAGGCACCATAGTGAGACCCCATCTCTCAAAAACATATAACAACCAGGCTTGGTGGTGCACACCTGTGGTCCCAGCTATTTAGGAGGCTGAGGTAGGAGAATCGCTGGAACCCGGGAGTTTGAAGTTACTGTAAACCATGTTCACACCACTGCACTCCAGTCTGGATGACAAAGCAAGACCCTCATCTCAAAAAAGAAAAGAAATGACAATCACAGTCACTGCAACTTCAAGGAAGGTTGGGAGAGTGATACTGGTCAGGATGAAGGGTCTCTGACATGTTTCTTAAGTTGGATATTTAGCTTATTAATCTACAACTCTTCTTTTCTAATATTACTACTCAAGACTGCATTTTCCCCAAAACATTTCTTTCGCCATGTTTTGCAAGGCTTGGTATATGGCATTTTCATTACCCTTCAATTCTAACTAATTTTTAACTTCTATTATGATTTATTCTTTGTGAATCATTTTGAAGTTTGTTTTTATAACCTTGGATAGGGAAAGATTTCTTATAGAAGAAAATAAAAGGGCTGAGTACAAAAGAAAAGACTAATAAATTCAACTATGCTAAAGCTTAGAACTTTTCCTCATCATAGGACACCTTAAAGAAAAATTTTTTAAAAAGTTACAAATTGGGAGGTTAAAAAATCCTAAGGATTGGCAGTAAGAATATATACATATAATTCTTTTTTTTTTTTTTTTGAGACGAAGTCTTGCTCTGTTGCCCCGGCTGGAGTGCAGTGGCCGGATCTCAGCTCACTGCAAGCTCCGCCTCCCGGGTTCACGCCATTCTTCTGCCTCAGCCTCCCGAGTAGCTGGGACTACAGGCACCCACCACCTCGCCCGGCTAGTTTTTTGTATTTTTTAGTAGAGACGGGGTTTCACCGTGTTAGCCAGGATGGTCTCGATCTCCTGACCTTGTGATCCGCCCATCTCGGCCTCCCAAAGTGCTGGGATTACAGGCTTGAGCCACCGCACCCGGCCTAGGCCCATGTAATTCTTACAAATTAGCAAGAAAAAGACAAATCAACACAAAAATGAGCAAAAAAGTCATTTTGCAAAAGAGAATCAGATGGTCCATGTACACATGAAGTGATTTTCACTAGCGATCAGGGAAAGTGAAGTCAAAATCACAGGGAGATGCTGCTCTCTACCTAACTGACTGGCAAAAGTGAAATAATTAGAAAATACTTGGAGGATATGTTAGAACAATCAGTGGGATCTGGTATATTATGGGTATGAGGTTAAAGTAGCGTTGAATATTCACATACCCTATGACTTGGCAGTTTCACTCCTAGATAAATACCCTGGGGATTAGAAACACTAGGCTGGGCGCAGTGGCTCACACCTGCAATCCCAGCACTTTGGGAGGCCAAGGCGGGTGGATCACTTGAGATCAGGGGTTCGAGACCAGCCTGGCCAACGTGGTGAAACCCCGTCTCTACTAAAAATACAAATATTAGCTAGGCGTGGTGGTGGGCACCTGTAATCCCAGCTACTTGCGAGGCTGAGGCAGGAGAATCACTTGAATCCAGGAGGTGGGAGGTTGCAGTGAGCTGAGATTATGCCACTGCACTCCAGTTTGGGTGACAGAATGAGACTCCATCTCAAAACAAACAAACAAACAAACCACTAACTACCTCAGAGGACAATGCTAACATGTCAAAGTGTTCTACAAGTTAATCTCCCAGAAAAGAAGTCAGGCTCTTGTGGAGCTCCATGGAAACTGGCAATGACCTAAGACTTAGGGCAGTGAAGTCTCATCAAATGCAAGGCTTAGACCGCATTCTGCTGCTGCTGTCAGGGGAGGGAAGGGCCCCTTGTTCCCCAGCCATGGATGCTAATGAAGCAAATCCTGCTGCTAGTTTGCAATGTTGCTTAACTGCAAACACAACTTCTGATGATGCCAGGAGAGAGCCTGGTGCCTCCTTCATCATAGAGCTTACAATCCCCGCAAGGTTTAGGGAACCTTTTTTGGATTTCAAGAGTGGGCTTCTTTAGCCGTCTATTTAGTGCCCCAGATGAAATTGACAGCAGGGGACCTGCACTCCTACTACTGCTTTTTCTCAAGGCATCCCCAGCAGAGGTCTCTAGGGGGCCTGTTATGTGTGCTGTTTGGCCATCTGCCTTTGTAGAACACAACTCAATGTTTGTTGACAAAAAAGGTTTACATTGTGGTATATTCTTACCATGGAATATTCTGCAGCAAGTAAAAATGAATAAATTACAGCTATTCATATCAAAGAGATGAGTTTTATTAATACAGTGCTGAGTAGGAAAAAGCATCAGAAGACAACATACAATGTTACAATCATATATATATATATATTTTTTTTTTTTTTTTTTTTTTGAGATGGAGTGTTGCTCTGTTGCCCAGGCTGGAGTGCATGGAGTGCAGTGACATGATCTCAGCTCATTGCAACCTCCGCTTCCCAGTTCAAGCAATTCTCCTGCCTCAGCTTACCAAGTAGCTGGGACTACAGGTGCGCACCACCACACCAAGCTAATTTTTGTATTTTTAGTAGAGACGAAGTTTCACCATGTTGGCCAACATGGTCTCCATCTCTTGACCTCGTGATCCACCTGCCTCAGCCTCCCAAAGTGCTGGGATTATAGGTGTGAGCCACCACACCCGGCTACATTCTTTTTAAACATTCAGAAACAGGTAAAACTGAAAAATATATAATTTAGACACAACACTTACGTGAAAAGACCAAGTTTAGGATGTTGGTTACCCATGGCGAGGCAGCAAGATTGTGGGAAAGGAAGAAAGCCACAGGTATGTGACAGATAGTTGCATTAGCCCAAATCTCTGCAAACAGAGCCAGTGTCAAGGATGAAACTCTTGGTGCTTTATTTGGAAGATACAAGGCCAAGGCAAGGTGAGAAAAAAAGAGAAGGGAGGCAAAAGAAGACACGAAGTGGCACAAAATGGCACGGGCTGATTTACATTCTGTCCAAATTCACATATTGAAGTCTTAACCCCAGTACCTCAGAATGTAACTGTATTTGGAGATTCAGTCTTTAAAGAAGTGATTCAGTTAAAATGCAGTCATTATGGTGAGCTCAATCAAGGACATGTGGACACAGATATGTATGCACCTGGAGGAAAGATCATGTGAAGTCAGGGAGAAGAAGTCCCCTACACACTAAAGAAAGAGGCCTCAGGTCGGGTGTGGTGGCTCAAGCCTGTAATCCCAGCATTTTGGGAGGCCAAGGCGGGCAAATCACTTGAGGTCAGGAGTTCGAGACCAGCCTGGCCAGCATGGTGAAACCCTGTCTCTACTAAAAATATAAAAATTAGCCAGGTGTGGTGGCATGTGCCTGTAATCCCAGCTACTTGGGAGACTGAGGCAGGAGAATTGCTTGAACCCGGGAGGCGGAGGTTGCAATGAGCCGAGATTGCGCCATTGCACTCCAGCCTGGGCAACAGGAGCAAAACTCCATCTCAACAACAACAACAACAACAGCAACAACAGCCTCAGAAGAAACCAATGCTGCTGACACCTTGATCAGACTTCCATCTCCAGAGCTGTGAGAAGACACATTTCTGTTGTTTAAGCTACCCAGTCTGTGGTACTTTGTTATGGCAGACCCAACAAACTAATACACAAAATGATGTACAACCTTACTGACTATCACTTCAAAATGAGCCAAACAGAGACACAGTGGGCACTAGGCAATTGTGTCCCACTCAGTGAAACTTCTCTGGAAAGCTGTAAGGTATAGTCTATAGAAGAGAGGAAGGGAAGAAGAAAATTATCCTCTGGGAGCGTCCCATTTCCTGTCTCCCATTGGTGAGAATTTTTCCATGAGCAGTTAATGTCCTTATACTTTCACAATGTGTCACCTTCTTTTGTTGCTGTTCAAGGTGCCAAGCCTATGCCCTGCAGTGTGGTCTTTTGTCAGGGTCCATAAAGGGCAGGAGGAACTAGGAACTCTGGGTGTGTATGGTTGACCCAGCTGCAGAGTTGACAGTCAAGGGGACAGCCAACGCTCAACAGCATAGAAGGGAACTGGGTAGCCTAGGTGAGTTGGTCAGGCACAGGCTGGGGCTAAGGCAAGGCAAATGGCTGAGGTCTAAGACATAGGTGGTACTGAGAAAATGTGGGGAAGCATATAAGATTTGTGACTGATGAGTAATATTCTAGTTCTTGGTTAGGATAATGGGTATGTGGGGTGTACCTTTTATTATTTTCAAAATGAAATAAAATAAAAGAGGGATATGCATGGACTGATGATGATGATGTATAATGAATCAAAGATTAAATATGACTAACTTAACTCTGCATACTTGAGTTTGCTTATTTTTCTATAAAAGGAGAATAGCAATATTAAGTCTTGCAGCCCAGGAATGAAATGTCTTTCCATTTCTTTGTGTCTTCTTTAATTTATTTCATTAGTACTTTGTAGTTTTCAGTATACAAGTCTTTTGCCTCCTTAGTTAAGTTTATTCCCAAGTATTTTATTCTTTTAGGTGCTATTGTATATGGTATTATTTCCCTAATTTCCTTTTTAGATAGTTCTTTGTTAATGTATAGAAATGCAACTGATCTTTGTATGTTGATTTTGTATTATGCAACTTTGTTGAATTCCTTTATTAGTTCTAACATGTTTAAAAAATGGAGTCTTAGGGTGTTCTATATAGGAGATGATGTCGTCTGAAGATAGGGACAAAACAATTCTAAGTTCAAATGAAACCACAAAAGACCAAGAATAGCCATATCAATCTTGAGAAAGACGAACAAAGATAGAGGCATCACATTTCTTGATTTCAGAATGTATAACAAAACTACAGTAATCAAAGCAGTATGTTACTGGCCAACAGATGTATACATGAATGGAACAGAATAGAGAGTCCAGAAATAGATTCACATGTATGTAGTCAACTGATCTTCAACAATGGTGCCAAGAATACATAATGGGATATCATAGTCTCTTCAACACATGGTATTGGGAAAATCAGATATCTATGTGCAAAGGGGTGAAATTGGACTTTTATCTTACATCACATATGGAATCCAATGCAAAATGGATTAAAGACTTAAACATAAAATCTGAAACTGTAAAACTTCTAGAAGAAAACACAGGGGAAAAGCTCTTTGACGTTGGTCTTGTCAATGATTTCGTGGCTATGACCCCCAAAACACAGGCAACAAAAACAAAAATAAGTAAAGTTACATCAAATCACAAAGCTTCTGCACAGCAAAGGCAACAATCAACTGAGTGGAAAGAAAACCTACGAAATGGGAGCAAATATTTGCAAGCTATATATCTGATAAGGCGTTGATATCTAAAATATGTAAGGAACTCATAACTCTATAGCAAAAAAAAAAAAAAAAATTTTTTTAAATGGGCCAAGAATCTGAATAGCATGGGCTCTGGCATCTTGAACAGCAATGAAAGAAGCTAGTTGACACATTACGAGAGTATAGGGACATTAACTCCTCATGGGCAAATTCTCATCAATGAGAGACAGGAAATGGGAGGCTCCCAGAGGATAAAAGGTGCTCATCATCACTAATCATCAGAGCAACGCAAATCAAAACCACGGTGAGATATCAACTCTCACCTGTCAGAATGGCTATTTTTGAAAAACCAAAACACAATAAATATTGGTGAGGATGTGGACAAATTGGAATCCTTGCATACTATTGAGAATGCAAAATGGTGCAGCCACTAAGGAAAACAGTATGGATGTTCCTAAAAAATGTAAAAATAGGACTGCCATGTGACCTAGCAACCTTATTTCTGGATATTTATCCAAAAGAATTGAAATCAGGATCCCAAAGAGGTGTTAGCATTCGCAGGTTCATTGCCACATTATTCACAATATTCAAGATGTATAAACAATCTAAACGTCCATTAGCAGAGGAATGAATAAAGAAAATGTATACATACATACGATGGAATACTGTTTAGCTTTTAAAAAGAAGGAAATTCTGCAATTATTCAACAACATGGATAAATCTTAAGGACATTACGCTAAGTGAAATAAACTATTAACAGAAAGACAAATACTGCAGGATTCAATTTATATGAGATATTTAAAATAGTCAAGTTCATAGAACCAAAGAGTGAAATGATGGTGGCCGGGGCTGAGGTGAGTGGGCAGTTACTAATCAATAGGCATAAAGTTTCAGTAAAGTCAGGTGAATGAGCTCTAGAGATTTGTGGTACAACATTGCACCTATAGTCAACAATACTGCAGTGTACACTGAACAATTTGTTAAGATAGTAGATCTCACCTTGTGTTCTTACTGAAAATAAATAAATAAATAAATAAATAAAATAGAAGAGAAAAGCAATTGGAAACTCCTTTAATTCTGGAAACTCCTTTCTCTTCCTTACATCCAGGAAATTTGCTGTTTATTTTGAAAAGTAAATTTAAACCTTTTTGAGGGAGAGAAAGATCTCTTGTAAAAATTCATTTATTAGTTCTGGACCTATGTTATTTATAAGCTATTATTTCAAATGATAAAAAAGAAATGCATAATACATTTGATGATAGAACAGTTTTCCTTTCAAATAAGGTCTGATTTTTCAAAAAGCATTGAATATGTTTGTTTCTAATTTCCAAAGCTTGACGATTTCTTATGTTTCATTAAAAGCGGAAGAATTGTTATGTGTGCGTGTTCATATCACTTTTGAATGACTCATGTGGCTACAAATGCAGCCATCTGTGGTTATCATGGACCATGAACTAGACAAATATTCCTGCTTTTCTTAACATTCCTTTCCTGTGCCTCATTAACTAATGTACACAATAAAGCATCTTTATTTCATTTTCTTTGCAGCAAAATGCCTAATACATTTTATTAGTTATGTAAAATTGTGCACTCTGCGGTTAGCTTATTTGTAGTTTCCTTTTCATTTGGGAAAGAGTGAAATGCTAGATGCATTGATGTGCAGGCTAAAAATTTCAGTCATGCAAAGTAGTGGTCATGGTCCCTGCAGGAAACAGATGATACTCTCAAACAGGGTCATCATTAAGTGTTATGAAGGCGTTATTTACAAAGGTGTAGGTAGATTCGGAGATTCCACAAAGGACTGGTGAAGCATCCCAGCACCAGCAAGGAGGAGTGAAGGGGTTGGGGAGGAAGAGGTCCCTGGAACCCAGTATGAATGCAGCAATAGGAGAAGGGAGGGGATTCCCATTAGAAGTCATGATCTTTGGGTTTGTTTGTTTTTTAGAGACAGGGTCTTGCTCTGTTGCCCAGGCTGGAGTGCAGTGGTGCAATCACAGCTCACTGCAGCCTCAAACTCTTGGGCTCAAGCAATCCTCCTGCCTCAACCTCCTGAGTTGCTAGGAATGCAGGCATGCACCACCATACCCAGCTAATTTTTAAATTTTTAGTAGAGACAGGGTCTTGCTAAGAGGCCCAGGATGGTCTCAAACTCCTGGGCTCAAATGATCCTCCCAAGGTGCTGGGATTACTGGTGTGAGCCGCAATGACCAGGCTGGTCTTGAACTCCTGGGCTCAAGGGATCCTCCTGCCTCAGCCTCCTAAAGTGCTAGGATTACAGGTGTGAGCCACCATGCCCAGCCAATAACTCTTTTTCAACTAGAATGAAGTAATTTACTCTCCATATTTTGATAATTGCCCTATTTATTTGGAGGCTTTTTTTTCCCTTTAGAATGTTGTTTTGACAACTTAATTCCATTTTATTTTATTTTATTTTATTTTTGAGATGGAGTCTTGCTCTGTCACCCAGGCTGGAGTTCAGTGGCATGATCTCGGCTCACTGCAACCTCCACCTCCTGGGTTCAAGCCATTCTCCTGCCTCAGCCTCCCCAGTAGCTGGGATTACAGGAATGCATCACCACACCCAGCTAATTTTTGTATTTTTAGTAGAGACAGGGTTTCACCATGTTGGCCAGGCTGCTCTTGAACTCCTGACCTCGTGATTCGCCCACCTCGGTCTCCCAAAGTGCTGGGATTACAGGCATGAGCCACCATGCCCAGCTGCACTTAATTCCATTTTATAAGAGAAGAGCTCTAAAGGGGAAGCTTGCCTTTGGATTTGTGGGCTGTCCACTGTCATTTTGATCCGGGATGGACAGATGAAGGGTGGTGGAGAAAATGTGTGCTCTGTGCTAGGGAAGAGGAATAAAGGGGGAGAAATAGAAATACAGAGACCCAGGAAATTGTGGATCTTTGTATTTATGTAATCCACAATGCTGTTTTTTTTTTTTTTTTTTTTTCAATTTTTTGAGACAGTATCCTGCTCCGTTGCCCAGGCTAAAATGCAGTGATACAATCATAACTCACTGTAACCACAAACTACTAGGCTCAAGCAATCCTCCCACCTCAGTTTTCAGAGCAGCTGGAACTACAGGCATGGACAACCACACCTGGTTGTTTTATTTTATTTTATAATTTTTGTAGAGATGTTCTCATTATGTTGCCCAGGCTGATCTTGAACTAGTGCTGGGAATACAGGAGTGAGCCACCACACCTGGATTCATAGTGCTTTTAAATTGCTTTTACATGGAAGGTTTTAGGACTGTCAGTCCATAGTGTAGAAAGATGCCTTCAGGAGACTTGGACATTTCATTCAAGAAGGAATAGACTAAGTGATCTGCTTCAGAAATCTAGCTGCTTATGTATTGTGTCTTCTTCTTTCCAAAGAATTATGAGTGAGTTGAGGGACAGGGAGGCGGCACTGGGGAGTTCTAAATAGGATAAAAATGATCAAGTGAGTTCTTAGTTTGGATGGGGTAGGATCATGTTCTTTTCTTCCTCAGCAAAAGAAGAAAGGCCCTAGGGTGTAGGAAGCAGAGCCCATTTGGAAGAAACCGTTGCTTCTGCTGCCCTTCTTTCCCAGAAAGGTGGTGGCTCTCTTGACACCAGGACAGTGGTTCCTGGCTCTCCAGGCTGTACTGAAAGGTAGGACCCTGTTGTGCAAATCACCAGGGGCTGAGATTTGCTCCAGGTTGCTGTTACACCGCAAAACTGGAACACTGGCAGAATGAAGGGTCTAAGACCCGAGAGTGAAGTCTCAGCAGTCTCACAGTGCATGCTGATTGGATTCGGAGAAAACTTAAGAACTACTCTCTGAACTGACAAGATTGGGAAGGAGAAACATTCCTGCTCCCAGGAAGGTAACACCAGGTTGGGGAGAGGGGAGGAAGAAGAGGAAGCGTGAGGAAGAGATCTTCTGATTGAGTCCCTATTCCACAGGATTTTATGTCTATTTTTATTTTTATTTTTGAGACAGAGTATCTCTCTTTCGTCCAGTCTGGAGTGTAGTGGCGTGATCCCAGCTCACCGCAACCTCTGCTTCCCGGGTTCAAGCAGTTCTTCTGCCTCAGCCTCCCGAATAGCTGGGATTACAGGCACATGCTACCATGCCCAGCTAATTTTCATATTTTTAGTAGAGACAGGTTTCACCATGCTGCACAGGCTGGTCTCGAACTCCTGACTTCAAGTGATCCGCCCTCCTTGGCCTCCCAAAGTGCTGAGATTACAAGGCATCATCCACTGCACCTGGCCAATTTTATATCTTATTGCAAGTTCATAAGGGACAGGCATATACCAACTCACTGCTCGGCCTAACGGGTTTTCCATGCTGCTGAGCAGAGACCTGCTGACTCCTTGAGGGCAAGATCTTTGCTTTCTTGATACCTCCCAGAAGCCTGGGAAAATGTCTGGCACATGCTGCTGGTAGATTCTCTCATACATTCATCTTGAATTTGATTATTCATGAGGAAGAGAGGGCTTAGAAAATATTACTGGATGGTGTCGATGCACCTTGTGGAAAAATCCACTCGTTTTTCAGGGGTTTGGCACTAAACAAAGGTTTATATAAATATTTTTAAACTACTGCTCTGTTGAACTTTGCCAGGTTTCTGGCTTGCTAACCTAGCAGTAACAAGGCTAACATTGTTTTATAATTAGACTTATGGCTCTCTACCTCGTTAGAAGATCATAAAGAAATTCCAGAAATTCTGTGGGTGCTGTCATTTCGGGCATTCCAGAAAGCAAAGTGAAACAAAACAAAATAAAATGTAGTTTAGCATTATTCTATGATGACAGTTACTGTCAGAAGTAGAAGGGCAAGAAAACTCTTCATTGAATGGAGCTTATTATTCTGTGAAAATTAACAAAACCCAAGGACTTTCAAGAGGAAAACTTCAGAACCTTTGAATAACAACTTTCTGCCACAGCCCCCCATTGTTTCTATCCACGCGACTGTTCTTCACTCTTAAGTCACGAAATTTTAATTTCATTTTTGGAACCTCAAAAAAGATGCTGCAGGGTCTCTCAGAGCCTACTCTGAGCTCAGGAGGCTGCCTGATTAAAAAACAAAACAGGCCGGGCGCGGTGGCTCAAGTCTGTAATCCCAGCACTTTGGGAGGCCGAGGCGGGCGGATCACGAGGTCAGGAGATCCAGACCATCCTGGTTAACACGGTGAAACCCAGTCTCTACTAAAAATACAAAAAAATTAGCCGGGCGTGGTGGCGGGCGCCTGTAGTCCCAGCTACCCGGAGGCTGAGGCGGGAGAATGGCATGAACCCGGGAGGCGGAGCTTGCAGTGAGCCGAGATCGCGCCACTGCACTCCAGCCTGGGCCACACAGCGAGACTCTGTCTCAAAAACAAACAAACAAACAAACAAAAAACAAAAACAAAAAGTGCCATCAGCCCCCAAACTGTCAGATTTCTTGCCAAAAAAAAAAAAACACAACCCCGAAATCCATCTTCTTCTGCATAGGAAACGCAAAAGTTTAATTTCTGTTCTTTATTCAGTGCATTGGAGTAGTTTACACACTATCAAGCTTCAGATTTGGGGATATTTGGCTTTGCACTCTTTCAAATGAAAAATATTTGCTGAGAGTGGTGGTCAGCCTTCAGGGGAACCCCAGCGATCCCCACCAATTGGTGTTCATTTTCCTCTGTAGATTCTCCCACATTGAATAGAGATGACCTGTGACACCAACAGGGATATTGTGTGACTTTCAAGGAAGGTTTTAAAAGGTGCTGAGGTGTCCGCCTTGATCTCACAGACGCCATGTTGTAAGGATACTCAAACTGTCCTATAGGGAGGGCCACATGCTGGGGAACTGAGGTTTCTCACTACACCCAGCACTGACTTGCCAGCCATTGGAGTGAGCTGGCGTGGCAAGGGATCCCCTACCCAGTCAGGTCTTTGGCAGACTGCAGCCCCATTTGACATCCGAACCTTATATGAAGTCCCCAGTTACTCAACTAAGCCATTCCCCAGTTTCTCACTAAGAGAAACTGGGTGAGAAAATAAATGTTTGTTGCTTTTTCAATGAAAATAAATGTTTGTCGCTTTTTCGCTCTGTTAAATATCAGAGGATTTGTTACACAACAATAGATGACTGATATGCCAGGTGGTGATTATTAGCTAGAAATCAGAATTAATCATTAAAAATTGTCAGAATAGTAGCTGATACGATGCACAAATTCAGATAATAAAGTTCTTTACTGCATAATTTTTGCCAGAGTTTAGAAAATCAAAGCTGATTCAAAGAGATTAAATTTGGGGAGACTTATTGTCAGGCCTCTGAGCCCAAGCCAAGCCATCGCATTCCCTGTGACTTGCATGTATACGCCCAGATGGCCTGAAGTAACTGAAGAATCACAAAAGAAGTGCAAATGCCCTGCCTCGCCTTAACTGATGACATTCCAGATGGGTGCAGCACACCAACATGGCACCAGTATACATATGTAACAAACCTGCACGTTATGCACATGTACCCTAGAACTTAAAGTATAATCATTAAAAAAAAAAAAAAAGAAATGAAAATGGCCGGTCCTTGCCTTAAGCAATGATATTATCTTGTGAAATTCCTTTTCCTGGCTCATCCTGGCTCAAAAAGCTCCCCCACTGAGCACCTTGTGATCCCCACTCCTGCCCGCCAGAGAAAACCCCCCTTTGACTGGAATTTTCCTTTACCTACCGAAATCCTATAAAATGGCCCCACCCTTATCTCCCTTCCCTGACTCTCTTTTCGGACTCAGCCTGCCTGCACCCAGGTGATTAAAAAGCTTTGTTGCTCACTCAAAGCCTGTTTGGTGGTCTCTTCACACGGACGTGCATGACACCCACTACCAATTATTTGAAACTGTCCCAGGTTTAATAAGCCTTTTCTTTTCTTTTCTTTTCTTTCTCTTCTTTTCTATCCTCTCCTCGCTTCTCTTTTCTTTTTCTCTTTTCTTCTTTTCTTTTGAGACTGAGTCTCTGTTGCCCAGGCTGGAGTGCAGTGGCATGATCTTGGCTCACTGCAAGCTCTGCCTCCCAGGTTCAAGTGATTCTCTTGCCTCAGCTTCCCAAGTAGCTGGGGTTACAGGCGCATGCCACCAGGCCGGCTAATTTTTTTTTTTTTTTTGTATTTTTAGTAGAAATGGGTTTTCACCCTGTTGGCCAAGGTGGTCTTGATCTTCTGACCTCGTGATCTACCTGCCTCGACCTCCCAAAGTGCTGGGATAATAGGCGTGAGCCACGGTGCCCAGCCACCATTTTCAAGGGTAGCAGCAGTGAAATAGGATTTGTTGTAATCCTTCCTTAGAATATAGCAAGAAGGAAAGATACTCTCCCAGGGCCAGAGCCAAGAATTGGGAAACCGCAGACTTCCACTCAGAACAGTATGGGCTCCTAGATACCATGAGGGACCCTCTCCTGCTACGCTACCACTTAATCTTGGACAAATCATTGTGAAGATATTTTATCAGGCGTTGCTGGGTTTGTTAGAAATATACAGGACTAACAACCATGAGCTGAGAGAGATGCATCCTAAATGAACAGAAAAGCCAGTGCTCCTGAGGACAAATTCTTACAGCAACTCTGGGACGATGTGCCTTGCTCAGACAACACAAAGACTCACACATAAGACTCAATGGGGCAAAAGTGGCCCCATTTGCAGAGTAGTCATCCAACTCTGTAAATGCAAATACATCTGTTGGATGCAAATCCAGCTAACTGTAAATGCAAATACATCATAAATGCAAATACATCTGCTGGATTTGGGGTGGAAGAAAGGGGATGGGATCAAGCAGCAACATATACATAGCTTCAATGACAGCGTAATATTCTACTTCTTTTTTGTTTTTGGGACAGCATCTTGCTGTGTCACCCAGGCTACAGTGCAGTGGCACAATCTTGGCTCACCCCAACCTCTGCCTCCCGAGTTCAAGTGATTCTCCTGCTTTAGCCTCCCAAGTAGCTGGGATTACAGGTGGACGTCACCACACCCAGCTAATTTTTTTGTATTTTTAGTAGAGACAGGGTTTCCCCATGTTGGCCAGGCTGGTCTTGAACTCCTGACCTCAAGTGATCTGCCCGCCTTGGCCTCCCAAAGTGCTGGGATTACAGGTGTGAGCCACCATGCCCAGCCCAATATTCTACTTCTTAAGTTGTGGGGGTATTGTGTGTGTGCCTGCATCATTGCTTACATTTTGCATCCACGTGTAACTATTTTGGTTTAAATCAACTACAGAGGAATACAGAAATATAGCAACACAGTCTGCCTCCCTTACCAGCTTCTCCGAAGAATCCAGAAGACAGATTTAAAAGTTTGGGCGGGGGAATCAGATGTAGGAGTTGAATTGCCTGGTTCATATTGCTCAACGTTTAGTGATTTTCTTTGCTTGCTACCCTGACTACTTCCCTTTTGGGGAAAAATAAGACTCCAGGATCAGGAGAGGAACCTGAACATGACAGGGCCAGTGTGATAGGGCTTCCTAATTGAGGGTAAAGGTCTTGAAAACTTTTGAGACAGGCAAAGTTTATAGTTGGGAGATTTACTTAAAAGAACAAACAGAGTTGGAGAACAAAGAAGCCTTGCATTAGTAATAATGGGACATGTACTATTTCTTTCCTTCCACTCCCCACTGCTTGAGAGTCAGGCTCTCACTTCCTTACAGTTGTCAGGAGTTGTGTATTTGCTTTGTTCTGTTGTATGACAAAGGTTAGTGAGAAACCTTGCTTTTTTTTTTTTTTTTGCACTTAGTTCCGTTCCAATAAATACTCTAATTTTGTGATTCCACCTCAACAACCCTGAACTCCTCAATGCCTTATACCTTTTAAAATTTGATTAAAAAATGTTTTTTTCGAGACAAAGTTTCGCTCTGTCACCCAGGCTGGCATGCAGTTGCAGGATCTTGATTGACTGCAACCTCGGGTTCAAACGATTCTCCTGCCTCAGCCTCATGAGTAACTGGGATTACAGGTGCCTGCCACCGCGCCCAGCTAATTTTTGTATTTTTAGTAGAGACGGGGTTTCACCAAGTTGGCCAGGCTGGTCTCGAAATCCTGATCTCAAGTGATTTGCCCTCCTCGGCCTCCCAAAGTGCTGGGATTACAAGCGTGAGCCACCGCACCTGGATACCTTTTAACTCTCTTCTTTCTCATGAACACTGCTAGAGTACAGTTCTGAAATCATAATTTTTGCATCACCTTTTCTTTTTTAAAAAATCTTCCTATAAATTGTCTTGCAGTCTCAGATATTAATAATGATAATGCAAAATGATGCAGCTCCTATGGAGAATAATTCATCAATATTTAGCATAATTATCCTTGCATTTACCTTTTAACCTGGCAATTGCAATTCTAGAAATTTATCTGAAAGCTGCAGCGAACAAAAGCATAAAATGCAACAAATATGCTCAATGTCATCAATATGAGAGCATATAATAGAACAAGAAATATCATTAATGTCCACCAATAGGGGACAGTTTGAACAAACTACGGTGCATCCACATGATGAAGTTTTAAGAAGTTTAAGGAGGAATGAAGATCCCGCTATACTGCTGTGGTATCATTTCCTGATATATTTAATATCCCAATTTATTAAGTGTATTTACATACTTACTATATAAAAATATTGTGTATATATATATATATATATATATTTTTTTTTTTGAGACAGGATATCACTATGTTGCCCAGGTTGGAGTGCCAGTGACACTATCATGGCTCACTGCAGCCTCGACCTTTCAGGCTGAGGCCGTCCTCCCACCTTAACCTGTCAAGTAGCTGGGACCACAGGCATGCACCACCACACCTGGCTAATTTTTAAATTATTTGTAGAGATGGGGGTCTCCCTATGTTGCCCAGGCTAGTCTCAAACTCCTAGTCTCAATATACATATATTTATTTATTTTTATTTTTTGAGATGAAGTCTCCCTCTGTTGCCCAAGCTGGAGTGCAGTGGCACGATCTTGGCTCACTGCAACCTCCACCTCCTGGGTTCAAACGATCCTCCTGCCTCAGCTTCCCAAGTAGCTGGGACTACAGGCATGCACCACCATGCCCAGCTAATTTCTGTATTTTTAGTAGAGATGGGATTTCACTATGTTGGCCAGGCTGGTCTTGAACTCCTGACCTCAGGTGATCTGCCTGTCTTGGCCTCCCAGAGTGCTGGGATTACAGGCGTGAGCCACCACGCCCGGCCCCAAGTATGTTTTTAACAAGTGTGCGTGTCTCTTTTCCGTTTCACTCTCCTTTGATGAATGAATTTTTACTCATCTGTAAGACTAGGATGAGTGGTGGTCTTCTAAGGGAAAACTTTTCCTTTCCACTTGCTCTGTGGGAATGATGAGACCCCTCCCCTTTGCTATGGAAATACACTGTCTCTATCCCTTTCACTGCATTCTCTGCATTGTACCGCAATTATCTGTTTGTGTGTCTCTGGGCTAGTGCATGTGGCTAACCTTTGAGAATAGGGCCCTCAACTTGTTTATAACATGCACAATTGATAAATTCTCACTGAATGAAGGAAAGAATAAAGAATGTCAACTAAGGAGTTTGAACTGTATCTGAGGGACTGGGGACCAAGGAGAGGATGTTTTTTTAAAGGAGGGCAATCAATGATAGTATCTGTTTTTTTTTTTTTTTTTTGAGACAGAGTCTCGCTGTCTCCCAGGCTGTAGTGCAGTGGCGCGATCTCGGCTCCCTGCAAGCTCCGCCTCCCGGGTTCACGCCATTCTCCTTCCTCAGCCTCCCGAGTAGCTGGGACTATAGGCGCCCGCTACCATTAGCTGAGCGCGGTGGCAGGCACCTGTAATCCCAGTTACTCAGGAGGCTGAGGCGGGAGAATCACTTGAACCCCAGGGTCAGAGCTTGCTGTGAGCCAAGATCACGCTACTACACTTCAGCCTGGGCGACAGAGTGAGACTGTGTCTCAAAAATAAATAAATAAATAAATAAATAAATAAATAAATAAATAAATAAA
>NC_045438.1:55752263-55754558 GCF_002776525.5 Piliocolobus tephrosceles | reverse complement strand
AAATAAATAAATAAATAAATAAATAAATAAATAAATAAATAAATAAAATAATAAAATAGAGTACAAACAATCGTCACTTTGCACAGTAGTGCAGGGCCACAAAAATGACCATGCAAGCTGAAACCGTGCAGGGCAATCTTAATTGAGTAGAGACGGGGTTTCACCTTGTTAGCCAGGATGGTCTCGATCTCCTGACCTCGTGATCTGCCCACTTCAGCCTCCCAAAGTCCTGGGATTACAGGCGTGAGCCACCGCACCCAGTCAATAGTACCTGTTTTTGAAAGATCAATATTAATCAGAGCAAAGATAGGGATGTACAAGCTACAGAGGAGAAAATGCCCCGTCCATTCAGCGAGGCAGGAAAGACTCAGAGCAGGTGTGGCTGGAGGTGAGACTTGAGGATTCATTCATTCATTTCTTCAAAACAATTTACTGAGCATATACTGTTTGCCAGTGCTGTGGCAGAGCTTACAGTTATAAAGATAAGCATGAAAGGCCTCTGAGTTAGACAACCAGATAGTGGGGGTGGGGAAGGCATTCCAGGAAGGGGAAATGTGAAGGGGTGGCCTGCCCCTCCACACCTGTGGGCGTTTCTCGTTAGGTGGAACCAGAGACTTGAGAAAAGAAATGAGACACAGAGACAAAGTATAGAGAAAGAAAAAGTGGGCCCAGGGGACCGGCGTTCAGCATACAGAGGACCCACGCCGGCACTGGTCTCTGAGTTCCCTTAGTATTTATTGATAATTATCTTTACTATCTTAAAGAAAAGGATAATAGGCAGGATAATAGGATCATTATAGGGAGAAAGTCAGCAGTAAGACATATGAATAAGGTTCTCTGAGACATGAATAAGTTTAAGGAAAAGTGCTGTGCCTTGATATGCATATGTAAACATCTCCATAAACCTTTTTAGTGCATAAAGAGCAGCACTGCGCTAGCAAATCCCGCCTTTCGCCCTAAGGCGGTTTTCTCCTTTCTCAGTAAACAGAACATACAATCGGGTTTTATACCAAGATGTTCCATTGCCCAGGGACGGGCAGGAGACAGATGCTTTTCTCTATCTCAACTGCCAATAACAACCAAGAGGCCTTCTTTCCTCTTGTACTAGTTCTTCTCAGCACAGACCCTTCACGGGTGTCAGGCTGGGGAACCATCAGGTCTTTCCCTTCCCACGAGGCCATATTTCAGACTATCACATGGGGAGAAACCTTGGACAATACCTAGCTTTCCTAGGCAGAGGTCCCTGCGACCTTTGGCAGTGTGCGTATCCCTGGGTACTTGAGATTAAGAGAATGGTGATGACTTTTAACCAGCAAGCTGCCTTCAGGCACTTGTTTAACAAAGCACACCCTGCACAGCCCAAAATCCTTTAAACCTTGAGTCATCACAGCACATGTCTCTTGCAAGGACAAGGTTGGGGGAAGGGTCACAGATTAACAGCATCTCAAATACAGAACAAAATGGAGTCTCTTATGTCTACTTCTTTCTATATAGACACAGTAACAGTCTGATCTTTCTT
Source organism: Piliocolobus tephrosceles (assembly GCF_002776525.5). Lineage (NCBI taxonomy): Eukaryota > Metazoa > Chordata > Mammalia > Primates > Cercopithecidae > Piliocolobus > Piliocolobus tephrosceles. The sequence continues at coordinate 55,753,039 of NC_045438.1, read as the reverse complement.
TCTTTTCCCCACAGATGACCAAGTGGATACACCAGGCTCTGAGAGCGAGGTATCGAGCTACTCACCGCAGAAGTATGAGATAGCCAAGTGCAGTATGTGAGACTAGACTAGGGAAAGGGGTGGAATCCCTAAAATCCCTCATTTTAAGACTGAAAACCTGCACGAAAATGGCAGCAATACTACCGCTGTATTCCGTTGCTATGAGAAAAGTTACTCATTTGGGCAGTGCTCACAGTTTTAGAAATCAGTCTTCAAATTGCAGATAATCCTTGTGGGGTGTTACTGAAATAGTTGTTTTTACATGTGAAATAATGATGATGATTGCTAAAAAGGAGGCATTCATTTTCAGCCCATGAAGGAGGTCAAGGCTCCAGTGAGCCGTGACTGTACCATGACACTCCAGCCTTGGCAGCAGAGACCCTGTCTCTAAATAAATAAATAATAAACTAGGGCTGGGCACAGTGGCTCACGGTAATCTCAGCACTTTGGGAGGCTGAGGCAAATGGATCAAGAGGTCAGGAGTTCAAGACCAGTCTGGCCAAGATGGTGAAACCCCATCTCTACTAAAAATACAAAAAATAACTGAGCGTGGTGGCAGGCATCTGTAATCCCAGTTACTCAGGAGGCTGAGGCGGGAGAATCACTTGAACCCTGGGGTCAGAGCTTGAGGTGAGCCGAGATCATGCTATTACACTTCAGCCTGGGTGACAGAGTTAGACTCTGTCTCAAAAATAAATAAATAAATAAATAAATAAATAAATAAATAAATAAATAAA
>NC_045438.1:55701118-55752253 GCF_002776525.5 Piliocolobus tephrosceles | reverse complement strand
AAATAAATAAATAAATAAATAAATAAATAAATAAATAAATAAATAAATAAAATAGAGTACAAACAATCCTCACTTTGCACAGTAGTGCAGGGCCACAAAAATGGCCATGCGAGCTGAAACTGTGCAGAGCAATCTTAATCAAGGGGAAAAACTGAGATTGTTCTGTGACCTTTAAAAATCTGTGTCAAAACTCTCTTATTATCTACAAATGTATCGGGAAATGAAAAATAGTAAAGCAAATGTTCATTGAATATCAGGTAACTCAAAATGTGAGAAACGTCGAGTATTACAGTGTTTTATTTCTCTTTAAAAAAATAATTGAGATTAGTTTGTACAGTGATGTCTTCTTCTAATAATACAACTTACGATATGAAGCAGCATCTGTTTTGGCACCATCATGCCTCTCTTTAGCCTCAACTTCCTGGGCTCAAGCAATCCTCCCACCTCAGCCTCCCAAGAAGATGGGACTGTTGTGCCCTGAGTTTCGAGACCCCCCTCAAAGACGACCACCAGAAACCGAAGTCAAAGCCAAGTGGCCGGGATCACTTTATTGCAGGTTCGAACCCGGACCTCTCTCCGTACAGGCATAGTCAGGAGGGCAAGAGAAAGGTCCCGAGCACAGCTCAAGCCTACTTTTTATAGTAAGGCACAAACAGGTTACAGAAGATTAGGGCATTTTTGCAGTTACAAGATTGGGATTGGTTGACATTTTGAAGTTTGAACATTCGGCAGTTTCTGATTGGCTCCTGCCCTTTTTTAAACCACAAACGTCTAGGGGTTTTCTTTTTTTAGACAAACTGCTTGCTTAACCATGGGTGGGAGGGGGGTGGTTTCTATTGAGCAAGCAGGGGGTACGTGACTGGGGGCTGCAAGCACCGGTAATCAGAACAGAACAGAACAGGACAGGGACTTTCATAACGCTTGTCCATACAACGTCTGGAATCTATAGATAACATAACCGGTTAGGTCAGGGGTCGATCTTTAACCAGGCCCAGGGCGCCGCCCGGGCTGTCTGCCTGTGGATTTCATTTCTGCCTTTTAGTCTTTTCAGGACTACAGGCAAGGGCCCTGGCTAATTTTTGTATTTTTTTGTAGAGATAGGATTTTGCTCCAGGCTGTTTTCAAACCCCTAGGGCTCAAGTGATCCTCCTGCCTCAGCCTCCCAAAGTGCTGAGATTACAGGTGTGAGCCACTGCACTCAGCCGGCAGTATTTTTTCTATGTCTTGGAGAATTGTCATACTCCTAAGTTTGAATCAACTTCCAACATTTTATCTTTTGTGCTTGAATGAGAAATATTTCTGAGTTTCTTTAATGTAATTGTTTTTATCCGCCCATGTCACTCCCTCTGGAAAATCTTTACGCTTTGTGTCACAACCATGTTCCTCACTTATGTGGCCAAGTTCATGTTCACCAAGTTCCTGGGCTGTACATCTAGTCTCTGGAATAGCAGTGAGTGGTGCCCACATATCCGTACTTGGCTACTTCTTCCGTAACTCCATTTACGTTTCACTGGACATGTACTGCTAGCCTGATTACTTTTCATTTCTTTGCTGCACTTTTTAAAAAAAATTTTTTACCAGATAATTCCCTTTTTAGAATTTTTATTTTTATTTCCTCTTCTAATAACTCATTTTTGTATACACTTCACTGTCTGTGTGTGAACTGAATAACAGATGTTCAGTGACCAACAGCAGACTATGGAAGTGACATAATTGGTCTCTGATCATGGTGTGCATGTTATTTGCATAGTGATTTAGGGACTGAAGAGCTAGCAGTCAAATTTATACTTTATGTAATTACTTACAGTTAATATATTTTAGTAAATGCAATTTTCACCATGTTGTGTTGGGGGACTGGTAACAGAAATTTGTGCATATCAGAACTATGCAGGCTGGGTGTGGTGGCTCACACCTATAATCTCAGCACTTTGGGAAGCTGAGGTGAGTGGATCACCTAGGATCAGGAGTTTGAGACCAGCCTGACCAACGTGGTGAAATCTGTCTCTACTAAAAATACAAAAATTAGCCAGGTGTGGTGGTGCATGCCTATAATCCCAACTACTTGGGAGGCTGAGGCAGGAGAATTGCTTGAACCCCCCAGGAGGTGGAGTTTGCAGTGAGCTGATACTGCGCCACTGCACTTCAGTCTGGGCAAAAAGATCGAAACTCCGTCTCAAAAAAAAAAGAACTATGCAGAGTGTGAACTGCCAATTAATGACTGTAAGATACACATGGATTCTATTTCTTAAATTTTGATAAGCACTAGTCATACAATAATGTCTTATTTTTTGATAATGACTTAATCATACAATAATGTCATCTATATATTATCTTAATATAAATTTTAAAATTTGTTTGCAAAAAGCTATTATTACTCATAAACTTTTTTTTTTTGAGACAAGAGTCTCGTTCTGTCGCTCAGGCTAGAGTGCTGTGGTGTGATCTCGGCTCACTGCAACCTCTCTCTGTCTCCTGGGTTCAAGTGATTCTCCTGCCTCAGCCTATCGAGTAGCTGGGACTACAGGTGTGCACCACTATGCCCAGCTATTTTTTGTATTTTTAGTAATGACAAGGTTTCACCATGTTGGCCAGGCTGGTCTCAAATCCCTGACCTCAAGTGATCTGCTCACTTTGACATCCAAAGTGCTGGGATTACAGGCATGGGCCACGACGCCTGGCCTCATTACTGACAAACTTTTTATTAGATTAATTAATCTGTGGCCGGGGGTGGTGGCTCATGCTTGTATTCTCAGCACTTTGTGGGGCTGAGGTGGGAGAGTCATTTGAGGTCTGGAGTTTGAGAGTAGCCTGGGCAACATAGTGAGACTGCAGTCTCTCTAAAAAAACTAATACATGCATACATACATACATACATGAATACATAAATAAATACACACACACATACATGCATACACACATACATACACAATCTCTGACACGATTTCTCTCCAAACTTTTTCTTTTCCTGGGTAAAAAATTATCCCAATAGTATCTTCCTACCTGTATTCTTAATTTCGAAAGTGGCGGTGAAACTTAAAAATATGATCTCAAATTTACATTCAACTGCATGTTAATTTATCCCTAAATGCATTTTGCTGTCAGTCATGGCCTTTTAGTTATTATCTTAGTTTGGACTCAGTGTCTCAAACAAAGCCTTTGTTTTCCTTCTGCCAGTGCCTGTGAAGTTCTCTTTGGAAACTCCTGCCAGGGGCAGGATATGCTGGGGCATTCAGGGAGACAGGCTTACACCCTGCAAGAGGGCCATCTGATGTTGACAGCACAGCTCTGGGAGACCCACATACTCTTTGGTGGAAACAGAAGTTTGACCTCTTACTCAGTGGTGATGATTGGGTGTGTTTCGTGACTTTAGCTATTTGCCTGCTTCCTTTCCTCAGAATAGAGTAATAGAATAGTCCAGAAGTATCTGAGGATGAAAGCAGGGAGTCTTCAGAAAGATGCTCTGGTATTTTTTTTCTCTTTGAAATGCAGAAACTGCAGCAAAAGTCAAATATGTAAAAAACAAAAACAAGAACAAAAAACAAAAAACAGGGTTATATTGACCCATCGTGAGGATGTTGATGATAAGGAAGGCGGAACTCTTTTTTTTTTTCTTTTCAACTTTCATTTTAGAATCAGAGGGTATGTGTGCAGGTTTGTTACAAAGGTATATTGCCTGATGCTGAGATTTGGGGTAGGATTGAACCTGTCACTGGGTAAGTAAGCCCATAGTACCCAATAGATAGTTTTTCAGCCTTGCCCTCCTCTTCCTCCTGTTCTTGTGTTCCCCAGTATCTGTTGTTCCCATCTTTATGTTCATGTGTACCCAGTGACTAGCTTCCATTTATAAAGGTGAACACGTAGAATTTGATTTTCTGTTTCTGTGTTAGTTCGCTTAGGACCATGCATCCAAGTTGCTGCAAAAGGACATTATTTTGTTCTCTTTTATGACTGTGTAGTATTCCATGGTGCTCTTCTTTATGGCTGTATAGTATTCCACAGTGTTCTTTTTTATGGCTGTATAGTATTCCATGGTGTTCTTCTTTATGGCTGTATAGCATTCCATGGTGTTCTTTTTTATGGCTGTATAGTATTCCACGGTGTTCTTCTTCATGGCTGCATAGTATTCCATGGTGTTCTTTTTTTATGGCTGTGTAGCATTCCATGGTGTTCTTCTTTATGGCTGTGTAGTATTCCATGGTGTTCTTTTTTTATGGCTGTATAGTATGACACAGTTTAAAAAAAATCCATTCCGTGGTTGATGGGCACTTGGGTTGATTCCACGTTTTTGTCATTGTGAACAGTGCTGTAATGAACATATGGGTGCCTGTGTCCTTTTGGTAGAATTACTTGTTTTCCTTTGGGTAAATACCCAGTAATGGATTTCTGTCAAATGGTAGTTCAATTCTTAATTCTTTTTTTTTTTTTTAAGTGAAAGCAAGTTTATTAGAGAAGTAAAGAAATAAAAGAATGTCTATGGCCGGGCGCGGTGGCTCAAGCCTGTAATCCCAGCACTTTGGGAGGCCGAGACGGCAGATCACGAGGTCAGGAGATTGAGACCATCCTGGCTAACACGGTGAAACCCCGTCTCTACTAAAAAAAATACAAAAAAACTAGCCAGGCGAGGTGGCAGGCGCCTGTAGTCCCAGCTACTCGGGAGGCTGAGGCAGGAGAATGGTGTAAACCCCGGAGGCGGAGCTTGCAGTGAGCTGAGATCCGGCCACTGCACTCCAGCCTGGGTGACAGAGCGAGACTCCGTCTCAAAAAGAAAAAAAAAAAAAGAAAAAAAAAAAAGAATGTCTATGCCCTAGGCAGAGCAGCCAATTCCTAAGTTCTTTGAGAAATCTCCAAACTGCTCTTCACAGCGGCTGGACAAATTGACATTCCCACCAACAGTGTTTAAGTTTCCCCTTTTCTCTGCAGCCTCACCATCATCTCTTGTCTTTTAACCAAATAGCTTTTTAACAAAAGCCATTTCTGACTGGTGTGATATGGTACAGAATTGTGTGTGTGTGTGTGTTTTTTTTTTGTTTTTTTTTTTTTCAGACAGAGTCTCACCCTGTTGCCCAGGTTGGAGTGCAGTGGCACAATCTCAGCTAACTGCAACCCCCACCTCCCTGGTTCAAGTGATTCTCCTGTCTCAGCCTCCCCAGTAGCTGGGGATTGCAGGTGCATGCTACCATACTCGGATAATTTTTTGTATTTTTAGTAGAGACGGGGTTTCACCATGTTGGCCAGGCTGGTCTCGAACTCCTGACCTCAAGTGATTCGCCCACCTCAGCCTCCCAAAGTGCTGGAATTACAGGCTTGAGCCACCGTGCCCAGCCTCATTGTGGTTTTGATTTGTATTTCTCTGATGATTATTGATGATGAGCGTTTTTATTTATGTTTGTTGGCCACATTTATGTCTTCTTTTGAGAGGTGTCCATGCTCTTTGCTCACTTTTTTTTTTTTTTTTGAGGTGGAGTTTTGCTCTGTCCCCCAGGCTGGAGTGAAATGGTGCGGTCTTGGCTCACTGCAACCTCCACCTCCCGGGTTCAAGCAATTCTCTGCCTCAGCCTCCCGAGTAACTGGGATTACAGGCGCGCACCACCACACCTGGCTAATTTTTGTATTTTTAGTAGAGATGGGGTTTCACCATGTTGCCCAGGCTGGTCTAGAACTCCTGAGCTCAGGCAATCCGCCCACCTCTGCTCCCAAAGTGCTGAGATTACAGGCATGATCCACTGCGCCTGGCCTCTTTGCTCACTTTTTAGTGGAGTTATTTGTTTTTTGCTTGTTGATTTAAGTTCCTTATAGATTCTGGATATTAGATCTTTGTTGGATGCATAGTTTGCAAATACTTTCTCCCATTCTGCAGGCTGTCTGTTTACTCCTTTGATAGTTTCTCTTGCTGTGCAGCTCTTTATTTTAATTAGGTCCCACTTGGCAATTTTTGTTTTTGTTATAATTGATTTTGAGGACTTAACTATATAAATTCTTTGGCAAGGCTGATATTGAGAAGAATATTTCCTAGGTTTTCTTCTAGGATTTTTATAATTTGAGGTTTTACATTTAAGTGGGAGAAACTTTTCTAAGTGAGATTTCATTAAAGACAGAGTCTCACCCTGTCGCCCAGGCTGGAGTGGAGTGGCATGATCATAGGTCACTGCAGCCTTGAGCTCCTAGGCTCAAGCAATCCTCCCACCTCAGCCCCTTGAGTAGCTGGGAATACAGGTGCTCACCACCATGCCTTGCTAATTTTCAAAATTATTGTAGAGATAGGGTCTCACTATGTTGCCCAGGCTGGTCTTGAATACCCGCCCTCAAGTGATCCTCTTGCCTCGGCCTTTCAAAGTGCTTGGATTACAGGCTGCACCAAGACAGTTTAGCAATTACTGACAGTTAACTAGAGAGTTAAATGACTTTAAGTTCTGGGTATTTTATTTTTTGCCAAACTTGTAGGGGGTGCAGGGGGCGCATTCCAGGCTCTAGTCCCTTTTGGGGTATGTCCTTCTCCTTCTTCTCTGCTGTCTAGCTGATGCAGCCTGCATGAACCATGAACCTGACTAGTTTGGTTCTGATGCTCAATTTTTATTTCAATTATCATTAACTTGTAAAAATCTTCCCCCTTATTTGAGTAAGAGATGTCATGTCAAAAAAAAAAAAAAAAAAAAAAAAAAAAAAAGTGTCAGCTATATTTTAGCTCATTTCAATCTTTGCTGCTACCTGGATTTCCTGGCTTCTTGACAACCCATATTTAGTACATATTGAGGCTGTAATTGCATAATCATCGAAAAGTCATAGGTGAACATTTTGTGCTTCAGAAATTTCCTGAATTACTAGCTGTGTCTGAAAGGGACTTGATAACTTGCATTTTTAGCAAGCATTACAATTTGAATATACCACAATATTATTATAAACAATTGAAAATCCTAAGTAGGTCCAAACAAGAGAGTAGCAGACACAAAAGATAATAGGCAGGACCTGTGTAAAAGGGAAAATGAATGATGTTACCATTATGATGCTATGACCATTAGTACGGTCAGTATTTTACAAGGTGTGTACTAGCAGTTTGTAAAGAACTGCTGTTCTGGTATTCCCAAGTAGCTTAGAGAGGCTACCTACAGCTATTTCTTCAAGAATGACAGTTTCCAGCCTGTCTTTTTAAATGTCAGAATAAGTGTCTGATGTAAAGTAGGAATTAGTATATGAGAATCAGAGTCATTTCGAGTTTCTTAAACAAGACCTCTAAGTCTTAAGCAGGAATCAACATATCAGTTTTACAGATGGGAACATCGTAAGAGCCATTTGTTTAAACTCTGCATAATTAGAGATAATTATGTGTTTAACAGTCTTTTAAGCTCATTCTCTGGTTTGTAAGGAACAGAGACTTATGTTAATTACCCAGAAAAAGGAGGCATGTTGCTAAGCCACATAAACTAGAACGAGAGCAGAAACGGCATCAGAATGAACTGTGCAACCCAGCTCTCTGCTTCTCTCTGACATGGGCATCTCTGGTTCCCCCTCCTCTTTACTTCTATCCCTAACCCCAACCCCTGATACAGACACAGAAAACAGCAGTCAAACTAACATCAATATATGATGTGCTATATTTGTTATCTTAAACAAATATGTACATTGCTTTCTGGTTTTTGTGTGTGACTTGATTAGGCTAAGTCGGCATCCCTGTGGACAGAAAATCCCAAGGCAGAGACAAAACAGAGTTTCTGTGCCTGCAAGGATGGGCCTGCCCCTGGACTGTGGTGAATTTACACTGTGACACCAAATAAATTATCCTTCTTGGCAGCTACTGGCCTTTCAGGCTGCACCAAGACATACAGCATATCATTTTGTTCCAACTCCTGTTGCAGGGAGGCATCTATACATGCCCATTATATGTGGCTAAATTTTAAAAATATGTTTTAGTTCTTATTTTTTTTTTTTTTTTTTGAGACGGAGTCTCGCTCTGTCGCCCAGGCTGGAGTGCAGTGGCCGGATCTCAGCTCACTGCAAGCTCTGCCTCCCGGGTTCACGCCATTCTCCTGCCTCAGCCTCCCAAGTAGCTGGGACTACAGGCGCCGGCCACCTCGCCCGGCTAGCTTTTCGTATTTTTTAGTAGAGACGGGGTTTCACCGTGTTCGCCAGGATGATCTCGAACTCCTGACCTCGTGATCCGCCCGTCTCGGCCTCCCAAAGTGCTGGGATTACAGGCTTGAGCCACCGCGCCCGGCCTAGTTCTTAAAGACATAATCTTGAGTTACTTTGAAAATGACCTTTCCAAATGTCATATCCCTTTTACTGTCAATAAACAAGGCAACGCTGTGTTTTTAAAGTTGAAATGGAAAGAAGCAGAAGGAAAAAATAACGAATTTCTATGGTGAAGCTCACAAGTATTTTTACTTCTTTTTTCCTGCTTAGATATAAAAATCCTGTTAATTACTCCTCTAAACCTCAGCTCCTTGCTGTTCTGATGTGGGTCTTGGATACATTCCATAGCGTTTCTTTTTTTTTTTTTTTTTTTTTTGTGGGAGTCTCGCTCTGTCGCCCGGACTGGAGTGCAGTGGCTGGATCTCAGCTCACTGCAAGCTCTGCCTCCCGGGTTTATGCCATTCTCCTGCCTCAGCCTCCGGAGTAGCTGGGACTACAGGCGCCCGCCACCTCGCCCGGCTAGTTTTTGTATTTTTAGTAGAGACGGGGTTTCACCGTGTTAGCCAGGATGGTCTCGATCTCCTGACCTTGTGATCCGCCCGTCTCGGCCTCCCAAAGTGCTGGGATTACAGGCTTGAGCCACCGCGCCCGGCCCTCCATAGCGTTTCTTATGCATCGGAGGCTGGAACAGAACAAACGAAGGGAAGAAACTGATGTTTCCTTGTGCTTCCGGGCTCCAATGACAACATTTGCCACTTGGTGGCAGTGATTGGTTTAGTCCAGGCTGAAGAGTTCATGTATTTCGTCTGTGATGTGCCTTTTAATCTTAGAAAGCTATTATTATAAACATGATTCATGTGTATTATGCATGAATTAATTTGCCAGAGAAATGGACTTCCTTACAAAACTGCCACAGGTAGTGGGTGAAGTCCAATCAAAATAGTCCCTTACAAATGAGGACTGAAGTAGATCAAAGATAATAGGATCTGTTCTTTTTCAAATCAATGTCTATTATCACCAATTCTGTTCAATAAACGTCTCAGAGTGCTGTGCTTGGCTCCCAGGGAGTGGTAGGTTTGCCTTTTAAAGAGATTGCACAGCCTCTTGGAGGGAGGGGTGGGGGAAATTCACTTCGAGGTGGTGAGACTACCCAGAACGCTATTGCAATTCTGGCAAAAATGAGGCCTGAGGTGAAGTGAGGTGGCAGGGTTGGAAGAAGGAGAGAAGTTTGAGAAATATTAGATAGTTGAAGTGATAAATCTTGGTGATTTATTTGTGAGGAAAGTAAAGGGTCTGGAAAAATCAAGTGTCTCCTCTGCTTTGACTGTTGATATAAACTGAGCTAGGGATTTGGAGACATTATCTTTTCTTACATTCTGGGGCTTAATGATATCCAGCTACTCATGGAATGTCCAAGCAGGTATTAGGAACTATTGGAATTAGGTAAGGGGAGAAAGTCTGCCCTGGTAGAGTGCTTGTAGGCCGAATAGTGCCCGCCTCTACCACCCTGGAAAGATATCTACATTCTAGAACCTGTGATGATATTATTTTACATGGCAAAAGGGATGTTGCAGATGGAGAGATTATCCGGGACTATCCCAGTGGGTCCAGTGTACTCACAAGGGTCCCCTTAAGAGGGAGGCAGGAACATCAGCGTCACAGGAGGAGATGTGACAGCCAATGGAAGCAGAGACCGGAGTGATATGGGGCAATGGGCCATGGAATGCAGGCAGCTTCTAGAAACTGGAAAAAACAAGGAGATGGATTCTCTCCTACTACCTCCAGGAGCACACCCTTGCCAGTTCGTTTTAGACTTTGACCTCCAGAATGGTAAAATAATAAATCTGTGATGTTTTAAGCCATTAGTCCCCAACTTTTTTGGCATCAGTGACTAGTTTCATGGAAAACTATTTTTCCACGGACTAGTGTGGAGGAGATGGTTTGGGGATGATTCAGTCACAGTACTTTTATTGTGCACTTTATTTCGATTATCATTACATTATAATATATAATGAGATAATTATACAACTTGCCGTAAAGTAGAATCAGTGGGAGCCCTGAGCTTGTTTTCCTGCAACTAGGTAGTTCCATCTTGGGCTGATGGGAGAGAACGACAGATCATCAGGCACCAGATTCTCCTAAGGAGCGCACAGCCTGGATCCCTCACATGCGCAGTCCACAACAGGGTTCTTGCACCTGTGAGAATCGAATGCCGCCACTTATCTGACAGGTGGTGGAGCTGAGGTGGTAACGCCAGCGATGGGGAGTGGCTGTAAATACAGATGAAACTTCACTGGTTCACCTGCCACTCACCTCCTGCTGTGACACCCTGTTAGATCTAACAGGCCATGGACCAATACTGGTTTGTGGCCCAGAGGTTGGGGATGTCTGTTTGAAGCCACTAAGTTAGCAGTAATTTGTTAGAAGAGCAGTAGGAAATTAATACATATCCCTTTACATCTTTTTTTTTTTCTTGAGACGGAGTCTCGCTCTGTCCCCCTGGCTGGAGTGCAGTGGCGCGATCTCGGCTCACTGCAAGCTCCGCCTCCCGGGATCATGCCATTCTCCTGCCTCAGCCTCCTGAGTAGCTGGGACTACAGGCGCTCGCCACAGCGCCCGGCTAATTTTTTTGTATTTTTAGTAGAGACGGGGTTTCACGGTGTGTTAGCCAGGATGGTCTCGATCTCCTGACCTTGTGATCCGCCTGCCTCGGCCTCCCAAAGTGCTGGGATTACAAGCGTGAGCCACCATGCCCGGCCTCCCTGTACATCTTTTTCACTTCTTTCATGTTTACTGTTTCAATAATATTTATGAAGTGCCTACTATGTGCTATGCATTGTGAGATACATTATGAACAAGATACTCTCACTTCTAGCAGTTTAGAGTACAGGTGGAATTATAATCATAGAAACACCTCAATTTACAATATAGTAAATTGCTGGAACTGTAGAAATTGAAGGAGCTGTGAATAATTCCTCCTTACTTTTTGATGAATCTTTGATCTATAACACTTTAACTTCCTAGCTGCTAGTAACAGCTTGAAAATCTGACAAATCATCTATACTGGAAGCACCATTCCAAATACATACTTGAAAATATTTTCAGCACCTACTTCATTTACCTGTTTCCGATTCTTTGATCATCCAGTTTGTGCAAGTCTCTTCTTATCACGCCTCCAGGATGATTCATCTTTGCAGGTTCCTGAACTGCCTGGCTGGTGGCATTCGTGGTCTAGAAGGCGCAGGGAAGCTGAGTCTTTTCCTAGGCCATGTCAAGGTGCACACTCACTTGATGGTTCCCTGGGAGGGCCAATCTACAGAAAACACAATCTTATCTGGAAAAGCAGGAGCTGGAGAGAGAGTGCTTAGCAGAACCGCACTCCATGTTGTAAGAAGGGATACACTAGGAGAAGCCTGTATGAGTGAGAGATGAAATCCCTCCTGAAAAAGGGATATACTAGGAGAAGCCTGTGTGAGTTAGAGATGAGATCCCTACTGGCCAAAAGGCTGCTTCACTAACAAATAATAGCCTGACTCGGGGCTTATAGGTGTTGGTTGGGTCTTTACATCACCAGCAGAATCTTAGCTCAGTCATGTCCTCAAGATCGAGGGAGGTAAAAACAGTCCAGGTATTGCATCCTGACCTGGGGGTGGTCTTCTGATCATCTCTGAGTAAGGCTTGATTCAGAAATGGTAAAACAAGGATCTTACCCAACAGTATTGCACACTCTCTGGGATTTATTAGCCAAGAGGTCAATGTTATGCAATGATCCATGCTAAAATTGCTCCAATTACTATCTCATTTACTGAAACAGAAAGTGACTCTTTTAAACTTTGGCATTCTTGGGAATACAGATACGTTAGGCTGATACAGTAACCCAATGATATCAGAAAGGAGCTGTTGTTTTTCCTAATAAGTATATGAGGGGCAAAACATAGAGGAACACAGAGGAGGAAAGACTAACATTTGCACTCTAGTCTTTACTTTTGGAAAAGATAATGAATTCAAATAACATTCCTTGGCTATAACGTGCCATAAGTTGCACCTGCAGGTTTAAAGTTTAAAAGAAAAGAAAGTCCTTGCCTTTGAGAATCTTGTTTCTTTTAATAAAAAGAATATTTCTGCATAGAGAAATGATAGAATGTCAGCAAAATACGTGATGTTCAGAATGCTTTTTCTTCAAGGAGGCTGGCATCCTATACACCTCACTTCCATACTCCTGAGTTTGACACTGGGTGAGTCTCAGCCTAGCCCTCAGCTGCCCCTTTCCTTTTAATTTTCACTTCCTGCTCCTTCATGTTAGCCTCAATTTGCAGTCAATGGTTCTCAGTGCTTCCCTTTCCATCATCAAATATATGTTGAAATGCCCTCTTTGCTATTTTGAAATAAAATTCATAAATAATATAATCTGCTGACATACAAGCCAAACAACAACAACATGGTGATATACAATAATTTGCCTGAAAGCATGAGGTCTGGAGCCAGCCTGGCCAGGCTTGAATCCAGCCTCTGCCATTTACTACCCATGGGGCCTCACGTAAGTGACCTCTCTGTGCCTTACTTTTCTCATCTCTGTAAAGGGAGTAACAACAGTACCTGCCTCGTAGAGTTATTGAGAGGATAGGTAAGCAATATGCACAGCTTTTAGAATGTGTCTGGCACATAATATGCACTCTATATCCATTAGCTCTTACTGCTGTAAATAAAATATAAAGGACAGGCCAGGCGCAGTGGCTCACACCTGTAATCCCAGCACTTTGGGAGGCCGAGGCAGATGGATTACCTGAGGTCAGGAGTTCAAGACCAGCCTGGCCAACACAGTGAAAACCCCTTTCTACTAAAAATACAAAACTTAGCTGGGCGTGGTGGTGGGCACCTATAATCCCAGCTACTTGGGAGGCTGAGGCAGGAGAATTGATTGAACCCCAAAGGTGGAGGTTGCAGTGAGCTGAGACCATGCCATTGCACTGCAGCCTGGGCTACAAGAGCAAAACTCAGCCTCAATATATATATATATATGTGTGTGTGTGTGTGTGTGTGTGTGTATTTATAGGAGATACATATAGGAGAAACAAAAGTCGTTCAGTAATAAAATAATATCTACAGTATTTTAATGTATAAATGCTTAGGCATGACCACACTAGGAAAACAAATGAAATAGTCAGACTCTAATTTATAATGAATAAGTTTTGATTTAAGGCTAATATTCAGCTAAACATTGGTGATACTTCTAAAAATTATTGGCCAGGCAGGGTGGCTCATGCCCCTAATCCCAGCACTTTGGGGGGCTGAGGTGGGCGGATCACAAGGTCCAGAGATCAAGACGGTCCTGGCTAACACGGTGAAATCCTGTCTCTACTAAAAATACAAAAAAATTAGCTGGGCGTGGTGGTGGGTGCTTGTAGTCCCAGCTACTCGGGAGGCTGAGGCAGGAGGATGGCGTGAACCCGGGAGGCGGAGCCTGCAGTGAGCCGAGATGGGCCACTGCACTCCAGCCGGGGCGACAGAGCGAGACTCCCTCAAAAAAAAAAAAAATAAATAAATAAAAAAATTATTTAACATTTGAGGTAACATTTAACTAACCATATTCATATGTACACGTCAAATCACAGTGAATATGACAACTACTATAATGCAGATCGTTACAAGACTCATAATCACGGCTATCATGCTAATGTGATTTCTGAAATGGTCAACAATTCTTTGTAAACTGCCAAATAAGACAAATTTACAAGATACATTTTATTTTATTTTATTTTATTTTATTTTTTTGAGACAGAGTCTTGCTCTATAGCCCAGGCTGTGGTGCAGTGGCCGGATCTCAGCTCACTGCAAGCTCCGCCTCCCGGGTTTACGCCATTCTCCTGCCTCAGCCTCCTTTCTCCCCTACCTCTCCTTAGGTAAGGAGTAGCTGGGACTACAGGCGCCCGCCACCTCGCCCGGCTAGTTTTTTGTATTTTTTAGTAGAGACGGGGTTTCACCATATTAGCCAGGATGGTCTTGATCTCGACCTCATGATCCGCCCGTCTTGGCCTCCCAAAGTGCTGGGATTACAGGCTTGAGCCACTGCGCCCGGCCAACAAGGTACATTTTAAACTATGAAAGTAGCATTCCTGGAACAATGTATATATAGTGAAAACCATGCAAAAAGACTTTGCTTCTAGAGTCAGTTAAACCTTCCATACTCTTCATATTACAGCTGACCCTTGAATCACATGGGTTTGAACTGTATGGATCCATTTAGGGGCAGATTTTTTTTTCTGTGAAAGTTACACTGAGTGTGCCTTCCTCTCCTGTTTCCCTTTTATTTTCTCAGCTCTTCCACTTCTGCCACCCTGAGACAGACAGCAAGACCAACTCCTCTTCCTTTTCAGCTTATTCAACGAGAAGATGATGAGGATGAAGACCATTATGATAGTCCATTTCCATGTCATGGATGGTAAATATATTTTCTCTTCCTTATGATTTTCTTCATGACATTTTCTTTTCTCTACCTTACTTTATTGCAAGAATACAGTGTATTATACATGAAACATATAGAATATGTGTTAATTGACTATTCACATTATCGATAAGGCTTCTGGTAAACAGTAGGCTATTAGAAGTTCAGTTTTGGGGGAGTTAAAAGTTATATGTGGATTTTCAACTACTCAGAGGATCAGTGCTTCTAACTGCCATGTTGTTCAAGGGCCAAAGGAATACCTGTATCTGGCAGGATGTTAGAAACTGTGTGGGACATAGGATAATTCTTTGTTATGAGGGACTGCCCTTTGTTTTCAGGGAAATCAAACGCCCTTTACCACTACCACCATCACCACCCACCCATCTTACCCCCTGCAAATGCCAGGAACAACTCTCAATCTCTGTGACAAACAAAATCCCACACAAATCTCTAAAACGCCCATTAGGAGGCTGCGCCAGCCCAGTAAGAACCACTGAGCTGATCGTCAACCAGCTGATCTGAGCCTCCATTCACGTTAGGGGTTGTCATCTCCTGCTCCTTCTCCCCCTGTCAGTTCAGTATCTCATCTGTGCTTCAAGATCAGGGTCTATGCTGTGTCCTCCATGAAGGACAGCCTGACAAATTCCCTTCTTCCATCCCTGACCTCTCAGAGTCCCTTTTTTTTTGAGACAGAGTCTCACTTTGTCACCCAGGCTGGAGTACAGTGGCGCGATCTCGGCGCACTGCAACCTCCGCCTCTCAGGTTCAAGCAATTATTTGCCTTAGCCTCCCAAGTAGCTGGGATTACAGGCATCTGCCACCATGCCTGGGTAATTTTTGTATTTTTAGTAGAGACTGGGTTTCACCATCTTGGCCAGGCTGGTCTTGAACTCCTGACCTCGTGATCAGCCCGCCTTGGCCTCCCTCAGGATCCTTCTACGCAGCATCAGGCACACAGCATTTGTCATACGCTGCCCCTCCTCATCTGCTTGGTTGTCTTCACTCTCCTTCTTTTCTAGATGCAAAGCCCCCAGATTTTAGCACACATTTCACAGATACATCCAAGAGTGAATAAGGCAGGGAAGGGTTTTTATACCTGATTAGTGGGAAAGATGAGAAAATGTTTCAGACACAAATTCAAGATGATATTACATGTGTTGGAGACTATAAATTCTTCAAGAAAATCTTGAATATTGTTATATTTTCATGTATAACATTAAAATTTTCACTTTGCTGATTTGTGGTGGCTGAGGCTTGAAAGCTGTTTGAGTTATTCGTCTACGTGTCTTACCAGCGTCATCCCAAATCAGTAACAGCTGTGTGTTATGTGTTCAAAGTGTGAACTTAAAATGATTCGTCTGCTTTGGGGATGGGGTTGTTTCTGTCTAAACTAAACGGATCTGACAAATTCATATTCGTTAAAGTTCAATAGCGAAGTTTAAAGGCCACCTCTCCCAGAGAGACTGGTGGTGCAAGAGAAGGAAATGCCTTAAAAAAGAAAGACTAAAACTGTAATTATGGCATTTCAGGCATCAGAGAAAGTCAGAAATGGTTTATGGATGGTGTGAGAGAGGCTCCCAATAGCCTACAAACCATAGCTTTTCTGAGAGATGGATTATGTCCTTGGATCTTGGAGTACAAAAAGTTACAGCCCTCACAAGAAAAATATAGCTAAGTATCAGTTAGGGAAAATGGTCATTTTACTGAGGGCTCTGTACTAGATCATGAGGATACAAACTCAAAAATGATACATCCTTGCTCTCAGAGAGCTGACAGTCCAGCTAGAGAGGCAAACTTAAAACCAGGAGGGCTCCATAATTCGTGGGGTCCAGTTCAAAATGAAAATAGGGAACCTCTTATTCATAAATTATTCAACATTTCAAGAGTGACTGCAGAGCATTAAACTAAGCACAGGGCCCTTCTAAGGACCGGGACCTTGAGAATGCATGTCACATGCCCTGCTTCTACATGGTTATAATAACACAGGACAATGTGCACTGGAGACATGCATGGGATGCTGAGAGAACAAGGAGGGATGGGGAACGCTTCACTGAGGAAGTAATATCCGAACATTAGGGCTAAACCTTGTAGGATGAACCAACTTTTGCTAAACAGGGACAATTGGAGATCCCAGGGGCTCCAGGGAGGGGAAACAAAGAGGAAAGCCGCCTTCTCCTGCTGCAGCTCTCTCCACGACAAGCTGATCACACAGATTTTGTGTGTTATGATTAACTTCCTGGTTAGTGCTCGTCAGTTACTTGGGTAACTTTTAAATTATATGCTCCCACTTGTTTCTTGCTTGTGGAGAATCTCCTGTAAGTTTGAGGGCCAACTTACAATCCTCAAATTGTAAGTTGGCTCTCAAACCTCTCTTTCCAGCTCTCAAGTCCCCCAGGGCCCTCCAAAGGAACTTTCTGGTGGAAGAGAAATGCTCCATGTCTGTGCTGTGCAAGATGGGAGATCCTGGACACCAGTGGTCACTGAGCACACGAACTGTGGCTGGTGCCACCAAGGCACTGAATTTTTATTTCACTACATTTTAATTAGCTAAAGCTTAATTTTCAGTAGCTAGTGGCTGCCATCAGAGTCCAGCATACTTTAATGTTTATATTGTTTTAATCTTTTCTCTTTTTTTTCCTTTAAAATATACATAGAGACAGTGTCTCCCTACGTTGCCCATTCTTGGCTTGAACTCCTGGGCTAAAGCAGTCCTCTTGCCTCAGCCTCCTAAAGTTCGGATTATGGGTGTGAGCCACCACACTCTGCCACTTACAGTGTCTTCTTGTCTTACATGTTTTCTCCAGACCTTGATCCTTAAAGTTGGAAATCAATTGTGAGTATTGCATTATTATGATTATAAAAATTATTATTAACTTCACAAGCCGAACAGTATAGAGTAATTCCATTCTGTTCCTTTACTGCTTTTATTGTTATTTCTCGATGTTTTCTAATTGTTTTTCTATGTTTCTTCCTTTGGCTGCGCTGCCCATATTGGTTACTCCATAATTTCAGGAGTAATATCACGCTCTGTGACTCCATTTTCCCCTGAATACTTTGCTTTTGGAACCTTTTCCTCTCTTACCGAGTTCCATGCTGATGTTTGCTGTCTGGTTCAGCTGCCTGATTCCCATCCAAGGATTTCCCTTTGCAACACTCCCAGGTTGAGTCTTCTCTTTCCTGCATTCCACCACTTCCATTTTTTTAGTTTACTCCCTTATTTTGCTGGGGTCCATCATCAAGTAACTTCCTAAGAAGGTATGTGGAGGCCGGGCACAGTGGCTCATGCCTGTAAAACCAGCACGTTGGGAGGCCGAGATGGGAGGATCACTAAAGGTGGGGAGTGTGAGACCAGCCTGGCTAGCATGGTGACACCCTGTCTCTGCTAAAAATACAAAAATTAGCCAGGCGTGGTGGCGGATGCCTGTAATCTCAGCTACTTGGGAGGCTGAAGCAGGAGAATCGCTGAACCTGGAGGGCAGAGGTTGCAGTGAGCTGAGATCGTGCCACTGCACTCCAGCCTGAGCAAGACAGCAGGACTCTGTCTCAAAACATAAAAATAAAAATAAAAGAAATGGTATGTGGGCAGTCATCCTTCTGAGTCAGCTCTGATGCATCTGAAAAAGAGCATGTTCTACCTTCACACCTAATTGATGCTTTCGTTCAGGGATCAGCAACCTACTCTCCATGGGCCACTTTTGACTTGCTGCCTACTTTTGTACAGCTGGTAAGTTATGACAGTTTTTGACATTTTTAGATGCTGAAAAAAATTCAAAAGAAGATTTTGTGATGTGTGAAAATTACAGGCAGTTCAAATTTTAGTGGCCCTAAATAATAAAGTTTTATTAGAGCACAGCTGTTCTTTTACATGTTATCTATGGATGCTTTGATATCACAATGGCAGGGTTGAGTAACTGAACAGAGACTGGCCCACAAAATCTAAAATATTTACTATCTGGCCTGTTCCAGAAATCGTTTGTCAGCTCCTGCTTTAGTTGGTCAGAGTCAAAAACCCAAGTTCTCACAGTGATCCCTATAGGACCTAACCATAACCATGGATTCCCTGGCTCCGTCTCCATCTCTGACCCGTTCTGCTCTGTTCCAGCCACACCTGCCCCCGTGCTATTCCTGTGGCACCAAGAGGCTCTGGGGGTGGCAGGATGTTTGCATTTGGGGCTCTGTCTGCCTGATCTCTCTTCCCTTAGCTGTCTACGCAGCTCACACCTTTACTTCCTCCAGCCTGTCACTCAGAGGTCACCTTTGTGAGTCCTTCACTGGCCTCCCCATCTAATTTTTAGCCTCTCCTTAGACTCTATGTATTTCCTCTGCTGATTTATTTTTCCTCCTTAGCACTTATTTCTACCTAACACTCTATATTTTACTTTCTTAGTTTGTGTAGAGAGCACACCATCCTGATCTGAGCATGAGAAAAGAAGTTCCCTGAGGGCAGGACTTTCTTTGGTTCACTGCTGCCTCCCCACTGCCTAGACTGGTGCTCAAAAATATTTACTGAATGATATGGTTAGGCTTTGAGTCCCCACCCAATTGCAATCCCCATAATCGCCATGTGTCAAGGGAGACACCAGGTAGAGGTAATTGAATCATGGAGGTGGTTTCCCCCATGCTCTTCTCGTGAGAGCGAGTTCTCATGAGATCTGATGGTTTTATAAGGGGCTCTTACTCCATCACTCAGCACTTCTCATTCCTGTCACCTTGTGAAGAAGGTGCCTTACTTCCCCTTCACCTTCCAGGGTGATTGTAAGTTTCCTGAGGCCTCCCTAGCCTTGCTGAACTGTGAGTCAATTAAACCTCTTGCCTTTATAAATTACCCAGTCTCTGGCAGTTTTTTCTAGCAGTGTGAAAATGTACTAATACACTGGATGAATGAACATAAAATTCTAGGGTGAAATACAAATCCTTCAGAACTTTGAAGGCTCTGCTCACTGACCCTCTAACCCTTAATGCTACTTCTGTGAAATCTGGAGCCCTTTAATTCCTTGTTTCTGTGAAAGTGACTTATCTTCTGTGCTTGGGAGATTTTAAGATTTTCTCTTTATTTCTGGAGCTTGGAAATTTTGCAGTGACTTGAAATTCATCTTAGGCACTCAGTGAGACTTTTTAATCTAAATATTCTTGGACTTCAGGAGGATCCTTAATGTTATTTCTTTGACTTTGTCATTGAATAATATTTCCTGAAAATTTCACTTGAATTTGTCATCCAACCTGTCCATCCAAATGTTTATTTAACAATTATATTTGCAATATCCAAGGGGTCTTTCTTGTTTTCAGATTATTTACCTTTCTTAGCATCCTGTTCTTTTTAATGGATACAGTATCTTCAGGACTGTCTCTAAAGATACTGATTAGAAGCATATCTAGGCCAGGCGTGGTGACTCATACCTATAATCCCATCACTTTGAGAGGCCGAGGTGCACAGATCACCTGAGGTTAGGAGTTTGAGACCAGCCTGGACAACATGGTGAAACCCTGTCTCTACTAAAAATACAAAACATAGCTGGGTGTGGTGGCGTACGCCTGTAATCCCGGCTACTGGGGAGGCTGAGGCAGGAGAATTGCTTGAACCCGGGAGGCGGAGCTTGCAGTGAGCCGAGATCCCGCCACTGCACTCCAGCCTGGGGGACAGAGCAAGACTCTGTCTCAAAAAAAATAAAAAATAAAAAAAAAAGAAGCACATCATCTGGCACATGCTAGATGCGACTCTTATGCCAGAATGTGGAATTCTGACTCTGGAGTGCCCATATCCACATATAATGCCTGTATTCTCTGCATGATTTCACTGTGTGTAGAGACAAATCCTCGGTATGCTGCCCAGGGATGGAATTGTGTGTGTTTGCTGTGCAGAGGCTGGGTGGACAGAGAGATTTGAAAGAGGGGTACGGGAGGGGCTGAGTTCTTACAGACTTTTAATTACTCTTCCTGTTTTCAGTCCTGTCACTCTTTCACTCATTTAGCTCTCTTAGCTTCTCTTGGCTTGAGTTCTGGTCCTCTCAGGGATTCAGCACCGCACACGGGCAATTTCCTCCAATGCAGTGTTCTCCTAACTAATGGGATATTGTGGTTCCCCTGCCTGCCTCCATCTGTTATTGCTCCTCTATTGGCTTTCAGGCTGCCAGAATCTGTTGTGCTCTCTCAAGTTCTGATGCTTTTCCTCTTTTTTTTGGGTTATTGTGGGTCTATATCTTTTTTTTTTTTTCTTTTGAGACGGAATCTCGCTCTGTCACCCAGGCTGGAGTGCAGTGATGCGATCTTCGCTCACTGCAACCTCCGCCTCCTGGGCTCAAACGATTCTCCTGCCTCAGCCTCCCAAGTAGCTGGGATTACAGGTGCCCGCCACCACGCCCGGCTAATTTTTTGTATTTTTAGTAGAGACGGGGTTTTACTGTGTTAGCCAGGATGGTCTCGATCTCCTGACCTAGTGATCTGTCCGCCTGGGACTCCCAAAGTGTTGGGATTCTAGGCGTGAGCCACCACGCCCGGCCCTATATATATTTTTTATACTTTTCTCATCATTTTAACGGAGTCTTTGGGGAGGGAGCAAATCTGTGGTCAGCCCACCATCTTGAACTGACAGTCCGGCCGCTTTGAGGATTATTCTAATTCTACAAATCAGGTGATTTTTACTCAAAGAATTTAAGTGGCTCTAATCTGGCCCCATAAATGTAAATAACATGTCTTTTGAGGATGTCTTTGATGATGACATCTAAATGTCTGGTGAGAAGCCAGGCCATGCTATTGATGCCACTAAATTCCTTAAATAACACCTAGTACCATTTTTTTTTTTTTTCTACATAAAGCAGGGAACTAGAAGACAAGTCAATTTAGGGAGAAGATGAGGCAACACTTCCAGAAATAGAAGTGTACACAAACAAGAAGCCACGGAGAGAACCTTAATTTTGTTCCTGCTTAAAATATACAGCATCTTCTTTTATTTTTTCACTCCTCCGCAGATTCAATTTACATTTTATCTTTGTCTTAGTCGTTCAGGCCGTTATATCAAAACACCATAGCCTGGGTGGCTTACAAACAACAGACATTTGTTTCTCACAGTTCTGGAGGCTGGACATCCGAGACCAAGGCACCAGTAGATTCAGTGTCTGGTGAGGACCTGCTTCCTGGTTCATAGGTGGCTGTCTTCTGGCCCTGTCCTCACATGGTGGAGGAGTGGGCAGATCTCCAGGTTCTCTTTAATAAGGAAATTAATCCCATTCATGAGGGCACTGTCCTCATGACCTAATCACTCCCCAAAGGTCCACCTCTAAATACAATCACATTGGGGATTAGATTTCTATATTATATATATATAATATAGAATATGTTTTATATATATATATATTTGGAGATGGAGTCTTGCCCTGTCGCCCAGGCTGGAGTGCAGTGGTGTGATCTTGGCTCACTGCAACCTCTGCCTCCCGGGTTCAAGCAATTCTCCTGCCTCAGCCTTCCAAGTAGTTGGTATTACAGGTGCCTGCCACCACACCCAGCTAATTTTTGTATTTTTAGTGGAGACGGGGGTTCACCATGTTGGTCACGCTGGTCTTGAACTCCTGACCTCGTGATCTGCCCTCCTCAGCCTCCCAAAGTGCTAGGATTACAGGCGTGAGCCACCACGCCCGGCCTCAACATATATATTTTGGTGACATAAGCATTTAGTCTATAGCAATCATCCTGTGAAATGAATGTAAAGAAGGCCAGACGTGATGGCTCATGCCAAGGCAGGCAGATTGTTTGAGTCTAGGAGTTTGAGACCAGCCTGGGCAACATAGCAAAACCCTGTCTCTACAAAAAATACAAAAATTAGCCAGGTGTGGTGGCTCATGCCTGTAGTCCCAGCTACTTAGGGCGCTGAGATGGGAGGATCTCTGGAGCCTGGGAGGTCGAGGCTGCAATTAGCCATGATCGCACCACTGCACTCCAGCCTCCTGGCACAATAGAGCAAGACCCTGTCTCAAAACAAAACAAAACAAAAAACCAAAAAATAAAAAAAAAATAAAAAAGGAAAGGAAGCAAGGAAGGAAAGACAGGACTATAAAGAAAATGTGCAAAAGTTTGAAACCAGAAACTGAAGTATTTCAAACTATTATTTATTCCTTAAGGGTAGTAGCTTTTACCAAATAGCATTAATAACTTAGTTACATGTTCTCTTTCTCTGCTTTTCCAACAACATTATTTACTTTTAACATATTTTACTTTTAAGTAAAATTTCCTAAAGTAAAAGTAACATTTTACTTTTACTTTTTTTATTGGCATTTGAATTGAGGCATAGAGTATATTGGGGTACAGGCCATGTTTAATCTGTAACTTTGAAATCTTCTGAAAAAGTGGACATACAAAACATGCCATACAGAAGATTTCTATTTTGCTTTCAAAAGTTGTGCCTTGGGTGGATCACTTGAGGTCAGGAGTTTGAGACCAGCCTGGCCGACATGGTGAAACTCCATCTCTACTGAAAATATCAAAATTAGCCGGGTGTGATAGTGCACACCTATAGTCCCAGCTACTAGGGAGGTTGAGGCAGGAGAATCGCTTGAACCCAGGAAGCAAAGGTTACAGTGAGCCAAGATTGTGCCACTGAACTCCAGCCAGGGCCACAGAGTGAGACTCTGTCTTAAAAAAAAAAAAAATAAAAGAAATGTGCTGCCTTTATCCTTTGGGATCATGTGACAGCAGTGCCTGTGTGGGACATTAGCACATGTCTTGAAATTAGGAAGATCTAAGGTCAACTGAATTATTTACTTCTCCACCCGGAATGGCCCTCTTCTCTTTGCCCCTGGTTGTCTGCAGGCCATGAAACAGACCTTCTGTTAGGCCTGGTCTAAACAAATCATGATTACAAAGGATGATGGAAGAAGTGATCTCCGTTTGTAACATGTGGGATTGGTGGGGACTACAGGCAATGTAGTCATTCTTGGGATGGGCCATCCTTAGGAAGGGGCACATGCATTGAGTGCAGGAGGAGGAAGACCATGTGTCAGGGAATTCTGATCCTAACGGGATGACTGCTTAAGGTGACTATATAAACCCAATCAGAAAAGTTTGATGCTATGTCTCCTTTGAGGCCTTCTCAATCTTGTAATTAGGGGAAAAGTTATTCTTTTTATTGAAATTGTATCAGCTACCGGCCAGATTCTAGGCTAGTTTTAGAGTTGTTGTTTTTTAAACATTTAAATTTATTTATTTTTTTTTAGAGACAGGGTCTTGCTATGTTGCCCAGGGTGGTCTCAAATTCCTGAAGTTAACAGATTCCCCTCCCCCAGCCTTCAAAGTGCTGGGATTCCAGACATAAGCCACCCTGCCCAGCTCTCGTTGTATAGTTTAGTTTAGGTTTTTGCTTGTATGCTATTTGTCTGTTTCTTGGAGATGGAAGAATAAGAGTCATTAGTTTCCCAGGTCTGAACAGTGTGATCTTGGTATTGACTAGTGTGGGCTAGTATTGGGCTATAGTATTATATTAATATTTCAGATACTCTTTCAATATTATCACTGTATTTTATGACTTTATCTTTAAATGATTCTTCCCTTTTGTTAACATTTGGTTTGACAGATGCAACTTGAGTTTGGATAAAAGTTTTACATGCTTTAGTAGGTAGCTTTCTTTTTTT
This sequence comes from Piliocolobus tephrosceles, assembly GCF_002776525.5. Taxonomy (NCBI): domain Eukaryota; kingdom Metazoa; phylum Chordata; class Mammalia; order Primates; family Cercopithecidae; genus Piliocolobus; species Piliocolobus tephrosceles. Next base: position 55,728,067 of record NC_045438.1, on the reverse strand, counting down.
TTTTTTTTTTTGAGACGGAGTCTCACTCTGTCGCCCAGGCTGGAGTGCAGTGGCTGGACCTCAGCTCACTGCAAGCTCCGCCTCCCGGGTTTAAGCCTTTCTCCTGCCTCAGCCTCCCGAGTAGCTGGGACTACAGGCGCCTGCCACCTCGCCCCGCTAGTTTTTTGTATTTTTTTAGTAGAGACGGGGTTTCACTGTGTTAGCCAGGATGGTCTCAATCTCCTGACCTCGTGATCCGCCTGTCTCGGCCTCCCAGAGTGCTGGGATTACAGGCTTGTGCCACCGCGCCCGGCCCCCAAGTAGGCAGCTTTCTAAGATCCGTTGGATCCCCGCCTCCCAGAATTTACGTCTTGTGTAATCCCCTCCTCTTGAGTGGAGATTGGACCAAGTAACTTGCTTTTAACAAATCGGGTATGGCAAAAGTGATAGACTGTCACTTCTGAGATTAGGTTACAGAAGTGATGTCCATCTTGCTCTCACTCAACTCTCTCTCATTCTCTTTCACTCTTGCTTGCTTTTGCTAATGAACCTAGCTGCCATGATATGAAGCTGCCCTAAGTAGAAGTCCATGTGGCAAGGGACTGAGGATGGCCTCCAGGCAATAGGTGGCATTGAACTGAGACCCCCAGTCCAATCGTCCCCGAGAAACTGAATCCCACCAACAACCAAATGAGCGATCTTAGAAGAGCTTCTTTCCCTCACTGAGCCTTGAGATGACTGCAGTTCCAGCCCACACTTTGATTGCAGCCTTGTAGGGGGGATCTTTAGCTGGACCACCAGCTAACCTGGGCCTGGATTCCTTACCCACAGATACCATGGGATAATAGATGTTTGTTGTTTTAAGCCACTAAATTTTGGCATAATTTGCTAAGCAGTGAAAAGTAACCAATACACATGCTAAAATTTAGGTACCACATTTGGAAGATTGCACTGGTCATGAGCCCATTTTTAATGATTTATTTGAGAGCAGAATATAAATAGAGTGAGACTGTATTCATTTCCCAGGAAGGTATGGAGAACCAAGAAGCTGGTGTTGAAAGGGAGATTGGGAGGGCAGGAATTTGTTTGTAATGAGATGGAATATCTCTGACTTTCAGCCTGCCATTTTCCTTTCCAGTGTGGGAAAGAAAAGTTTTGAAGTTAGAAACTCTACTATGTGTACTGCAAAAGATGGCAGGCTAAGACTTATTTTTCTCCTAAAATACTTTTTACAAATGTGTGTGTACCCTCTGTTTATTAGAGCATTAGGAATGATTAGGAAAGGAGGAAAGAGGGAAATCTGAAAGAAGATTGAACCTAAGGGGTTGAAGTGGCATTTCACCCAAAAATGCTGAGAATGACTCTGCAGATCATCTCACCCTCCATGCCCTGTAAATGAACATTCTTGCCTCCAAAACAGGAAAGCAGAACTATGAACTGTTTTGCCAATGTGCTCAGCAAATGGATACACTGGGGGCAGTGCTTAGTGATCAATGAAGTCAGGCAGATGGGGTGTGCTTGCCTTACATGTGCTTTGTCCTGGATATGGGCATCAAGGAAGAGTTTGATAACAATGAGAAGGAAGAGCAATAGGATTGAGGAAGTGGAGATGACACTTCCTCTTCTTTCGAAAGAGCTTTACTCTCTGATCAGCTTTGAATGTTAGTTCTGGGTTGACTGAGCCTCCAGAGCTAAGGCTGCTTTGAGTAGAATCCTCAAGCTTGACCTCAGAGTACTATGAGGCTTCAGACTCCAGAAATAAAGAGACTACTCTTGGATTTACTCTCTTTGTATTGCATGTAAGTAACGTCACTCCTTGGCTGATGTGTGAGAGGTAATTGCTTGACAGATTAAGATGGCAAAGAAATGGATACCCTAGAACTCTCCTTAGAGTAGTGAGGTAGGAAATGTGGCTTTGGGGATATGATATTCACTAAGCTCTCTGTAATCTGGGAAGCCAGGTGCTAAAGATTCTCTAATTCTGTGAAAGCTTTGAAAGAGGAGAGAGTTGTATACTCACTGTGCTTTTGTGTTTCTTAAATGGGTGTTGCCTTGATAGGTGTTTAGACTGCAGACCACAGGTTTGATTTAGAAAAGCACTATTCAGCGTGCGTTTGGGTCCTGAGGAGTTCACTGGGGGAAGCGCTCTGGGGCCACCCTCTTTCGAGAAAGTGTGTTCTTTGCAGGGGAGCTTCCTTTGCGTGGAGGCAACTGGGGGGCATTTTACTCTTTCATAAAGATCTTGGGCTTGACACAATATCTCTGGTGTGAAAATGATAGCTAGGTGTTGTTGGTTCAGAGGCTTTTAGTAAGGGTGTCTGGGGCACTTGATTTTTCTTTTCTGGGGTGTATGTGACAGAATTTAATTATAGGAGGCAGGATTATAACCCACTGAAGCATCTTTGACTACAGTGGTGGACTTTATTAGTCTTGAGTGGCCTATGTGTTCCTAGTGCTGTCCTTGATAAAGTCTAATTTCTATCCAGTTATTTATTTTATGTAGAAAATAGAAATGGAGGGCTGGGCACGATGGCTCATGCCTGTAATCCCAGTACTTTGGGTGACCATGGCGAGAGGATCACTTGAGGTCAGGAGTTTGAGACCAGCCTGGGGGCAACGTAATGAGACCTCATCTGTACAGGAAAAAAAAAAAAAAAAAAAAAAAAGGACAAGAAAAGAAAATAGAAATAGAAGGCCGGGTGTGGTGGCTCACACTTGTAATCCCAGTACTTTGGGAGCCCAAGGCAGGTTGATCACCTGAGGTCAGGAGTTCGAGACCAGCCTGGCCAACATGGTGAAACCCTGTCTCTACTAAAAATACAAAAATCAGCTGGTCATGGGAGCATGCACCTATAATCCCAGCTACTTGGGAGGCTGAGGCAGGAGCATTGCTTAAACCTGGGAAGCGGAGGTTAGAGTGAGCCTAGATTGCGCCACTGCACTCCAACCTGGGCGACAGAGCAAGACTCCATCTCAAAATAAAATAAAATAAAATAAAGAAGAAAACACAAAAAGAAAGAACACGCATTTCTTTCTGCTCACATCATGCAAGCAAGGAGGAAAAGGGTGTAAGTTTGTGTATTGTTGATGAACTCATTCTTTAATTTACCTTTTAATTTTCTTCCATTCCTCTTTTTATAAATCAAGTGTCTTTTCTGGAGTGGGTCCATGTATGAACTATTTCAGGCAAGCTGTGTTAAGCAAATATACATCATCAGAGTATGGAAATAGGAAGTTCTTTCCTGCGGTAGTTTGCTGTGGCAATAAGAGATAAGAAATTACTTCATGACTATTGCCTGAGACTTTCCTTTTGACTCGTGTATCCTTTTGAATCAACAGCTCACTTCTGCTTTCCATCCAGCTTGGAGGCTCTGCAGTGTGAGCTGATAAATGAAGTACAGGTTAACAATTTGCAAGTAGGTCTAATGTGGCAAATGGTGTGTGTGTGTGTGTGAAGAAAAATCCTAAAAAATAAGCTTTTCAGCCTTAAAGAGAATGCTGCAAATGGAGGAGTTACTTATGCTCCCAAGTGCTCAGAACAGTGCCTGCTCTCAGTAAATATTTGTTGAATGAATGAATAACTGGGATAATTCATAAAATGAATGTGGTAGGAAAGCCATTGCTTTATCTCTGTTACTCAGGCACTTTAAAAAGTGAAGGTTAGAAAAGGTCAGAGTGAAGCAGGAGAGGAGAATATGAAGGTGTAAAGAAAGGGTGTGTAGAACAGTGATCAGAGAAGTCCCTAGGTCAGTAAAGTGAAAGGAGTGGCAATACGTGGTGGTAGAGGTGGAGGTGGAGATAAAGAGCATGGTGGTGGAATTGGTGTTGGTAGGGGAGGTGATGGTGGAAGTGACGGTAGAGATGGTAGAGGTGGTTGTGGAGGCGATGGTGGAGGTGGTAATGGAGATGGTAGAAATGGTGGTTGGAGTGGTAGAGGTGATGGTGGAAGTGATGGTAGAGATGGTGGAGGTGGCTGTGGAGGAGATGGTGGAGGTAGTGGTTGAGGTGGTGGTGGAGATGGTGGTTGGAGGTGATGGTGGAGGTGATAGATGGTAGAAGTGATGGTAGATATGGTGGAAGTGGTTGAGGAAGTGATGGTAGAAGTGACAGTACAGATGGTGGAGATGGTGGTTGGAGATAATGTTGGTAGAGGTGATGGTGGAGGTAATTATGGGAAGGTCAGTGTAATTTAGCCAAGAGAAAACACAGTTTGGGGGTCAGATATATCTGTTCAAAATCTGTATCTCTGAACCCACCAGCTCTATGACCTCTGAACCTATAAAGTGGTGACTATAACATACTGACTTTTTGGGTTGTTGTATGAGGGTTAAAAATATGATTGCATTAAGTGGCAGTTATCAATATCAGTTTTCAAGTTGCCACAGCCACGCTTAAAAATTTAATCACTAATTTGTCTTTTCTTCTTTATGCTTTGTGCATTTTCTGAACTTTATAAAGTGAAAGTGAGTTTTTAAAAGAATCATTAATTTAAATTAAATGTTATAAGCCTAGTTATCAGAATGGTTGAATACATGGTGGTATATAAAGAAATGTCATCAATAAAATGATATTTATGGAAATATTCTCATGATGTAATGCTAAGTCAAAAAAGGAGGAACATAACTTTTTCAACTATGTAAAAATACTGCAGAGAAGCAAGATTTGGGTGAAATGTGTTAAAATGTTAATATATGAACAGTGGACTTATAGCTCATGATTTTTCTTTCTTTGTACTTTGTACTTTATTTTTTTCCCAGATTTTTCATTAGTGGAACATACCTGAACTATTTTACTAATATGAAAATAAAACAAATGTTGAAAGAAAATAAATAAGCCCGGTGTGCTAGCTCACGCCTGTCATCCCAGGATTTTGGGAGGCCAAGGCAGGCAGATCACCTGAGGTCAGGAGTTCAAAACCAGTCTGGCCAACACGGCGAAACCCTGTTTCTACTAAAAATACAAAAATTAGCTGGGCATGGTGGCGGGCGCCTGTAATCCCAGCTACTCAAGAGGTTAGGCACGAGAATCGCTTGAATCTGGGAGGTGCAGTGAGCTGAGATCACGCAGCTGCATTCCAGCTTGGTCAATGAGGGAGACTTCATCTCAAAAAAAAAAAAAAAAGAAAAAGAAATGGACAAAAATTTAGCCCTCCTGAAGTCTTCCACCAGCAGGACAACAAAAGCAATGTTTTAGTTATAGTGTGCTAAAGTTCATGGTTCATTGCAGTCTAAGAAATGACACTTAAAATTTATGTTATTTAGTCTTTGTAGGGGAATCCCCTTTGACAGTAAGCCTGGTGCAGAATCATGTGTCAACTCTGAAGTGAGAAAAAGGAAACATGGTCCCACTGGGGCTGGCTGGTCTGATTAATTCCTAGAATGACCTGAAAATGGGTTATTTTCTCTGAATGATTTATAACTGCGTCTAAACCTGAGTTTGATGATTTCCTAAAAAATTCAATAGTCAATTCATCAGTTACTAATTCTAAGTTCAATTTAAATCTCCCAGTATAATTGTAATTCATTTTTTAGGGAATGTTGCCATATCTTTATCATCTTGGTACGCATAGGGAGAGGTCATGAAAACATTTTTGTAGTCACGGGTTATTTTGTAGAGTCAAGAATTATTATTCCTGTTGTTAGAATCTTGGCCCTGCCATCTCACAGGGCCAGCAGGTCACCATGGCGTCCCTTATCAGGGACGCAAGCAAAATAAAATATTTTGGCTTGTAGGCATTGAAAAGAATCTTCTGTCTCTGTCTTAGAATCAATCTTTGCCTTAGAAAGGAGAGATAGTTGGCAGACAAAAAGGCAAAGGGCTGAACAAATGTGAACAAAGACAAGCCTCCTAGACTGACACAGGGATTGACACAGAAGCAGCTGAAAGGTGAAAAGTGAGCCAGCTTAAACTCAGCCCAAAGTTACTAGAATGTGGATGAGTCTTTCAAAAGAAGTCTGCATAAAGAATGACCAGATCGTCAAGGAAAACTAAGTCAAGTTAGAAATGAAAGAATTAATCAAAGAAACAAAAACCCAGCATGCACTAGGCATCGAAATAGAAATGGCAGCATGATAGGATTCCCAACAGAGTCTAGGGCATTTTCTGAATATTTCATATGTGGAGTGCGGAATAAAAACCAATGATATTACTGAGCGCTTGGTAGGTTCTAGACACTGTGATCTGCACTTTTATTTTTACCTTTTAGTTTACATTTACATTTACAATTTCTTTTTCTTTCTTCAACTTTTATTTTAAGTTCCAGTGTACATGTGCAGGATATGTAGGCTTGTTACATAGGTAAATGTGTGCCATAGTGATTTGCTGCATAAATCAACCCAACATCTAGGTATTAAGGCCAGCATCCATCAGCTATTCCCTATGCTCTCCCTCTCCCCCCGCCCCCACAGGCCTCAGTGTGTGCTGTTCCCCTCTCTGTGTCCATGTGTTCTCATTGTTCAGCTCCCACTTGTAAGTGAGAACTGCGGTATTTGGTTTCCTGTTCCTGCGTTAGTTTGCTGAGGATAATGGCTTCAAGCTCCATCCGTGTCCCTGCAAAGGACATGATCTTGTTCCTTTTTATGCTATTTCAGCCACTTCTTAAAACAGTTCTGGGAAATAGTACTATTGTTATCTCCATGAAATTGAAGCTTAGAGAGGTAAAGTCCTCTGCCTCAAACCACCACAATAGGCAGGAGAGAGGGATTCAAACCCAGATCTTTGTGTCTCTGAGCCTGTGGCCTAACTACCATTCTACACATCACATTGTTTTCATTTATGTTCAAGTTTTTGTGACATAAATAATGATTTGACACCAAGGGCGAGTCTGAGCAGAGCAGATTTGCTCTCTACTTTAAAACTGTTCAAGTGAAGTTCTTTTCTACTTTCTTAGGGAGGAGGTAGTGGAAAGGAGTTGTTCTTTTTTCCAGGAAACTGTCTGTACCTTGGCATGATTGCACATCCGTGATTGTCTTCTTAGGCAGCCAGGTGGTACCATGTAGGAAATACTTCCAGCCAGCAGGGAGCAAAAGGGGACTGGGGGGACCTCAGAACCATCCCTCGGTAGCTCACAACCACAGTCAAGATATGTGACTGTTCCATCACCACAAGGATCCCTCACGCTGCTCTTTCATAACCATACCCAATCTAATTTAAAAATATCCAATTTCCATTTTGAGTATTGTTGGACCCATATTGATGGGGCCTTCTATTAGGCTCAATTTTTTTAGTGGGAACACCACAGATCAAAAGGTTAGGAGACTTGAGTGTCCTGCCTGTGGTATATAATAGTTTTGTGCTACAAGCAAGCATTTAACTTCTCCACGCTTGAGTTTTCTCATCTATAAAAGCTGAGATAAAAATACCAAACCAGGCCAGGTGTGGTGGTTGATGCCTGTAATCCTAGCACTTCGTGAAGCCGAGGTGGGAGGATCGCTTGAGGCTAGGAGCTGAAGACCAGACTGGGCAATAAAGCAAGATCCCATCTCTACAAAAATAAGAAATGTGGCCAGGTGTGGTGATGTGTGGGCCTGTAATCCCAGCTGCTCAGGAGGCTGAGGCAGAAGGATCCCTTGAGCATAGGAGTTTGAAGCTGCAGTAAGCTATGATCATGCCACGGCTGTACAGCCTGGGCAACAGAGTGAGACTCTGTCTCTGAAAAAATAAAAACAACTAACCAATTGCTTTGATGTATGGGCCAAATGAAAGTAAATATATATACTTAGAAGAAAACAAAAATATTATAAACCAATAGAGCCCTTCTTGGAAGCTAATACAGGAGGTAAATAATGAAAGTAATTTTAAGTGCTAGTAATAAACCCATCTGTATTGCTGGCAAGCACTTCTAGGGGCCAGATTGAACATGACTCATTTCTATGAGGTTAACTTGTGGCATTGGGTCTCAAACAGTAGAGTCACTTCATCATTGAATGGGAGTAAATAAAGACACTCAACAATGAGACACATTTACAAAATGAAAATCAGGCTATTGTGAAATCTATGAAACGACTTCCTTTCATAAATGGAGTCTAGAGAGTGATCCCAGATTATCATGACAATTTGGTTACTTGTTAGATATGGAACATTAGTGTCTATTTGGGGTGATATTTACTTACCTCAGTTTCTATTGAAAGAAAAGTTCAAATATTCTGAAAATGATGCAATGTGATGGAACTTTGATCCACATGTAAAATCTAAGGCTGCAATCTAAGTGTATAGCAAGTGGAAACTTCTCAATAAATGGATGTTATATCATTTTAGTGGTTCATCTGTAATTGTTGATCAATTTGATCCATAAATTTAGGCTGGTACCTGCATAAGTACTTTAATGACAGCATAAATAGCCACGATTTCCAGCATATTCTTGAGTTTCTCTGTGACATAAGAATCTCTTAAATCCCCTTTTCAGCAGAATTTGAATTACCCTGATTCCTATTACATGATTATCCCTAGCAGAACAACATTCTTTTAACAGGTAAATATCATTATAGGAAGCTAATTCATTTAATCTGTGCAAAACTAAAAATATCTTTTTTCTCCTTCTCTTAATTGATCCATTTTAATTTTTGTTAGACTTGTTAATTTTATATAATCTTTTTCTAAACGTGCAATAGAAACCTGTGACTAGATAGATTTTTTCAAATTGGACAGGGTAGAAGTTCTTTTTTTCCTGACTATTGTGAAGGAAACTGCATTCTTAGGAGTTTTATGCACTGATCTCTAATGCCAGAGAGGAATAGAACATTTAACTACTTATAAGCAAATGTACATATATTAAAAGAGACTGAACCTTAGTCTAAAACAGGAAAATAGGCCAGGCACAGTGGCTCACGCCTGTAATCCCAGTACTTTGGGAGGCTGAGGTGTGAGGATCACTTGAAATCAGGAATTCGACCCACCACTTTGGGAGGCTGAGGTGAAAAGATCACTTGAGCTCAGGAGTTTGAGATCAGCCCAAGCAACATATAGCAAGACCTCGTCTATACTAAAAACAAAACAAAACAAAACAAAAATTAGCTAAGTGTGGGAGAGCATGCCTGTAGTCTCAGCTGCTCAGGAGATGGAGACAGGAGGATCACTTGAGCCTGGGATACTGAGGTTGCAGTGAGCGATGACCATACCACTGCATTCCTTCCAGGGTGACAGACGACGACCCTGTCTCAATAATAATAATAATAAGATAGACTAATACAAACCTCTGAGAAAGGAAAAAAGATGAAACCAACCAAAACACTTCCCAGGAAACTTAATTTAACATTATTCACTCCTATAGAATATAATTCTATGTAAAGTGTCACAGTTTATCCAAAGATAAGCTGTACTTATACAAAGTTATGTTTTAAGGAGAAAAGCTGTAATTATTTGAAAAACTAAGCAAACAGCTATAAGCATGAAAACCATACGTTTTAGGTTACTTGTTTATGATTATTCTGTTTAAATAGCTCAGACTACAGCACACTATTGGGTAAATCTGTAATAGTTTTATGGACTGATGAGAATACATATAATCTCAACAATTTCTTGAACATGTTTGAAGATTCTGCTATTCTAGCAGATTAAATGATTGCAGCAGGAACATTGCATTTATTCACTGGAAGTGCAAGTCATTTGTAACAACTTTGTTCTTTCCACCAATTAAAAGCCTGAAGCAAATGATATTAAGGACCTTATTTTCTGTTCCTTGTTAAGTCACAAATCCCAACCTCTTTTTCTATCCTGATAAAAAATAGTCAAAGAATTGTTCTTACTAGTGGTTGTGAATGCTAACCATATAATATGATAAGGACTCACTTACGAATATTCAACATTCACCAAATACTTATTGAGTACCTAATATTTTCCACATAATGTGCCAGGTATTTCATTACAATTAAACAGACAAGATCACCTTTGAAATTCCCCTGGAATCGTGTGAATTAGTATTGTCTCTTGGTTAGACTCAGTTATAGCCAGTCTATCAAAGGGAAGTGTCTGAACTTGAACTCTCTTGGTCAAATACGGTCACAGTTTTCCAGCTAGAGCTGGATTTTACTCTGGAACACAGTTACCAGCATTTTCTGCACTTGGATTTTCAACTTGATTAATCAACTGGAGCAGCTTTTGCGTAGGTAATGGGGACTTGAGGGAGGGACTGTCAAACAAGGTTTGAGCCAGGCACTTGAGTACTATTTAGTTTTATTTTGTGAACACTCACAAACATTCCAAAGTTATGTACAAATTAGTTGCCTTGAGAGGAACGCTGGAGTCCCAGATATTCTGAGCTGAGAAACCAGCACCGGGAGAGAGACACCAAGTCACCAAAACACAGTAAGTGAGCTGAGTAATGAAGGCTCAGCAACTCCAGATTGCCTTGAAGCGACTTTGCTTTCAAGTTGGCATTAGCTGTAGTCACAGGGTCCTAGACATGGGGTGTAGTAATTTCTACCTTGCATTGCATCCTCTTTGTGTTCCGTGCATTGGGAGCAAGTTAGCAAGCGATCCCTCCATCAATCTCAGTGGACTTCAGGCATTGAGCACCAAACCACTGTCTACTCCCCACAAGCTCACGTTTCTTATCATTGTGGAGGTGGCCTTTTGCCAATGGATGGATGCTCCTGGCCCATGAAACATTCTAGGCAATGCCTGGAACTTTCTGGGTAGTAGAAGTCACTGATGTGAGCCTTAGAGGAAGGCAGATAATAGAGTCCAAGAGGACTCCTTCTTTCTATAGGTTGGTGAAAAGTAGTTTTTAATGGCAAAACCTGCAACTACTTTTGCACCAACCTAATAATTGCAGCTCCTTCAACAGGCCATGCAGGCCTTCCCCAGCCTCACTGGCTGTGTGGCACATGGAGGTAACATATACTGTCCTCTTGCTGTCTGCAAGGGACGGGGTTAAAGGCTTTACATTCATTATCCAATTTTTTAAATCAAATAGCTCTAGGAAGTGCTGTTATTATTAACTAGTTCCCTTTTTCTGATGAGACAACACAGGTTCAGAGAACTTCAAACCTGGCTCGAGGTCACCCAGCAATAGTACAGTCAGGGTTCCCACCCCAATAGTTTGACTCTGGGGTCAGAATTTGAGTCTAGGCGTGTTTGACCTGAGAGTCCAGTATAAAGCCGCCCTGAGGGAATGTACTATAATATAAGGAAAAGGATGCTACATAATTTCTTATTTTTGGATAAGGTTGCTTTGTGCTTGTCCACCTTTCTCTCAATTCCTGGAGCTGAGAATGTGTGTAATCCAACCCCAGTGAGGCCAGAGCAAGCTTGTTTGGTTGAATAATGATTCTAGGAGTGCTCAGCTCAGATTTGCTTGAACCTTGAGGAAAATCTCATTCCCAAAGACACTTCCAGATCAAAGCTGAGGAGAGTTGGGGTTGAGGGTGATGGAGCATTGTTTCTAATAATTTAGATTGAAAGGGGGAAGAAAACAGAGATTAAAACATAGGAAGGCAGAGTTTTGAGAGGATGTGCTTGGATAGGGATACAGTCTGACCACCCAAATCTTATCTTAACTGTAATCTGAACTAGGCACTACCATGTGTTGGGGGAGGGAACTTGTGGGAGGTGATTAGACCATGGGGGCAGTTCCTCATGTCGTTCTCATGATAGTGAGTTCTCACGAGATCTGATGGTTTTATAAGAGGATTTCCCCTGCTTTGCTCTGCACTTCTCTCTCATGCCGCCACGTGAAGAAGGACATGTTTGCTTCCCCTTCCACCATGATTGTAAGTTCCTTGAGGCCTCCCTGGCCATGTGGAACTGTGAGTCAATTAAACCTCTTTCCTTTATAGATTACCAAGTCTCGGGTATTTCTTCAGAGCAGCATGAGAATGGACTAATACAGATAGTTCGTCCATTCTTTCTAATTATTATACAACTAGAAAAAGTTCTTGAATAAAAGAAAAGATTAGCATATGCTAAATTAGAAAAAAGGAGAGAAGAAATAATCTCTTGAGGCAAACACTTTGAATTCAACCTCATAGTAAAATGTGTTCTCCACTTTCTTGATATCTAGAGCTTAAATTTTTAAAAATAATTATTTTTCCTTAGTACACGTAGAATGCATTTTATTGTCAATGACACAGATAAGCAAGGAAAAGATAAATACTTTTCATGATCCAATAACCTTGAAATAATTATAGTTAACATTTTGATGTAAAATTTTCAATGTTTTTGCTTTTTAAAAATGTACATGTGAGGCCAGGTGCAGTGGCTCACACCTGTAATCCCAGCACTTTGGGACACTGAGGTGGGCAGAGGGCATGAGCTCAGGAGTTTGACACCAGCCTGGGAAACATGGTGGAACCCTGTCTCTACCAAAAAGTATACAAAAAATTAGCCAGGCGTGGTGGCACATGCCTGTGGTTTCAGCTACTTGGGAGGCTGAATTGGGAGGATTACTTGGCACCAGTACACTCCAACCTGGGTGACAGAGTGAGACCCCATCTCACAAAAGAAGTGTGTATTTACAAAAAAAGAGATACAAGTGTATTTTAATATATTAAAGTCATATTCCTAACACATCGTGTATTTTAGATACAAAGATTTACCATATGGGGTACAGTAGCCAAAGTTTTTGAATGGATAGATGAAGAGATTTCTTTCTTCATGATAACTGCCCATAGGAAAGCTCAGATATTCAGAATTATTAAATACTGAAGAATTGACAAATCTAACACATTTTCAACCAAAAAATGGTGAGCAGTCATGTAAAACAAAAGAAAGCAGAAGTTAATGAAAGAACAAAAAGTGGTTGAGGCATGTTTTGGGAGGTGTCATAGCAGGTGGCAGCAGCTCTCTTTTGGAAAGTGGATTATTCTCAATTGGCTTGCATTGTTTTTTGCAATTTTATTTTGGTGTTTCGTGGTCCTGGAGACTAGTAGGGCTCTGATCTCCATGTGATTTTAAGCTTGTCGTATTATCACGCATGTAAAATTTTTGAGTTATCTGACTGTAAGGAAGATAATGTCTTAAGCCTAGAATTTCTGTTCAGTCCCCTGAGACATTCATCCCGATTCAGCAAATATTTGTGTAAAATTTTCTCTGTATTAGGCATTGTGAAGAATATAAAATGAATACTAGAAAATAATAGTTACTACAAATATCTTGCTAATTTACAGTGACAACAAAATACACACATGAAACAGTAAATAAAAGAACCGACCGGGTGCGGTGGCTCACGCCTGTAATCCCAGCACTTTGGGAGGCCAAGGCGGGTGGATCACCTGAAGTCAGGAGTTTGAGACCAGCCTGGGCAACACGGTGAAACCCTGTCTCTACAAAAAGTATTAAAATTAGCTGGGTATGATGGCGGGTAGGAGGATTGCTTGAAGCCAGGAAGAGGAGATTGCACCACTGCATACCAGGCTGGGTGACAGAGTGAAACCCTGTCTCAAAAAAGAGCAACAACAACAAAAAAGACCCAAAGTGACATGTGATTGTCACGGTGAACAGTGTAGAGAATAAGTATGCTAAAAGTTCGAGAGAGCATGATCCAGGAGCCTGTAACGGTGGAGAAAAAAGTTGAGTAACAACTTCTGTTCTGTTCAGAAAAAAGGGGAAAGTTTCAGGTGAGAGGAGAAGAGAGATAACCATGAAAGTCAGTAGGAAAATGTAGGCTCAGAGCTCTCCCTGGGCACCATCTGTAATGGTACTTGGTATTCGTGCTCCAGCATATTGGTCACTCCTATACCAGGAAGAATCCTGGACCCCGGAGGGAAGACCTTTATGCTGCCAGTTGCTAAGCCCGTGAACATGGGGTTTTCTTCATGTCTTAGTTTCTCCATTTGTGAAACGGGGACCCTTATATCTTTACATGCCCCAAAGTCATTGGGGCCTCTATGAGAGAATGTGTTTGAATGAGATTTTTCAGTTGAAAAACAGGATGTAAGTATCTTTGGTGATAATGATTTACTGGATATACAGACGGAAGAAAAGCACAAAACCAGGACATGAAAGGACAGTGACGTCCTCATGATATGGCTCCGCTGAGGGGAGGAACACCAGGGATCTTGACTTATGTGAATTAGATAAAACGACATGGACACATGTGGAGTGGTTTTAAGAAGCAGAAAATTTAATAGGCAAGAGATAAGGGAGATGAAAGAAAGAAGAATCTCCCGTGTACAGACACAGAGGGAGGAGGGCTCCAAAGCCGAGAGGAGACTCCGAGTGTGGTGGAAAACAGCCAGTTTTATGAGGAGGCTGGAGGGGGCGGTGTCTGATTTGCATAGGGTTCGGGGATTGGTTTGACTAGGCACGTCATTCATGAAGCCTACAAAAAGACTAGTCCTCCCACCTTAGTCTTTTAATATGCAAATACAGGGCGCCATGATGTTCTGCACACGTGGGGATATGTGGGGGTGCCCCTGCTGCCAGGTACACATCTGGGCAAGGGCAAGAGGACAATCGTGGGAATTTCCAGGTTGGGTAGACCCAGTTTCTAAAGGCCCGCATTTGCATATCAAAGGTTGCCAGCCCAGTTCTAAGAGCCAAGGCTTTCCTGCTAAACAAGAAACGTTTCTGGAGCTGCTTTATAAGGGACGAAAACGTTCCAAGGACCTCTTTTCCTCTCTATCTGCCTAAAATAATTTCTTAATAACTCCTACAGCAGTCACAGCACACCCGGGTCAATGTGAGTAATTTTAGAGACAGAGTGAGTGCATAATTGGGTCAGATTGGCAGAGGAAAGAAGGCTGGTTGATAGGTTGAGGCCCCTGAGACTTCTCTGATCAGCATGGAGAAATGGTGGGAAGTGAGGTGACTTGGGGAGGAAAAGCTTTCCCAGGGAAATGGAGCATTTTGGAAGTCTGCCGATAGGGAGAGTTTTCATACATTTATATTTCACCTAATAAAATGGCACTTTCCTGGGTTTTGTGGGCAAAGCATGATGTTAAATCTTTTAACATCTTCTTTACACTAATTGAATAGGAGGAAAAGAAAATTTCTTCTTTTTCTTCTTATTTCACTTATTTCCTTTTTGTATCCCTAGAAGCACATGACATAATGCTCAACAAAAAGCAAAAAGATGCAGTGGCTTTGAGAAAATATTATGATAACTGAAATGAGTGACTGAGGCAAGGGGCTCAATGAATCCAGGTTTATTAGGCCAGCTTTAGGGATTTTCTGGGAAAAACTCGAGCCGTAAACATGTCTGTGGCTGTTTTTCCTTCCTTCCTTCCTTCCTTCCTTCCTTCCTTCCTTCCTTCCTTCCTTCCTTCCTTCTTTCCTCCCTCCCTCCCTGTCTCTCTCTCTCTCTTTCTTCTTTCTTTTCCCTCCTCCCCCTCCCCCTCCCCCTCCCCCTCCCCCTCCTCCTCCTCCTCCTCCTCCTTCTCCTTCTTCTTCTTCTTCCATCTGGCTCTTTCGCCAAGGCTGGAGTGCAGTGGTGGGATCCCAGTTCACTGTAGCCTTCAGCTCCTGGGCTCAAGTGATCCTCCCGCCTCAGCCTCCTGAGTACCTGGGACTATAGGCACATCTGACCAAGCCTGACTAGTTTTCTTGTGTTATTTTCTGTAGAGACAGGATCTCGCCATATGCCTAGGCTGGTCTTAAACTCCTGGACTCAAGTGATCCACTGGCCTCAGCCTCCCAAAGTGCTGGCCTTACAGGTGTGAGCCACCATACTCAGCCTTGTGGCTGCTGTTCTGAAGAGATATTTAGGAGGTTTAGTATTTACACATTTCCTTAAAGAGGGAAAGAGGCTAGATGCAGTGTCTCATGCCCGTAATCCTAGTACTTTTGGAGGCTGAGGCAGAAGGATCACTTGAGACCAGGAGTTTGAGACCAGCCTGAGTAACACAGCAAAATTCAGCCCTGCCTGCCTCCCCTTCCTCAGCCCCCCACCCTGCCACCGTTTCTCCAAAAAATGAAAAAAATTGCCAGGTGTGGTGGTGCGTGCCTGTGATCCCAGCTACTTGGGAGGCTAAGGTGGGAGGATCACATGAGTCACAGAAGTTAAGGCTGTAGTGAGCTATGATCATGCCACTGCTCTCCAGCCTGAAAAGGGGAAGGCATGTAGGGAGAGGGGTGGGTAGGTAGTAAGAGGAATGGTTACATTCTTGTGAGACTTTGGTCAATGTCCAGAAATCTACATTTTTACATAAGACAAGGTGAATAATAGAATTAAAAAAAAACAGGGAGTAAAGGAAGACTCAATTATGCAGAGGTCTTTGGGTAAGTGGAGGTATGATTGATCTTGTCTTTGTTCTGTACCTGGGAAAAAAAAGCTTGTAATGACGTTATTGGTGTGGAATCAAGCAGACTTCAGGTTTAGGAGCTAGACTTAGACTGCAGACCTAAAGTATAATTGGCATGTCCATGCTTATGGGAGGCCAGCAAAGAATTTACTTCAAATGATCTGTGGGAGCAGTCTTGAAAGATGCCTGAGGCCTTTTGCCTTTCTGTGAGGGTCTGGGTAATGCATGACAGTAACAGCTATTCATTTGAAAAAGGATGTTGCTTGACTCAACCTCTATGCTTAACCTCTTTGACATAAGGGGTTTGGGAGTCCTGAGATATTTAAATTTTCCTTTACGTTATCAGTACAATTGGGTAGTAGCTGGAGCTCAGGCAGCAGTTGGAGGCTTACATATCACACTCTTCTTTTTAGGTGAAGGCATACAGACATAATAAATTATTAAGGTTTAATACAATCAACTCAGAATGAGTGGTGGTAATGATAAAGCAGGAATGAAGAACACATCCACACAATCTATAAAGGTTCATTCCAACTTTAGTGTTTGAGTAATTTCTTCCCTAATCATCTAATAGATTTCGCAATTAGTTTTATCTTCCCTTATGCATTGAACCTTCCAGTGGACACAGGAAAAAAAGCCAAAGGAGGAAGAAAGATGAAAAAGGAGGAAGCTTGGGAAATTCACACACTCTATTAAAGGATCCGGAACTGATTTAGCCTGGCAAACTTCCTGCCTGTTTTGTTCATTGCACTCTGTTCAGACTGCTCTGAAAGGCTCCATTTTGGCCAAATCTAGGATCTTTCTCATGCTAATCTTTCTGGATTCAGCGTTCCTTTCAATATCAATCATAACCTCCATCCCCAAATGGTCCCTTCTGTAGGCTTCAAGCCCCAGGGCTTTCAGCCTCTTCCACCCTGGTGACTTGTACTCCATCTCTCTCAAACTTTTTCTTTTAACTATGGACTCTTGTTTGATTTAGTTCTTGGCACCCTGTGTTGCTGTCCCTAGTGTGAAGGGAAAATATCTTGGGCCCCCAAAATCACTAAACTAAGAGGAATGCCCAAGTTGGAAACTGCTTAGGGCAAACCTACCTCCCAGTCTATTCAAAGTTATTCCTCTGCTGACTGTGATAAATGCATATCTGATGGCCTCCTTTGAAAAGACTGATCAGCGACTCAGAACAACGCAACAGCTTGTCTGCCACCTATCTGTGACCTGGAAGCGCCCTCTCCAGTTTGAGCCTTCCTGCCTTTGCTTCAAGTTGTTCCGCCTTTCGGACCTAACCAATGTACTTCTTACATATCTATACTTTATATATATATATGAAATATATAAATATAATGTGTATACACATGCATATATATATACATATATATGTATTTCTTTCTGTTTTTTTTTTTTTGAGATGGAGTTTTGCTCTTGTTGCCCAGGCTGAGTGCAATGACGTGATCTCGGCTCACTGCAACCTCCACTTCCCGGATTCAAGCGATTCTCCTGCCTCAGCCTCTGGAGTAGCTGGGATTACAGGCATGCGCCACCACGCCTGGCTAATTTTGTATTTTTAGTAGAGACGGGGTTTCTCCATGTTGATCAGGCTGATCTCGAACTCCCAACTGTAGGTAATCCACCCACCTTGGCCTTCCAAAGTGCTGGGATTACAGGCGTTAGCCACTGCGCCTGGCTGTTCTCACACATTTTAATTGATATCTCATGTCTCCCTAAAATGTATAAAACTGGCTGGGCGCAGTGGCTCAAGCCTGTAATCCCAGCACTTTGGGAGGCTGAGGCGGGCAGATCACCTGAGGTTAGGAGTTTGAGACTATCCTGGCCAACATGGCGAAACCCGTCTGTACTAAAAATACAAAAATTAACTGGGTGTTGCTGGCACGCACCTATAATCCCAGCTACTAGGGAGGTTGGGGCAGGAGAATTGCTCGAACCTGGGAGGCAGAGGTTGCAAGGAGCCGAGATCACACCACTGCACTCCAGCCTGGGAGACAGAGCGTGACTCCATCTCAATAGTAATAATAATAATAATAATAATAATAATAATAATAATAATAATAATAAATTAAAAAATAAAATCTATAAAACCAAGCTGCGCCCTGATGACGTTGGGCAGATGTCATCAAGACTTCCTGAGGCTGTGTCATGGGCATGCATCCTCAACCTTGGCAAAATAAACTGAGACCTGCCTCAAATTTTCGGGGTTCATTCTAGAGACTCTCTCAGGAAGTTCCCTAGCCTCAAGTATCTTCAACTGCTACTCTGCAATATGTTGAGGACCCATCTTTCCAGCCTTGATCTAACTCTAGATCCCCACTCAGTTTCCTCTTGCTAGCAGGTTTCCCCCACTCACGTTACTGACATTATTTACAACTTGAACATGCTTGAAATTAAATTATCACTTGGCCAGGTGCGGCAGCTCACGCCTGTAATCCCAGCACTTTAGGAGGTGAGGTGGGTGGTTCACTTGAGCCCAAGTGTTCCAGACCAGTCGGGGTTACATAGCGAGACCCCATCTCTACAAAAATAGTTTTTAAAATTAGCTGGATGTCGTGGTGGTGTGTGCTTGTAGTCCCAGCTACTCAGGAGGCTGTGTGGAAGAATCACTTGATCCCAGGAGTTTGAGACTGAAGTGAGCTACGATTGCACCACTGCACTCCAGTCTGGGTAACAGAACGAGAACCTCTCAAAAAAAAAAAAAAAAAAAAAGGCCAGGCTTAATAGCTCATGCCTGTAATCCTACCACTTACCACTTTGGATGGGAGCAATGCTTGAGGCCTGGAGTTTGAGACCAGCTTGGGCAATATAGCAAGACCCAGTCTCTAAATTAAAAAAAGAAAGATTAAAAAAATGATAAAAGTAAGTAAATAAAATCAATTATTGCTCAATGTACTCTTGCTGTTCTTACGCTATTTTGAGAATTCGTGGACAGTGGATTGAACCAAACGAACTTGGTTGAATTTATTTTTTAAAAAATGATTAGGCTCTTCTCTCTCATTTATAGTTTAACACACCTGTATCCAATTATATTGGTCAAAATTAAATAATAAGATTCAGAAAATATGATCAAGTATAGAGTTTATTTTAACCTAAATCTTGAGAATGGCCCCCCAGGAGCACAGATTCAAGTTGCCCTGAATATACACTCTGATTAGCAGCAGTTACAGGTGGGTTTTTAAAGGAAAACAGAAGAGGCAGTTCCTAAATTGTTTATCAATAATTTACATTGAAATAACAAGCTATTCATTGGCAGCGATGTACGTTGTTTTTTGTGCATGAAGATAATAGGTGAGGCAGCTAGGCAGGAACAAACTGATTTTATTTTTCTTATTTTTTTAGAAGCAGAGTCTCGCTCTGTCGCTCAGGCTGGAGTGCAGTGTTGCAGTCTCAGCTCATTGCAACCTCCACCTCCCGGGCTCAAGCGATCCTCCTGTCTCAGCCTCCTGAGTAGCTGGGACCACAGGTGTGCCTCACCATGCCTGGAATTTTTTGTATATCTTTTGGAGACAAGTTTTCATCATGTTGCCCAGGCCAGTCTCAAAATCCTGGGTTCTAGTGATCTTCCCCTTTGGCCTCTGAAAATACCGGGATTTTCGTTATCGGGCAGTTAACATTTACAGGTCCAGATCAGGCATTTACCAGCCCACAGTTAAGGGGTAGATGGGTCAGATCGTTTGGCGGTCCCAATTCACCCTTAGCTGGAAGGATTTGACTGTCTAACTCATACATCAGCGTTAGTAACTCATAACAATTTAAAGACCTTCTCTTTTCAAACATGTGCTCATTTTAACCCAGATATAGCAGCATAAAGGGTCTAGCAGTAAAAAGTCTAGGCTGTGAACAGTTATCACTAACAAGATGAACACATTTGGAAAATCACCGAAACTCTTTGGATCTCAGTTCCCTATCCATAAAGTGGCAGGGTTAGAGGACATGAAGTCAGAATTTCTTCTAGCTAAAGTATGCTTGGTATCTATGATTCTATAAAGAAAGCCTCTGTATAAGGCATCAAAGGCAAGTGAGTAGGGTTCTCCCAACCCACCCAAGTGCAAGGCTAGGAATACATGCCCCATGGGAAGACCCAGGCTGGGAGGCACCAGGGAGCAGAAGATCAATAGACTTGAATTCAAACTTTACCTAGATGATGATAAATCAACAGAGACAACTTATTGATGAAGGTCAGGCAGTAGAATGTTCTAGAGTGGGGAAACCTTACATAAGAGACCTAAAGTTCAAGCCTCAACTTAGCCATTCGGTAGGAGGGTGGCCTTGGACAGGCTACTGAACTCTTCTGAGCCACAGTTTCCCCAATGGGTGCATTACTATCTGGGATTACAGGCAGGAACCACGGTCCAAAGTGACTTTAAACAAGTGCCCCCAGGGCAAGGGTGGTATGGTATGTCACTGAAGTCCTCTACCATGTCTTTCTGGGCCTGATCACTTTTGTGTATGGCACAAAGCTTAGACTGCTCAGAGCTAGTTTTCTTCTCACATTGTGTAGCACTGAGTTCACACATTTGTCCTTAGGTCAAAATAGCTTTGTTTCTTAACACTTTTCTTCCTAGCCAACCTGGTTCCTCCTCCCTCCCCCTTCTCCCCAGTAAATAACGGAAATTTGACTGTGGCCAAATATCTTTCCTTGTTGCTGTGCCTCTTTTTTCACAATAACTCACATATATTGGCTAATTCAGCTGCTGAGACCTGGCCTCTTTGCCTGCCCTGTAGCTTGTGTCTTGTCTCCTGGTATAAAAGCGAGACTCAGAGATTCTTTTGCTTATCTGAATGTCATTGCATGGTCTTGGGCTTTGAGTAAGTGTGACAAAGATTCAGGTTTAGCAATCTTTTTATTATTCAGACCTTCCCATGGAAAGGCAGTCCCTCTTTTTCTTGGAAAAACTAGAGAAGTTACTTACATTCACACTCAGTGTCTATGGCTAAAGAATGGGCAAAGTAGGATGCTGTTTTCTCAAAAGTCTTTTCCTAGCCTTTTTCTTTCCATTTTTGCTCTATTTTGAGAAGGAAAATATCTTTCTAAATCATAAATGCCTGTTTGCCTGGAACTTCTGAGCTCTGGCTCAGAAGTTTTATAACTCAGAAGTTTTATAATTTATTGAGTGTGCTTGTGCACATTTTTTTCTTTTTTACTGATGTATAATATTTGTACATATTTATGGATTACATATGATATTTTGTTACATCCATAGAATGTGTGAAGATCAAGTCAGGGTTACTTAGGTCCATCACTTCCAGTATTTATCATTTCTATGTGGTGGGAACATTTCAAGTCCTCTCTTATAGCTATTTTGAAATATATAATACAATGTTATTAACTGTAGTCACTCTGCTCTGCTATTGAATATAAGACTTATTCTTTCTAGGCCAGGCGTGGTGGCTCATGCCTGTAATCTCAGCACTTTGGGAGACACTGAGGTGGGAGAATCACTTGAGCCCAGGAGATCAAGACCAGCTTCAACACAGTGGGACCTCGTTGCAACAAAAATTTTTTAAAAACTAAGCTGGGCATGGTGGCACATGCTTGTAGTCACAGTTACCTGGGAGGCTGAGGCAGGAGGATAGCTTGAGACTGGGAAGTCGAGGCTGCAGTGAGCTGTGATTATGCAACTGCACTTCAGCCTGAGTAACGTCGTGAGACCTTGGTCTCAAAAAAAAAAAAAAAAAAAAAGAAAAAGAAAAAAAGAGAACTTTTCCTCCTATCTAACTGTATGTTTGTATGTTTGTATCCATTGACCAATCTTTCTTCATCCTCCCAATACACACACCCTTCCCAGTTACTGGTATCTATCATTCTATTCTCTACCTCCATGAGATCAACTTTTTTAGCTTCCACATATGAGTGAGAACTTGTGATATTTGTCTTTCTGTGCCTGGCTTATTTCACTTAACATAATTACCTTCAGT
Organism: Piliocolobus tephrosceles; assembly: GCF_002776525.5. Classification (NCBI taxonomy): domain Eukaryota; kingdom Metazoa; phylum Chordata; class Mammalia; order Primates; family Cercopithecidae; genus Piliocolobus; species Piliocolobus tephrosceles. The sequence continues at coordinate 55,705,985 of NC_045438.1, read as the reverse complement.
TCCATCTATAGTGCTGCAAATGACATGATTTCATTCTTTTTTATGGCTAAATGATATTCCATTGTGTCCATACACCACATTTTCGTCATCCATTTGTCCACTGATGGACACTTAGGTTGATTCCATGTCTTTGCTATTGTGGATAGTGCTACAGTAAACATGCAAGTACAGGTATTCCTTATATATACTGATTTCTTTTCCTTCGGATAAGTACCTAATAGTGGGAATGTGGGAGCATATGGTAGTTCTATTTCTAGTTTTTAAAGAAATCTTCATACTATTTTCCACGGTGGCCATACTAATTTACATTTCCACCAACAGTGTATGTGTTCCCTTTTCTCCACCTCCTCACCAGCATCTGTTATTTTTGTTTTTTAAATAATAGTCATTCTAACTGGCATGAGGTGATATTTCATTGCAGTTTTTTTCTTCACTTTCATTGTGTTTTGATTTGTATTTCCCCAATGCAAGTTAGTGATGCTGTGTATTTTTAAATATATCTGTTGGTCATTTGTATGTCTTTTGAGAATGTCTATTCATGTCCTTTGCTCATTTTGAATGAGATTATTTGATTTTTTACTCTTAAGTTGTTCGAGTGAGTTCCTTGGTATTCTGAATATTAGTCCCTTGCTGGATAAATAGTTTGCTGATATTTTCTCCCATTCAACAGGTCGTATTTTTCTTTTATTTATTTATTTTTTTTGAGATGAGAGTCCTGCTATGTTGCCCAGGCTGGTCTTGAACTCCTGGGCTCAAGCAATCCTCTCACCTTAGCCTCCCAAAATGCTGGGATTACAGGCATGAGCCACCGTGCCCAGCCTTGAACAGGTTGTAGCTTCACTTTGTTGATTGTTTTCTTTGCTGTGTGCACATTTTCTTATTTGATACTGTAGGGGCCAAGGGGAACTTCCCCTTGGAAGATTCACTGGAAAATCAACTCACAAAAGGCAGATTAACTGGAGAAAAGGCATACAGATTTATTAACATGTACACAAGGAAAGTGATTACCCATTCCCCATTGGGGTTCAGAAGCTCATATACCATCCTGGCAAAACATATTATGCGGCAAGGTGGGGCACAGAGAAGAGGAGTTCTGTTGAGGGGATTACTAGGCAGAATAAATGTATCTGGGAAGAGAGATCAATTTGTAAATAGTTATCTTTGGAATTGGAATGATCTGACAGATAGATATTATCTTTTTATTTTATTTTGTTTTATTTTATTTTTGTAGAGACAGAGTCTCACTATGTTGCCCAGGCTGGTCTCAAACTCCTGGGCTAAAGTGATCCTCCCATCCTGGCCTCCCAAAGTACTGTGACATTATCTTGTGACAGGGTCTGTTCAGGTGTGGTTATATTCTTGGTCTCACAGGGAGGGGAAGACAAAAACAGTCATTCTTCTTGGTGGGTCTGGATCTTAGGCAGATAAAGGAGCTTTAGCTTCATCTTATGCTTTGGGTGAGACAGTGAGGTTGGGAGGTGGGGGAAAATCAGAGAGATCTTGAGGCTTCTTTAGTTCAGTATATTAAAGCATCATATTTTGAGGTATCAGTTTCTAAGCTCCAACAGTACAAATACTGAGTTGTCTATATGTGGAGCAGATAGTAATACACTCATGGGGGAAACTGTGGCTCAGAAGAGTTAAGTGGCCTGTCCAAGGCCACCCTATTAGTGAATGGCTAAGTTGAGGCTTGAACATTAGGTCTCTTATGTAAGGTTTCCCCACTCTAGAACATTCTATTGCCTGACCTTCATCAATAAGTTGTCTCTGTTGATTTATCATCTAGGTAAAGTTTGAATTCAAGTCTATTGATCTTCTGCTCCTTCATGCCTCTCAGCCTGGGTCATCCCATGGGGCATGTATTCCTAGCCTTGCACTTGGGTGGGTTGTAGAACCCTACTCACTTGCCTTTGATGCCTTATACCGAGGCTTTCCTTATAGAGTCGTAGATACCAAACATACTTTAGCTAGAAGAAATTCTGACTTCATGTACTCTAACCCTGCCACTTTATGGATAGGGAACTGAGATCCAAAGAGTTTCGGTGATTTTCCAGAATCCTAGACTTTTTACTGCTAGACTCTTTATGCTGCTATATCTGGGTTAAAATGAGCACATGTTTGAAAAGAGAAGGTCTTTAAATTGTTATGAGTTGTTAACACTGATGTATGAGTTAGACAGTCAAATCCTTCCAACTAAGGGTGAATTGGGATCGCCAGACTATCTGACCCATCTACCCCGTAGCTGTGGGCTGATAAATGCCTGATCTGGACCTCTAAATGTTGGCTGCCTGATAATGAAGACTACACCATGTGTTTTTAAAGATTCTTTCAGTTTTTCTCATTTCTGTGTCTTTCTCTACAATGAAGTGCTATCCATTGTACATGAAGATGGTGAATATACTTTATTTCTCTCTCCTAATACTCATTTTTTAATTTATTTCTCTCTCCTAATACTCATTTCTGTTAAGCCCTTGCATGTTGTATGAGATATTAGGGTGGAGGGGCAGTCTGTGACTAAAGAAATGTATTAGTCATGGTTCTCTAGAGGGAAAGAACTAATAAGATATATATATACACACACACACACATATATATCCATATATATGTGTGTGTGTGTATATATATGTATATATAAAGGGGAATTTATTAAGTATTAACTCACACGATCGCAAGGTCCCACAATAGGTCATCTGCAAGCTAAGGAGCAAGGAGAGCCAGCTGGAGTCCCAAAACTGAGGAACTTGGAGTCTGATGTTCAAGGGCAGGAAGTATCCAGCATAGGAGAAAGATGTAGGCTGAGAGGCTAAGCCAGTCTCACTTTTTCATGTTTGTCTGCCTCCTTATATTTGTTGGCAGCAGGTTAGATTGTGCCCACCCAGATTAAGAGTGGATCTGCCTTCCCCAAATCACTGACTTAAATGTTAATCTCCTCTGGCAACACCCTCACAGACACACCCAGGATCAATATTTTGCATCCTTCAATCCAATCAAGTTGACACTCAGTATTAACCATCACAAAAAGTATCTAAATGAATTGGCTTATTTGAAGATCCAACTCATGACTTCAGTTCCAGTAACACCCTGAAGATCATCAGGAAATGAAGTTAATCTAGCGTTGGGAGCCTAAGATGAGAGACGAGCCTAAGTTTCTAAAGTTTCCAGAAGGCAGGATTGAATTGGCGGTAAAAAATGAGTTTTCCATTAGATCAATTTTTTTTTTTCAACTTTTTCTAACCAAGATCCCCTTAGTGTTTCCATCACGCCTGCTTAAAGCTCAGATGAGCATCAAGTTGTTGTAAGGCATTTTGAGGCCCTTCTGATCACACATATTTTTACTGACAGCTTTCTCTGACCTTGTAATGTGCCTATTTTACAACAGAGTGCCTTACTCAGTCTCTATTGCTCTCTGGAGCCTCATTCAGTAAGTGACAACCAATCTTAGACTTGAAGGATAGCTGTGCTGACATTCTACCTGGTGATTTCTCTAGAGATTTAGAAGTCTGCACAGATGGGACAGGGAGAGCACTCTTAATTAGCATAGGAGATGTAGGAATTCAAGCAGAACCTGTATAAAATGCTGGAAACCCCAGTTTTATGTGCTGAAGGAGAGAATCTCTTCAGTTTTCAAGATTTTTTAATTGAAAACTTTTAAACACAAAAATCACATAAAACTTGATTGTGGAAACATAGCATCTTCACATATAAACTTAAACTGTCAGATAAGTATTTGTCATTCACTGACTTTCACCAGAAGATGAGTTTGTCTCATAAAAAGTTATCAACATGAGCTGGTTACAGTGATTTATGCCTGTAGTCCTAGCAGACTTTGAGACCAGCCTGGGCAATATAGCATGACCCTATCTCTAAAAAAACAGTAAAACAAACAAAAAACCCCCAAGAAACAAAGAACAGTTATCAACATGTCAGATATTGTGCAAGGAGAGAAGTATAAAAATATCATGATCCCTGATATTTCAGTTGCATTTGTCCTGCATGTGACTTAATGAAAATTATGGCAGAGTTTCACTGGTGAGAATTGCACTTTTTGTTAGTAGCAGCAAATCCTAACAGGTCCGTAGCAACCCATTTCTTGCCTCCTCAGAGAAAAGAATTTGGCTGAGCGGCATAAGGGAGAGTGACAGTGAGAGACTGAGGCAAGTTTTAGAACAGGAGTGAAATTTTATTAAAAAGTTTCAGAGCAGTAATGAAAGGAAGTGAATTTGGAAGAGGGACAAGGGAGCAACTTGAGAAAACCAAGGGCCCTATCAGACCTTTGACTTGGGGGCTTCTGCACTGGCATGGTTCTGGGGTTTGTGTCTCTCCTCCCTTGATTTTTCCTTGGGGTGGGCTGTCCTCGCCCACAGTGGCCTTTCAGCACTTGGGGGGGGGGGGTTACATACATATGTGTTTAGTAGAGTTGTATGAATGCTCGTTTGAGGATTTTTGTTGAGTCGAATGTTCCTCAAGGAAGGTCATATACCAGCTAGACTCTGCCATTTTGCCTCTTAGTGCACATGCTTGAGCCCACTCTCCCATGCCTGGGATCTTACTGGGAAGCTGCTGATCACCAACTTCAGGTGTTTTCTGTCTATCGGGATACTGCCTTTCCTTGGTACTGACTGTAACAAATTACTATATTATTATTTCTTTTATTTATTGAAGTCATAAAACTGTTTCTTTTTCCTTCCTTCCTTCCTTCCTTCCTTCCTTCCTTCCTTCCTTCCTTCCTTCCTTCCTTCCTTCCTTCCTTCCTTTCTCTTTCTTTCTTTCTTTCTTTCTTTCTTTCTTTCTTTCTTTCTTTCTTTCTTTCTTTCTTTCTTTCTTTCTTTCTTTCTTTCTTTCTTTCTTTCTTTCTTCTTTCCCTCCC
>NC_045438.1:55527152-55701018 GCF_002776525.5 Piliocolobus tephrosceles | reverse complement strand
CCTCCCTCCCTCCCTTCCTTCCTTCCTTCCTTCCTTCCTTCCTTCTCAAAATCTCCATTATTTATTTATTTATTTATTTTTAGAGTCTCATTCTATCACCCCGGCTGGAGTGCAGTGGAGTGATCTCAGCTCACTGCAGCCTCCGCTTCCTGGGTTCAAGAAATTCTCCTGCCTCAGCCTCCTAAGTAGCTGGGACTACAGGCATATGCCGCCACACCTGGTTAATTTTTGTATTTTTAGTAGAGACGGGGTTTCGCCATGTTGGCCAATCTGGTCTCAAACTCCTGATCTCAAGTGATCCACCCACCTCGACCTCCTGAATTATTATTTTAGAGAGACAGTTTAACAACTGCCTGACCATCACTTGACAGTTGCCTGACATCCCTGGGGTAGGAAGGAGCCCTCTCCTGCCCTGCTCATGCCTGCCTAGCTACCTCCTCCAACATTTTTAAATATGGAAGGAAATAATTCCTTTGCTAAGGTTTTGCCTCTGACAGTAGGCTGTAGAAAATGCTGTGTCGACCACTAAGCCAGACTATTTTGCTTCTTGAAAGATTGGAAGTGAGGTGTCCTGATAAATTCAAGAGAGAATCAGAACTTAGGAAGGCCCACAGCTGAACATACTTGGATTGGTTTTAAAGTTGAATGTAAGACAACTTCTTTAGGCAGACTGTTAGTTGAAAGAGAGGCTGACCAGACGTGGGGGTCATGGCTGTAATCCCAGCACTTTGGGAGGTGAGGCGGGTGGATTGCTTGAGCCCAGGAGTTAGATCAGCCTGGGCAACATAGCAAGACCTTATCTCTACCAATCATAAAAAATGTTAACTGGGCGTGATGGTGCATATCTGTGTTCTCAGCTGCTCGGGAGGCTGAGGTGGGAGAATTCCTTGAGTCCAGGAGGTCGAAGCTATATAGTGAGCTGTGATTTTGCCGCTGTACTCCAGCCTGGGTGACAGAGAGAGAGATCCTGTCTCAAAAAAAAAAAAAAAAAAAAAAAAAAATAGCCTATAATTATAGAAGTCCTGTTGGTCCTGCTGGTATTCTGTTAAAAGGAAAGTCGTTTCCCTTCCCATTTTCTTTTGGGGGAGTGTCTTGAATTGGATCTCTTTTGTCTCATATGTGTTGTTTTTTTAAATTGGATTTTGCATTTGTTGTTGTTGGTCATTGCTGTGCTCTATCCGAGAAGATTGTCCTTATAAGGAAGTAATCTGGTGGGTAACACTGAATTTCAGTTGTTCTAAGCCCACACGTAGTCTTCTCACTTTCTTCTTGCCATGGGACTGAGAGAGTGCTCCTTGGGACGGAGGTAGGTTGTGCTCTATTTTCACAGATGGCAGCTTCAGGTTAGCTACAAACTAGTAAGAAGTTTTGACAGCATGGAGGCCGGAGTGGGGCTGGAAAGTACTTTGGAGTTTGCTGAAGGAAAACAAAGATTCAAACCAAAGACTCTCCTGATTTGAGCTCAGATGAGCATTTCCTGATGTCAGGTGATCCAGTCTTTTCTAATTTGCTCCTGCATTTTTTGGAAGCATGTGAATTTGCCACTAAGCTAGTGCTGAGCTGTTTGGGAGGAAAATGACTAGAGAATTCATGAAAAAAAATTCACTTTCTTTTTGCATGACGAATCTAGGAATTCATTAAAAAAATTTTTCTTTTTTTTAGTTTTTAGATTCCTTCCTTCCTCCCTTCCTCCCTCCTTTCTTTCTTTCTTTCTTCCTTTTTTCTTTTCTTTTCTTTCTTTCTTTTTTTTTTTTTTGGCAACAGGATCTGGCTTTGTCACTCGGGCTAGAGTGCAGTGGCACGGTCATGGCTCGCTGCAGCCTCCTGGGCTCAAGTGATCCTCCTACCTCAGCCTCCTCAGTAGCTGGGACTACAGGCATGTGCCACCACACCTGGCTAATTTTTTTTATGTTTTGTAGAGGCAGAGTGTCACTCTGTTGTCCAAGCTGGTCTCAAACTCCTGAGCTAAGGTGATCTTCCTGCCTCAACCTCCCAAAGTGTTGATATTACAAGTGTGAGCCATTGTGCCTGGCTGACATAGTTGTTCTTGTGAATGGTTACTTAGAAATATTATTCTCAGTTGATCAAAAAAAATAAATTCTTAGAGACAGGGTCTTGCCATGTTGCTCGGGCAGGTTTCAAACTCCTGGCCTCAGGTGATTCTCCCCCGTTGACCTCCCAAAGGGCTGGGATTACAGACATGAGCCACTGCACCTGGCAGATTTTTAAAATGTAATTTAAAAACTTCTTTTCCTGTTTCCTGGAAACATTAGAGTCTGAACTAACGCCTTTTTGTTCAGTCTAGTGTCTGGCATTATTTTTTTCTGCCATCTTTTAAGATTTATGCTAAGTTGCTTTGAAAAAAGTTATAAATTTTTTTCTTGGTATTCATAAATGCACCAGTGATTTCAGTATCACTTCATATCACATTAATCAATCATACAGAATACTTTGAAGTTCAGTAATAGCTGATGATTATTTATTTGGCTGGGTTTCAAAGCAATAACATCAAATGCTTCAATTGCTTAATTTTTCTAAAGTAAGACTGGGAACCTGGAATGATAAACTAGAATGGGAGCCAATGACTTCATCTGGTCTGAGCTCTTACATTTTAGATGAGTACACTAGGCCTGAAGAGAGTCTTAAATGAAGTTAAAGGACGCACTTGAGGCAGAGAGAGGAGAAAAAGAGAAGAGAGAGAAAGATGAAAAAGTTAAGCAAAAAAAAAAAAAAAGTTCTCCATTGAAGGATTTCTTTAAATAATTTTTTTTTAATTTTCTTTTTAGAAAATAGATTTGGGGTCTTGCTATGCTGCCCAGGTTGGTCTTGAACTCCTGGACTGAAGTGATCTGGCTGTCTCAGTCTTCCAAACTGCTGGGATTACAGGTGTGAGCCACTATGCCTGGCCTCCATTGAAGGATTTCTTAGGGCTGCTAATATGTTAACAAGTGTTGTAAATCTCCAAGGTGGGGAGAGTTTTTTATTTTGGAGAAATTTAATAAGCAGTGTTTCCCAGTCGATTGACCAAGGTTCCCTTTTTTGACAGAGCACTGGGCAAGCCTAGTGTTCATCAGCCACACTTTAGAATTTGTTCTTCTTTAGCTTGACCTGTTCTTTAACCAAAATGTGTATTTTTTTCAACTTTTATTTTAAGTTCGGGGGTACATGTACAGGATGTGCAGGTTTGTTACATAGGTAAATGTGTACCATGGGGGTTTGCTGCACAGATCAACCCATCACATAGGTATTCAGCCCAGCATCCACTAGCTAGTCTTCCTGATGCTCCTCCTCCCCCAACCACCCTCCTCTGACAGGCCCCGGTGTGTGCTGTTAGCTCCCATGTGTCCATGTGTTCTCATCATTCACCTCTCACTGAGAACATGTGGTATTTGGTTGTCTCTTTCTGCATTAGTTTGCTGAGGATAACAGCTTCCAACTCCATCCATATCCCTACAAAGGACGTGATCTCCTTCCTTCTTATGGGTGCATAGTATTCCATGGTGTATATGGACCACATTTTCTTTATCCAGTCTATCACTAATGGGCATTTAGGTTGATTCCATGTATTTGCTACTGTGAATAGTGCTGCAATGAACATACATGTGCATATATCTTTATAATAGAATGATTTCTATTCCTTTGGGTATAGTAAAAGGGATTGCTGGGTCAAATGGTATTTCTGCCTCTAGTTCTTTGAGGAATCGCTACACTGTTTTCCACAATGGTTGAACTAATTTGCACTCCCACCAACAGTGTAAAAGTGTTCCTTTTTCTCAGCAACTTTGCCAACATCTGTTGTTTTTTGCTTTTTTAGCCATTTAGCCATTTAGCCATTCTGACTGGCGTGAGATGGTACCTCATTGTGGTTTTGATTTGCATATCTCTAATAATCAGTTATATTGAGCTTTTCCCCCCCATATGCTTGTTGGCCACATGTACATCTTTTTTTTTTTTTTTTTTTCTTTTTCCCCAGGCTGCAGTGCAGTGGCGTGATCTCGGCTCACTGCAAGCTCCGCCTCCCGGGTTCACGCCATTCTCCTGCCTCAGCCTCCCTAGTAGCTGGTGCCCCTCCGGCTAATTGTTTGTATATTTAGTAGAGACAGGGTTTCACTGTGTTAGCCCGGATGGTCTCAATCTCCTGACCTCGTGATCCGCCCACCTCGGCCTCCCAAAGTGCTGGGATTACAGGCGTGAGCCACCGCGCCGGGCCACATCTTCTTTTGAGAAGTGTTTGTTCATGTTCTTTGCCTACTTTGTAATGGGTTTGTTTGTTTTTTTCTTGTAAATTTGTTTAAGTCCCTTGTAGACTCTGGATATTAGACCTTTGTCAGATGGATAGATTGCAGAAATTTTCTCCCATTCTGCAGATTTTCTATTCACTCTGATGATAGTTTCTTTTGTTGTGCAGAAGCTCTTTAGTTTAATCAGATCCCACTTGTCAATTTTTGCTTTTGTTGCAATTGCTTTTGGCGTTTCCGTCATGAAATCTCTGCCTTTGCCTATGTCCTGAATGGTATTGCCTAGATTTTCTTCTAGAGTTTTTATGGTTTTGGGTTTTACATTTAAGTCTTCAATCTATCTTAATTTTTCTGTAAGGTGTAAGGAAGAGGTCCAGTTTCAGTCTTCTGTATATGGCTAGCCAGTTATTCCAGTACCATTTATTGAATAGGGAATTCTTTCCCCATTGCTTGTTTTTGTCAGATCTGTCGAAGATCAGATGGTTGTAGGTGTGTGGTCTTATTTCTGAGATCTCTTTTCTCTTCCATTGGTCTATGTGTTTATTCTTGTACCAGTACCATGCCGTTTTGGTTACTGTAGCCTTGTATTATAGTTTGAAGTTGGGTAACATAATGTCTCCAGGTTTGTTCTTTTTACTTAGGATTGTCTTGGCTATTTGGGCTCTTTTTTGGTTCCATATGAATTTTAAAGTAGTTTTTTTTTCTAATTCTGTGAAGAATGTCAATGGTAGTTTAATGAGAATAGCATTGAATCTATACATTACTTTGAGCAGTATGGCCATTCTCATGATATTAATTCTTTCTATCCAAGAGCATGGAATGTTTTTCCATTTGTTTGTGTCCTCTCTGGTTTCTTTGAGCAGTGGTTTTAGGCCTCCTTGAAGAGGCCCTTTTCTTCTGTCCTTAGCTGTATTCCTAGGTATTTTATTCTTTTCGTAGCAATTGTGAATAGGAATTCATTCATGGTTTGGCTCTCTATTTGCCTGTTGTTGGTATATAGGAATACTAGTGATTTTTCCACATTGATTTTGTTTCCTGTGACTTTGCTGAAGTTGCTTATCAGCTTAAGAAGGTTTTGGGGCCAGGCGCGGTGGCTCAAGCCTGTAATCCCAGCACTTTGGGAGGCCGAGACGGGCGGATCACGAGGTCAGGAGATCGAGACCATCCTGGCTAACATGGTGAAACCCCGTCTCTACTAAAAAATACAAAAAAACAAAAAAAAAACAAAAAAAAACTAGCCAGGAGACGTGGTGGGTGCCTGTAGTCCCAGCTACTAGGGAGGCTGAGGCAGGAGAATGGTGTAAACCTGGGAGGCGGAGCTGGCAGTAAGCTGAGATCCGGCCACTGCACTCCAGCCTGGGTGGCAGAGTGAGACTCCGTCTCAAAAAAAAAAGAAGGTTTTGGGCTGAGGTGATGGGGTTTTCTAGATACAGGATTATATCATCTGCCAAAATGTGTGTTTTCTCTATGTGAAACAATGTTAACAGCTTTTTTCTTTTTTCTTTGAGACAAGGTCTGGCTCTATCACTCAGGCTAGAGTGCAGTGGTGTAGTCTTGGCTCACTGCAGTCTCTGCCTCCTGGGCTCAAGCCTCCCACCTCAGCCTCCCGAGTAGCTGAGACCACAGGTACACACCACCATACCTGGCTAATTTTTGTATTTTTTGTAGAGATGGGGTTCCGCCATGTTGTTCAGGCTGGTCTTGAACTCCAGAGCTCAAGGGATCCACCTGCCTCGGCCTCCCAAAATGCTGGGATTACAAGCGTGAGCCACTGTGCCCAGCCAAGAATGAAATTCTTAAATAATGTGGCTATGCATGGAGGCTTGAACAACAAACCTCTTCTCATTTCTTCTCACTTGTCAAGGCCTGTTCAAATTATGATGGCAATTATTGTGTCTATTCTAAAGAATGTGTTTCTGGAGTAGTGATTTTATATAAAACTAAATATATTCACTGTAAAACAGCACACCCCAAAAAAGCACACTCAAAGAAAACATTAATTAAGTTGCAGTCAAAATTACTAGATTGACCAGGATTAATTGAAGGTTTTTATTATTCTCCTCGCAGAAGCATGTTAGAGCTGTGAGGACAGAGTTTCACGCTGGTCATCCCCACCTCTATTCTCAACATTCTCAACCCTTAAGTAGTGATTGTCAGAAAGTAGATGCTCAGTCAGTAAATATTTGTGGAATAAAGTAATTCAGATTATTTTATTACCTAGTTATTTTTGAATTGGAAAGACTATGCAGATATACATTTGAACATTAAAAATTACGTGGTGGGAAGTGATGTTTATTCTCACTTAAGACTTTGGGCTCCCACTCTTAGTTCTCTTCCTCAGAAGCAATTACTAACCAGTTTATACAGTGTAGTTCTAGAATGTCCTATGCATATTTAAGCATATATACACATATGTACATATACTTATCTATGTGTATCTATAGATATGCATATATATTAATATATAGTTTTTATACACTGGTGGAGGCATAGTTTACAGACTGTTCTATGTTTTGATATTTTGTCACTTAGTAGCCATCTTATGAATATATTTTGAGAATTTCCATCTAATAAATGAAAAATTTTATCTCATTGGTATTTTACTTTTTTAAAATGATTGAGGTGGATTATCTTTTCCTGTGCTTATAAGCCATTTGTGTTTCCTTCTATGAACTGCCTCTTTAAGCTTTGTGCCTGTTTTTCTATTGGTTTACTGGTCTTTTATAATTGATTTGTAAGAGGTCTTTATTCATGAAAGACATGAACTCATTGTCATATGTGTTGAAATATTTTTCCGAGTTGATCATTTGTCTTTTGACTTTGGTATTTTTTTTTTCCATGCTGGAAAAAACCGTCAAATGTATTTATGTAGTCACATTTGCTAATCTTTTTGGAATTCGGGTTTTGTGTATTTTTTTGTTTGTTTCAAGACAGAATCTTGCTCTGTCACCCAGGCTGGAGTGCAGTGGCAAGATCTCAGCTCACTGCAACCTCTGCTTCCTGGGTTCAAGCGATTCTCCTGCCTCACTCTCCTGAGTAGTTGGGATTACAGGCACCTGCCACCATGACCAGCTGAGTTTTGTATTTTTAGTAAAGACAGGGTTTCACCATGTTAGCCAGACTGGTCTCGAACTCCTGACCGCAGGTGATCCGCCTGCCTTAGCCTCCCAAAATGTTGGGATTGCAGGTGTGAGCCACTGCACCCGGTCTTGTATATTGTATAGAAAAGCCTTCTCAGATCCAAAAAGAAATAAATTATCCCACATTTACCTGGAATAATTTTATGATTTTCTTTTTATTTATTTATTCATTTTATTATTATTTTTCAAATAGAGATGGAGTCTTGCAATCTTGCCCAGGCTGGTCTCAAACTCCTGAGCTCAAGTGTTCCTCCCACCTTGGGCACCCAAAGTGCTAGGATTACAGGCATGGACCACTGTAACTGACCATGATTTTATTTTATATATCCAAATATTTGATTCACCTGCAATTTATTTTGATAAAAGGTAACTTTATTATATGTGTTCCAGATGGCTAGCCAGTTGGATAAGCCACATGCCTCTGCTGGTTTGAAATGTTGTCTGTTTCACATTCTGACTTTCAATGTATTTATGCATTCATTTTAAAAAATTAACTTTGTTATGAAAAATTTCAAACTTATCAAAGTAGACAAAATAATAAAATGAAGTCCCATTGTACCCATCACTTAGCTTCAAAACTTTCAATGTGATCAGTCTTGTTTCATCTGTATCTTCCCTCTGTGTGTGTGTGTATATATATATATATATATTTATTTTTTTAAGATGGAGTTTCGCTTTTGTCATCCAGGCTGGAGTGCAATGGCACCATCTCGGCTCACTGCAACCTCCACCTCCCGGGTTCAAACGATTCTCAGTCCTCAGCCTCCCAAACAGTTGAGATTACAGGCGTCTGCCACCATGCCCTGCTAATTTTTGTATTTTTAGTAGAGACAGGGTTTCGCCATGTTGGCCAGGCTGGTCTTGAACTCCTGACCTCAGGTGATCTGCCCACCTCGGCCTCCCAAAGTGTTGGGATTACAGGTATGAGCCACTGCACTGGGCTCTGCATATTATTTTGAAGGAATCAGACATCATGTCATTTTGAGATATTTCTGCATGTATTTGTTTTAGTTTGGGTTACTCCAGAAGCAGACCCTGAGACAAAGATGGTAATGCAAGTATTTACGTGTAAATACCAAATAAACATTTATTTGTAAATACCAAATAAATGTTTGGTAGAATGAGAGAGGGAAGGGAAACAGATCAATAGGGCGAGCATCAAAAATTTGTCACCACCAACTATGGCTTCATCCTGCTGCAGAATTCCTGGAGGCTGTGGAGAATACATGTTCCCTGTCCCCAAGGAGCAAGGGAACTGGAATATGTATTCATCAACCCCCAGCAGTCACTGGTTGAGGGGCGCTAGGGGCGAGAATGGAGAGGACAGCTGTGTGGATTCCTCAGCACTTCTAGTCCCTTGTGCACGTGGATCTGGGGCTAGTAAAGGCCTCAGTCAAAGGGACCCAGATGCTGGGTGTTGGAAACTGGGCAGGGTATCTAAGGCAATGGTTCAGAACCAAGGGCATGGGATGCAGAGCTGACAACACCTGCTAGAATCTCTTGTTAAAAAGCACTTGTCACATCTAAAAAGATTAATAAAGTTCTCCAATAATATTAAATAATGTTCAAATTCCTCTAATTGTTTCATACACTTGTTTTGTTTTTGTTGTTTGTTTGAATTAGATTTCAAGTATAGTTTATGTATTACAATTTCTACATTTAAAAATTGTGCTTAATGTATAGGCTGCTCATTTCTTTTGAGATAATTTGCTTTTTGAGACAACATTTCATTCTGTCATCCAGGCTAGAGAGCAATGGTGTAATCTCAGCTCACTGCAACCTCCACCTTCCCGGCTCAAGCGATTCTCGTGCCTTGGCCTCCTGAGTAACTGGAATTACAGATATGCACCACCATGCCCAGCTAATTTTTGTATTTTTAGTAGAGAGGGGGTTTCACCATGTTGGCCAGGCTGGTCTGGAACCCCTGGCCTTATTGATCTGCCTCCCTCAGCCTCCCAAAATGCTGAGATTATGGGTGCGAGTCAACATGCCTGGCCAACATTTTCTTTAGGAGGCAGTTTTACCTCTTCTTTTCCAAGTCTTTAAGTCTTTTATTTTTTCTTATTTTATCACATTGGTTAATACTGCCGGTACGACGATAGCAGAAGTATGCGATAGCGCATCATTTGCATTTTTCCCAACCATAGGGGTGGGTGCGTGTGTGTGTGTGTGTGTGTGTGTGTGTTTAAAATTTTAAAACTTTTTGTAGAGCCAGGGCCTCAGTATTTTGCCCAGGCTGGTCTTCAGCTCCTGGCCTGAAGTGATTCTCCTGCCTCAGCCTCCCAAAATGCTGGGATTACAGGTGTGAGACACTTTGCCCAGCCTGTAGGTGGCCTTTTCATGAGATGAAGTTCCCTTCTATTTCTTGCATGCCTGAAGGTTTTTTGTTTAGTTTTTAATCATAAATGTTTTTGAAGTTTGGTGAATGCGCTTTTGGCACCTATTGAGTTAATCATGTGGTTTTTCCCCTTTATTGTTTTAATATGATGATATATATTGATTGAATTTCAAATGTTAAGCTTTGGTAACCACACAGTCATTGTATAATATCCTTTTTATTTTTTTTTGAGTTCAATTTGCAAATAATTTAGTAAGAGCTTTTGCATCCATGTTCATGAGAGATACTGGTCTACAGTTTTCTTTTCTTAAAATGTTCAGGTTAGGTTTTGGTATCGGGGTTCCATTGTCCTCATGAAAACACTTGAGAATTATTTCCTCCTCTACCTTCTACCTTCTAAAAGGTTTTGTAAGGTTCCTTGGGGGTTTTTTTTGTTGTTGTTGTTTGTTTGTTTCTTAGGAAGAGTCTCTCTCTGTCACCCTGGCTGAAATGCAGTGGTGCGATCTTGGCTCACTGCAGCGTCTGCCTCCCAGGTTCAAGCAATTCTCCTGCCTCAGCCTCCCAAGTAGCTGGGACTATAGGCTCGTGCCACCATGCCTGGCTAACTTTTTTGTGTTTTTAGTAGAGATGGGGTTTTGCCATTTTGGCTAGGCTAGTCTTGAACTCCTGACCTCAGGTGATCTGCCTGCCTCTGGCTCCCAAAGTGCTGGGATTACAGATGTGAACCACCATGCCTGACCTGGGTCTTTTGGATGCTTTTTATATTTTACTTCTCCAAAGGTTGAGAAGGAAATTTATAAATATACATATCACCTTCTTTCCTGAAATGTTTATCTAGTATGTAAGTTTATGAGTAAAAACTATTTTGCATCATCTGTAGGTTTTATTTATACACATATTATAATTACTTACCTTCTAAAATTAGCATAGATATTTGAAGCATCAGAATTACTATTCAAAGGTAACATTGTTCAAATGTAACATTTATTCATGAATTTACATATAGGCTGGGCATGGTGGCTCACCCCTGTAATCCCAGCACTTTGGGAGGTTGAGATGGGAAGATTGCGTGAGCCCAGGAGTTCGAAACTAGCCTGGGCAACATGGAGAAATCCCATCTCTACAAAAAATACAAAAACTAGCCTGGTGTGGTGGTGTGCGCCTATAGTCCCAGCTAGTCAGGAGGCTAAGGTGGGAAGATTGCTTGAGCCCAGGAGGTCAAAGCTGGTGAGCCGTGATTGTACCACTGTGCTCCAGCCTGAGCAACAGAGCAAGATCCTGTCTCAAAAACAACAAAAAAGAATTCATGTATACACATATACATATATACACACGTATATGTGTGAGTGTCTATATATATATCTATAGATAAAATTATATACATAATTTTTAAAACATGGTGTCTTGCTGTGTTGCCCAGACTGATCTAGAGCCCATGGGCTCAAGCAGTCCTCCCACATTAGTCTCCCAAGTAGCTGGAATCACAGGTTCGTCCCACAGTGCCCGGCCATGTACATATAGTTTTGTATGGGAAATTTAATATACTTCATTCATGCACAATTGGTACGTTCAGTCCTTCCTATCCTAGGAAGGGGTTCTCTGGATACATAGTGTGACAGCCAGCTTTAAACAACTTTTCTTATTATTCCATAAACCAAAGTGTCTAAAAATTGACTACTACCCTTTTTAATCAGTGACAGGAATTAAGAATATTAAGGTTTATTTAAATTCTCAGATGCACCACAGTCGTTATTAGAGCCAGTTTTTCTAGGCTTCTTGAAAACAAAGCTTTTCCTCCGGGCAGTTGAGGCCAGTTGCACTTATTGAATCTCATCTCTTTTTATTTTCCCCAATCTTTTTTTCTCTAGAGTGAAATGAGCTGTGAAGTGGCCAAAAGATGAATAGGAAAGAGAAAAGAAAAAGGCGAGGTTTTGAATTAGATACAAATTGGAAAAATATGTCTTGAAATAGTTGAAAATGATTATTCCTTTTATTTTTGTTTATTTGATACTTATGAACTATATGGTTAGCTTCTAGGATTTATAATTCAGGAGTTTTGGAGTTTTGTTTTCATTCTTTTTCACTTCTTTATTAGTTAGATAACAACATATGAATAAAAATGAGGAACCGGTTTTGCAGATTGAAACTCAAAACAACAGAATAAAAGCTAGATAAGAGCAATTTATTCTAAATTAGTACTCGGAAGGGAATATTCTCATAATTTACGTGTTACATTTTTGGAAAAAAATGCCCGAATCTAAAATATGATTGGCCTCCTTAAATAGACAGGGGAGAGTTAGAACAGATATTTATGTTGTGATTTGAAATTTTGGGGACATAGCAATGATTAAGAGAACTCTTGAAAGCCAAGAATTTTCTCTTTTTCCAAAAAAAAGCCCTTGCCTGAGCCATGTATTGGGAGCGTGGAACAGACTTCAGGCTTGTTTATATAGGCAGGGAGTGCATTCAAACACGATCTTGCTAATCTTGAAGTATCACACCCGGAGCTAGTTGCTGCTTTTGAAGGCTTTTTAAATTTAAATAAGATGCTTCCCCCTTTCGTGTCTCAATTTAATTCTGTGCTTCTCACACACTGATAAAAATAAGACATGACACATGCTTTGGTTAGGCTTGGAAAGCAATGATTGATAGAAAGAGAGAACCCTGAACCAGAGAAAGGGATTTAAAAAGGACCTGGCCGGGGTGGGGTGGGGGGGAGCGGCTATCTTCTGTTTTCTTAACATGGAAAACATCTTAGCAGAGAAACAATGTTTTGAACAAATATATTTTAAAAATGTTTAGTAGGCACATTTTTCTGCCATGTTATAGTGAGAAACAGATGTAGATGCTGTTAAATCATGTCAAATATGAACTGCCTGTGTACCCCATGTATATGTGTAAATATTTAACTAGAAAAACAGTCACATGAGAACTATTCTGGAGTGATCTTAGAAGCAGGAAGCCACAAATTATAGGTCTGAAATTTACCATGCATGGCTTATGAGTCCAGATAAGTAAAACCAAATGAAAAGACTCTGAAAATTTTATAAATAGTTCCTGTTTTTGGGTAAGGGGAGGGAAGGGAAAAGAGCAGAATGAATTTTAATATACTTCATTCATGCACAATGGGTACATTCAATTATAACCAGAGTACTAAGAATAATATGACAGTAATTTAGTTATGCATTTAAATCTAAGATATTAGTTATCACCCTGCTGCATAGACAAAATTACTATGGAATTGTAGCTTATCTTCAATTAGGTTCTAAAGTCAGCACATAAAGCAAAAATTACAAACATTCACATTTTTCCTTGAAAGTTGCCCTTGTTGACATCATGGTTGAGACAGACACACATAGGTCTGCTAACGTGGCCAGTGCCAAAACAGATCATATCTTCTGAAGGTTCCAGAAGATAAAACTGGCTTTTGTTTATGGATGGAATGAGGGAAAAAATAATTATTGACAAAAAAAAAAAAAAAAAAAAGAAAATATGTATTGTTTTCTTCTTCTTTTTTTTTTTTTTTTTTTTGAGACAGGGTCTCTCTCTGTCACCCAGGCTGGAGCACAGTGGTGCGATCTTGGCTCACTGCAACCTTCCCATCCTGGGCTCAAGCAATCTACCCACCTTGGCTTCCCAAAGTGCTGAGACTACAGGCGTGAGCCACCATACCCGGCCAGAAGCACATCATGATTCTAGTAAGGTGGAAATGAAAGCAGATTTGTGCCTTCCATCTCGGTCCCAATCTGGGGCTTATCCTTCTGAAGTGGAAGAGTAGAATGAGTCCTGCCCTACATTATTCCTTTATTTGTTTTCAAGTTAAATTTTAATTTCATGGAAATAATATTCTCTAATTACCTTCTGTGACTTAAATTATTTTACTGGGGCATGGCCTTCATGCAGTGAAAGGCACAGGTCATAAGTGTTGCAGTTCCATGAGTTTTGACAAATGCGTATGTACGTTCATGGAACTCAAACTATTACCAAAAAACAGAATATTTCCCGTCTTGCTCCATTAAGGTCAATCCCACCAGCCTCTACTCTCACTGGAAACAACCACTGTTCAGATTTCTTTCTCCAAAGGTTAGTCTTGCCTGTTCCAGAACTTCATAGCAAAGGCATCATGTGGCTTGTACTTTTACATATCTGACTTCTTTTGTTCAGCATGATGTGTGTGAGATTAATCTATGCTCTTGGGAAAATTATCAGTAGTATTTTGTTTCTGTTTATTACTGTATATTCTCTGTCTTATGAACATATTACAATTTATCTGTTCCTATTGATGGACAGTTGGGTTGTTTCCAACCTGAATTATAAGCAAACTAGCTATGAAAATTCATAGACAAATCTTTGCATGGATACATGTTTTTCTTCCTTTTGAGTAAATACTAAAGGGCAGAACTGGTGGTCACAGAACATGTTATGTTTAACTTTATCAGAAAGCACCAAACATTTTAAAAAAAACAGTTGCAGCTTTTTACTTCTCACCTTTGTATAAGAGTTCTTTTTGCTTCAAATCTGACCAACATCTTTCTGACTTTTGCCATTATAGTGGATGTGCAGTGGTATCTCATTGTGGTTTTATTGCATTTTCCTGATGATTCACTATGTTGAGCACTGTTTTATGTGTTTATTGGCCATTTTTTTGTTAAGTGTCCACGTCATTTGCTCTTTTTTTCTTTTTTTTGAGATGGAGTCTAGCTCTGTTGCTCAGGCTGGAGTGCAGTGATGCAATCTTGGCTCACTGCCACCTCCACCTCCCGGGTTCAAGTGTTTCTCCTGCCTTAGCATCCTGAGTAGCTGGGAACACAGAAGCCTGCCACCATGCCCAGCTAATTTTTTGTATTTTTAGTAGAGATGGGGTTTCACTGTGTTGGCTAGGCTGGTCTTGAACTCCTGACCTCATGATCTACCCACCTCAGCCTCCAAAAGTGCTGGGATTACAAGCGTGAGCCACCATGCCGGCCCATTTGCTCATTTTTAATTGGTCTACTTGTCATTTTATTATTGAGTTGGAGGAATTCTTTATGTATTCTAGGTACAGATTATTTGACAGATATATGTTTGATGACTATTTTCTCCCAGCTTGTGGCTCGCTTATTTTATTAATGTCACTTGTGATTAGAATTTTTTTCTTTTATGTTTAGTGCTTTTTTTTTCTTTTATGTTTAGTATCCTGAGTAAGAAATCCCCAAGATCACAAAAATATTACTTTATATTTTCTTCTGGAAGCTTTATAGTTTCAGCTGTCAAGTTTAGGTCTATGAGGTTGGCATTGAAGTTAATTTTTTTTCATATGACTATCCAGTTTTTCCATCAGTATTATTATTATTCCAATTAACTAATTAATTTTAATTGACAAAATTGTATCTACTTACTAGGTACATGTTGTTTTAAAATATGTATATATTGTGGAATGGTTAAATTGAACTAAGTAACATTGTCTAACTTTACACACTCATTTTTTGTTGTGAGAACTCTTAAAATTTACCCTTTTAGTGATTTTCAGGAATACAATATATTGTAATTAACTGTACTCACCTTGTTGTACAATCGCTCTCTTGAATTTATTCCTCTTGTCTCATTGAACTTTTGTATAGTTTGACCAACATCTCCTCCTCCCCTAACCCTTGGTAACTAACCACCATCCTATTCTTTGCATCTATGAGTTCAACCTCTTTAGAATCCACATGTAAGTGAGAGTGTGCAGTATTGCTTTTGCTGTGTCTGGCTTATTGCATAACATTAACATAATGTTCTCCAGGTTTACTCATGTTGTGAATGACAGGATTTCCTTCTTTTATTAAGGCAGAATAGTATACCTTGTGTATCCCGGCATAACTCGGAGATATTGCAGGTTTGGTTCTAGACCACAGCAATAAAGTGAGTATCACAATGAAGTGAGTCACATTCATTTCTTTGGTTTCCCAGTGCATATACAAGTTACGCTGTGCTATAGTTTATTAAGTGTTCAATAGCATATGTTTAAAAAAATATGCTTCCCTATGAGTGAAGGAGAGGGCCAGTAATGGCAACCCAACCAGGGTTTTACAGAGTACTACCTAAAGTAAGGGTTAAGAATTTGCACATGTTGGCTGGGAGCAGTGGCTCTTGCCTATAATGCCAGCACTTTGGGAGGCCGAGGCAGGCAGATTGCTTGAGGCCAGGAATTGAAGACTAGCCTGGCCAATGTGGTGAAACCCTGTCTCTACCGACGACGCAAAAATTAGCCAGGCCTGGTGGTTCATGCCTGTACTCGTAGCTACTTGGGAGGCTGAGGCACAAGAATAACTTGAACTTGGGAGGCGGAGATTGCAGTGAGCCAAGATTGGGCCACTGTACTCCAGCCTGAGAGACAGAGAGAGACTGCCTCAAAAAAAAAAAAAAAAAAAAAATTGTGCATTTTAATTTTGATTCTAAATTTCTGTGCTTAGGTTTTCATCAATTTCATTAATGTTTATACTTAAAACTTCAAATTTGACTCTGTTTTCCTTATTTGAAGAACGATGGGGGGGATTGATATCTCAGGATCAAATACAGGGATGCTAGTGTGTCTGGATTATCAGCTCCCGAGCTTGGTGTAGATCCACAGGACTAAGATAAAATCCGGGACTTAGTTGTCATTAATGGTGGATACTGGCCCATTCCCATCTGTGATCATTGCCACAAAGGAAATTGACTTAGAGCCTCTGACTCTAGTTCTTGCCTTATGCCTTGTAACTATGTTCAAAATAAGGATCTTAACACTGAACTCCATACTGGGGATCTGGGCTACTTGTAACTCAGTTTATTCATGTCAATAAAACAGCTGTTATTAGAGAAAGCTGTTCAGTTTCTTTTTTTTTTTTTTTTTGAGACGGAGTCTCACTCTGTCACCCGGACTGGAGTGCAGTGGCCGGATCTCAGCTCACTGCAAGCTCCGCCTCCCGGGTTTATGCCATTCTCCTGCCTCAGCCTCCAGAGTAGCTGGGACTACAGGCGCCCACCACCTCGCCCGGCTAGTTTTTTGTATTTCTAGTAAAGACGGAGTTTCACTGTGTTAGCCAGGATGGTCTCGATCTCCTGACCTCGTGATCCGCCCGTCTCGGCCTCCCAAAGTGCTGGGATTACAGGCTTGAGCCACCGCGCCCGGCCAGCTGTTCAGTTTCTAAGGGCTCCCACTCTTTACTTTCATGGACCCTGTTTTTCCCTGTAGAAATGTCATGTTCATAGAAATGCTCTGGCCCTACAAATATTTACTGAGCACCAAGATGATTAAGTGCTTAGGGTACAAGAGTGAGCAAAAATATTCACTGTCCATGTTCTCCAAGGACTTTTAGTCTAATGGAGAGACAGATGTTAATCAAGTAATCACACTAGTGGGCTAAGAATGGTGGCTCATGCCTCTAATCCTAGCACTGTGGTACGCCAAGGCAGGTGGATCATTTGAGGTCAGGAGTTCAAGATTAGCCTGGCCAACATGGTGAAACCCTGTCTCTACTAAAAATACAAAAAAATTAGCTGGTCGTGGTAACACATGCCTGTAATCTCAGCTACTCGGGAGGCTGAGGCAGGAGAATCCCTCGAACCTGGGAGGTGGAGGTTGCGGTGAGCCGAGATTGTGCCACTGCACTCCAGCCAGGGCGACAGAGTAAGACACCATCTCAAAAAAAAAAAAAAAAACAAGTAATCACACTAGTGAAGGCATCATTACAAAGTAGATGGGGCCCTCCCTGAAGGGAAAGGAACCCCTTTCTGTGAGTACTTATCCCTGAGATTTTTAGGGATAAAAAACATTTTCAAAAACTTGTTCTTTTGTGGTTTTGATCTTATCTCAATTTTGTCTTTTACAAAACTAAGAGCTATTTAGACTGTTGTGTTTTGCATGTGAAAACTTGAGATCAACTGGGGAAATGATCAATAGATATGAGAATTCAATTAGAAACAGTAATTAATACTTTTCTGAGTTTTTCTTTAATGTTAGATGAGGCAAATGAATTCTTAGGATACTAAAGTAGAAAGAGAAACACAAGAGGAAGGGCAAGTTTTAAAAAGTAAGAAGAAAGCAAAGTTTTCTAGGTAGATAGATCTGATTTTCACTAGTTTTTTCTTAGTATCTTTGTTGGTAATATAAACATAGGTATGTTTGCATTTTTTTGTATTTTTAGTTATGGGCTCAAACTTATATACAAATGATTATGTCATTAACCTTTCCAATATGCTTGGCCCTCTTTTGCAAGAATTACTGGGCACAGAGCCATAGTGGCCAATTTGATTCTCCTATTGGCATTTATATTGGGCATTTCCCCTGACCCTGTTCTCAGTTTCTTATCTAAGATGAACTGATAATCCTCCAAAGACTTGTTTTTTGTGATCAAAATGAAATCAGATTAAAAGCACTCTATAAAAAGTACAAAAATGTAAGTACTATGATTATTAGCCAAGGACCTGGGTTAACTCCCTTTTCGATGCCAGAGAAAGCACCAAGGTAAATGGCAGAGGCAAAAACAGAACCAGAAGATATCTGGGCATAGTGGCTCACACCTGTAATCCCAGCACTTTCAGGGGCCAAGGTGCGAAGATTGCTTGAGACCAGGAGTTTGAGACCAGCCCTGCCAACACAGTGGGACCCCATCTCTACAAGAAATTAAAAAAACTTAGCTGGGTGTGGTGGCACACACCTGTAGTCTCAGCTACTTGGGAGGCTGAGAAGGGAAGATTGCTTGAGTCCTGGAGTTTGAGGCTGCAGTGAACGGCAATCACGCCACTGCACTCCAGCCTGGGTGACAGAGTAAGACCCTGTCTCAAAAAAACAGACCAAAAAAAAAAAAAAAAAAAAAAAAAACCGAAGATGAATTGTTGGCTCCTTGGTGTTTTACGTCTTTTTTATATAAAAGCATACATACAATTCTACACCATTTTGGAATTTACCTGCCTATATAACAGTACAGTAAAGCCATAATAACTAGAACAGTGATTGAGTTGAAGAGATTAGGCTTAACCGAAACATCTTTCTTTAATGAAGTCATTAGTATAGACAAATAGTAAAGAAAAATGTCCAATATCCAACAGGATAGACTTTTGTAGTCTCTTAAAACATTCTGTTACAGTGTTAAATTGAAATACCATATATAGTTCAAACTCTCTAAGAGATCTGTATGACATTAATTTTTTTTTCTTTTTTTTGAGACAGAGTCTCGCTCTCTCGCCCAAGATGGAGTGGAGTGGCATGATCTTGGCTCACTGCAACCTCTGCTTCCCGGGTTCAAGTGATTCTCCTGCCTCAGCCTCCTGAGTAGCTAAGATTACAGGCACCCACCACCACGCTTGGATAATTTTGGTATTTTTAGTAGAGATAGGGTTTCACCATGTTGGCCAGGCTGGTCTCAAACTCCTGACCTGAGGTGATCTGCCCTCCACAGTCTCCCAAAATCCTGGAATTACAGGTGTGAGCCGCTGTGCCCTGGCCACGATTTTTTATTTTTTTGAGACAGAGCCTCACTCTGTCACCCAGCCTGGAGTGCAGTGGCATGATTTCGGCTCACTGCAACCTTCCCTTCCTGGGCTCAAGCGATCTTCCCACCTCACCCTCCGAAAGTGTTGGGTGTGAGCCACTGTGCCCTCCCCAAGAATAAGTTCTAAAAAAAATTTATTTATTCATCTTAAATTGACAAATGCAAATTGCACATATTTATGGTTTACAACATGGTGTTTTGAAATATGTGTACATTGTGGCATAGCAAAATCAAGTCCATTAACATATGTGTTACCTCACATCTTTTTGGTCATGAGAATAGTCAAAATCTCTCTTGGAAATTTTCAAGTATACAATTCATTGTTATTAACTATGGTCACCATGTTGTACAATAGCTCTCTTGAACTTATTCCTCTTGTCTAAATAAAAGTTTTGACTCTGGCTGGATGTGGTGGCTCACGCCTGTAATCCCAGCACTTTGGGAGGCTGAGACGGGCAGATCACGAGGTCAGGAGTTCGAGACCAGCCTGGCCAACATGGTGAAACACCGTCTCTACTAAAAATACAAAAAATTAGCTGGGTGTGGTGGTGCACGCCTGTAGTCCCAGTTACTCAGGAGGCTGAGGCAGAAGAATCACTTGAACCCAGGAGGTTGAGGTTACAGTGAGCCGAGAGCATGACACTGCACTCCAGCCTGGCAACAGAGCAAGACTTGGTCTCAAAAAAAAAAAAGTTTTGATTCTTTGACCAACATCTCTCCAATCCTTCCCTCTACACCAGCCCCTGACAACCACCATTATACTCTCTTTCTCTCAGTTTGACTTTCTTAGGTTCCACGTATAAATGAGATCATACAGTAGTTATCTTTTTTGACTGGCTTATTTCATATAACAAAATGTCCTCCAGGTTCATCTGTGTTATTGCAAATAACAGGATTGCCTTCTTTTAAAAGTATTTTTAAGTGTATTCTATTGTGCATATAGATCACATTTTCTTTATTTGTTCATCTGTTGACGGACAAAGACTGATTCCGTATCTTGGCTATTGTGAATAGTGCTGCTATGAACGTGGGGCACAGACATTTCTTTAATATACTGATTTCATTAATATACTGATTTTATTTCTTTTGGATAAATATCCAGGATTTATCTAAAAGATAAAGAGGTTGCTGCCCATATAGTAGTTCTATTTTTAATTTTCTGAGAAACTTCCATACTGTTTTCCATATTGGCTGTACGAATTTTCCTTCCCATTGACTGACTACACACAAGAATTCCCTTTTCTACACATCTTCACCAACACTTGTTATGATTCATCTTTTTTTGAAAAGAGTCATTCTAACAACAGGTGTGAGGTGATATCTCACTACAGTTTTAATTTGTATTTTTGTAATGATTAGCGAGGTTGAAAAATTTTTTATACACTTGTTGGCCATTTGTCTGTCTTCTTTCGGGAACTGTCTATTCTGATTCTTTGCCCATTAAAAAAATCAGGTTATTTAAAAATAAGTGTTTGAGGAAACATAATGAGCACTTTTCTTTTTTTAAAACATACTTAGGAAATTGTGATTCATGGAGAGGGGGATGGCCAGTGGTCAATTGGAAGTATAGCTCTGGAACTCAAGAGGTCTAGCTTGAAATATGGATTTGGTTGCCATTAGCACTGGTGATAACTCAATAAAAGGTAGTAAGAGAATGTAAAAAGAACATGAATAAGATCGTAAGGAACACTGATATTTAAGGGATTAAAAGAGGCAAGGGTTTGCAAGGAGCCTGAGAAGAGATGAAAGAAGACTGGCAGGAAGTGGAGTACTGAAAGCCAAGGGAAAAGAGTGTTAGGATGGGATCCTGTGCTGCAGGGAGGTTAGTAAGAGAGAGATTGAAAAGCGCTCCTTGAACTCAGCAAGAAGAAAATGCCTGGCAATTTTTCTTTCTTATTGTTTATTAATTTATTTTTAATTGACAAATAGTAATTGTGCATATTTATGGGTTACAAGGTGTTGTTTTGATTTATGTATACACTGTAGAAAGATTCAATCAAGATAATTAGTGTATTTATTCCCTTCCAACATCATTTCTTTGGGGTGAGGACTTTAAAAATAAATTCTTTTATCAATTTTGAAATATACAATACATTATTATTAACTGTGTTCACCATGCAGTGCAATGCAACACCAACACTTATTCCTCCAGTCTAACTAAAGCTCTGTACCCTTTGATCACCATCTCCCCTTTCCCCATCCCTTCCCCCACCATCCTCAGCACCTAGTAACTCCCTTTCTATGAGATTAACTTTTTAGATTCCACATATAAGTGAGATCATATAGTATTTGCATTTATGTGCCTGGCTCATTTCATTTAGCATAATGTACTTTAATTCCATCCATGTGGCAAATTACAGACTCTTCTTCTTTTTTAAGGCTGTGTAGT
The DNA here is from genome assembly GCF_002776525.5 of Piliocolobus tephrosceles. Classification (NCBI taxonomy): domain Eukaryota; kingdom Metazoa; phylum Chordata; class Mammalia; order Primates; family Cercopithecidae; genus Piliocolobus; species Piliocolobus tephrosceles. Next base: position 55,679,419 of record NC_045438.1, on the reverse strand, counting down.
GTTCCATTATGTATATACATACCACATTTTCTTTATCCATTTATCTGTTGAACACATAGGCTGATTCTGTATCTTAACTATTGTGAATAATGCTGAAATAAACATGGGAGTACAGATATCTCTTTGACATACTAATTTCAATTTCTCTGGATATATACCCAGAATAGGGATTGCTAGATCATATGGTAATTTTATTTTTAGTTTTTGTGGAACCTCATACTATTTTCCAAAATGGCTATATTAATTTACATTCCCACCAACAGTGTGCAAGGATTCTCTTTTCTCTGCTTCCTTGCCAACATCCTAGACCTCCTCCCCTTCCTCTAGTTTTCAAAAAAATAGAAAGAAAATAGCCGTTCTAACAGGTATGAGGTGATATCATTGGGGTTTTAATTTGCATTTCCCTGGTGTTTAGTGATGTTCAGCATTTTTTCATACATCTATTGGCCAATCATACATCCTCTTTTGAGAAATGCCTGGCAGTTTTGAGGTGGGCATCTTGATTCAGTTGAGGTTGAGCTCCACTTGTATTATTGGGTCTTGGAGAGCTGAGTGTATAGTAAGAATTGGAGCAGTAGGAACTGACTTCTTTTACAAAGATTGACTAAAGGGAAAGTTTAAAAATGCACAGTGATGGCTGGGCGCGGTGGCTCACGTCTGTGATCCTAGCACTTTGGGAGGCTGAGGTGGGCGGATCACTTGAGGTCAGGAGTTTGAGACCATCCTGGCCAACATGGTGAAACCCCATCTCTACTAAAAATACAAAAATCAGCCAGGCATGGTGGCAGGCACCTGTAATCCCAGCAACTTGGGAGACTGATCCAGGAGAATTGCTTGAACCAGGGAGGTGAAGGTTGCAGTGAGCCAAGATCTCACCATGGCACTCCAGCCTAGGTGACACAGCAAGACTCCTTCTCACACACACACACACACACAAAAAACCCACCCACACAACAACAACAAAAGCACGGTGACTAAATTGCTTTAGTGAAAAGAATATTATTTTAAGGTGGGTAGGATTTCACAAAGATTGTGGATCGAAGAGGAAAGTAGAGAGGAATTGTCTAAAGATACAGGACAGAAGGAAAAAAAAAAAAAAAAAACAGGACAGAGAAGAGACAGTAAATATGCCTTATCCAAGAACTAGGAGGGTGGCACCTCCCAAACATGGTGAAGTTATTGGTGTTCAATAGGAAGAGAAGGGTAACAGGTATATAAGGATGGTATATAACAGCTCTGTGAAGAAAGGTGAGATTGTTGAATAAAAGACAGTAGTATGCACTGGGGATGCGAAGGTAGCATAACTGTTGGTTTCTTCCATCGGTCGGGTGTCATTCAACACAAGTTGTGAGCTCCTGTTATGTTTCAGGTAGTGTGCTGGGATTAGATGGTGAGCCCTGCCACCATGGAGTGGGGGTACAGATATTAATGTTAATCATACAAATATATCCAAATCTGTGATATTGATAAAGGCTGTGAATGAGAGGTTATTGGCATTCTGAGACCACGTAATGGGTAGTTTGACTCAGACAGCTCAGGGAAAGTTATCTGTGAGAGCTGGAGAGAGTGAGTACATGATACTTAGTAAAAGTGAGTTTCTCTTCTTTTTTAGAAATCACATTATTTAAAAGAGACAACTTATTTTAGCAAACATTGACCTTCCCCATGTCTCTTTACAAAACTGTCCTCATCTGAAGTGACTTAACATATTTGCAAGAAGTTCCTTTAAAAAGAACCAAAAAACAAATGTAGATGTTTACGCTTTTAAAATGAGAACTGCAACCCATTTTTAGCAGATGTTCCTAAGTTGCAGATGTCACACCTTATCACATCTAATTTAAATTGAAAAATAGTCTCATCCTGTAAAATTTGACAACAGAGAACATTCTAAAGTATTATTTTATGAAGAATCTAGAAATTACAAATGCATGTTACCTCCTATTGCACTGTAAGAGTGGTTGTGTGTTCGTGATTCTTTTACAGTCCTTCAACACAAATTGATTAATTTTATCCCCAGTTTCAGGTTAAACTCCCCTAAAAGCCACACAAAGTCATGGCTAGTTTTATTAGTTGAGATCACTGATTTCAATTAAATAGCAAAGATAGGCTTTGCTGAAGGAACGATGTTAATTCTCAAGATGTCTGATATTAACATAAAGAATACTATGTTCTCTGTTAAACCTCTATTGCTTTGGGAAAGAAGGTTGGCTTCTGGGTAAGTTTTGTAAAAAGACAAATTGGATGGTATAATTTTAAATGTGGAGCCCTCATTAAAATATTTCAGAAAGGGCCAGGTGTGGTGGCTCATGCCTGTAATCCCAGTAGTTTGGGAGGCTGAGACAGGTAGATCACCTAAGCTCAGGAGTCGGAGACTAACCTGGTCAACATGGTGAAAAAAATACAAAACATCCCTACAAAAAAACACAAAAATTAGTAAGGCATGGTGGCATGCACCTATAATCCCAGCTACCTGGAAAGCTGGGGTGTGAGGATCGCTTGAGCCAAGGAGGTTGAGGCTACAGTGAGCCATAATTGCACCACTGCACTCCAGCTTAGATCACAGAAAGGACATAAGTAAATTAATCATATCCTTTGTCTCCTTTTCACCCAGTTCTAGTTTTTTTCCACTATTTACTACTGTCTGTTTACATCCCTCTCCCCCTAAAAATTCCTGAGACAGCTGGAGAACCATTTTTATTTAAAGGGGCAACGTTCAAGTCACCCCTTATCTTTCTTCTTTTCAGTGGTGAGAGCCTCCTAGGAAGTTTTCTGTTTGCTTGCTGGCTGTGACTATTTGTCAGTGGGCGGGTGTGAGGATGCAGAGATGGAAAGGGCAGCTCAGTCATCTAATAGTACACAGAGGAGGCACTCAGTGCTGTGAGTACGCATTCATTTTTACTTACTTTGTTTTTGATGAGTGTTTGAAGCAAAGAGTAGGGTATAGTTAGCAATAAAGATGGTGAATGTACATCTAGATTCTTCTCACATTAAATGCAGATTTGCAAAAAAGCCTAAATGTAAATAAATTGTCTAGTATTTGTGTGATTTTATTATAATTTGGTGAAAGAGACTACTTGGCAGGTATGGCATTAAGGAGAACAGAAGTAGAAGATAGTTCCGGACCACCATTATAAGCTTAAACTGTATCTCTCCATACCCCCCACTGCCATTCATATGCTGGAGTCCTAACCCCAGTACATCAGAATGTGACTGTGTATTAGTCCGTTTTCATACTGCTGATAAAAACATACCTGAGACTGGGCAATTTACAAAGGAAAGAGGTTTAATGGAGAACTCACAGTTTCACGTGGCTGGGGAAACCTCATGACCGTGGCGGAAGGCAAGGAGGAGCAAGTCATGTCTTACATGGATAGCAGCAGGCAAAGAAAGAGCTTGTGCAGAGAAACCCCCATTTTTAAAACCACCAGATCTCACGAGACACATTCACTGTCACGAGAACAGCACAGGAAAGACCTGTCTCTGTGATTCAGTCATCTCCCACTGGGTCCCTCCCACAACACGTGGGAATTATGGGAGTGACAAGATGAGATTTGGGTGGGGACACAGAGTCAAACCATATCCGACTGTATTTGGAGATAGACAGGGCCTTTAGAAAAGTAATTAAGTCAAACCGAGGTCATTAGTGTGGGCCCTAAAACCAAACCTGCAGGCACCTTGATCTCAGACTCTGGCCTCAGAACTGTGAGTGGATGAATGTCTGTTGTGGAAGCCACCCAGTCTGTGGTATTTTGTGATGGCTCCCTAGCAAACTAGTATAACCACTGACACCCAGCAACCTGCACAGAGAGGCAAGAATACAAATGTGAATGTTATAGCAGCTGCAGGTTGAGGGAAGTAAGATATACAAAAAAAGTGAGATTCAGTCTGAGAGCTGAGTGTGGGCATTGACTAGATGTCTGACTTTGAGCAAGTTCCTTAAACTTTTTGAGTTTTGAAGTCATAAACTGGGCTCATGAGAACCACAAAAAACCTGCGAAGGCACCTGGACAGAGCCTGGCTGCTGGTAGGCACTACACAGTATCCATCCTCCCTGTCCTCTGCCCTGACTGTGTGTGCTCTTTCCTAGGAGGCCCATAGGATTAGGGTTCATTGACCCTGAGAGCTTTCTGACAGCATGGCGTCATGAGCCATCTCTGGGTCTTAGTTTCTTGACTATTAATGGGCCAGGCACAGTGGCTCATGCCTGTAATCTCCACCCTTTGGGAGACTGAGTCAGGAGGATGCCTTGGACCCAGGAGTTGGAGACCAGCTGGGCAACATAGAGAGACCCTGTCTCTACAAAATAAATAAATCAATAAAAATAAGTTAAAACAAAATACAGCAAACAATTCAAACTAAAAAAAAATGAAAAGATTGCACTGCACTGTTAGACTCTAACTCAAGGTCATTCTGTCTCTGAAAGTTTATATTTTTAAAGAATTAAAGGAAGCAAGCTTGAGCGAGAAGACAAGGTAGGGGGTTCTGGATAGATCTGCTGAAATGTTAGTAAATTATGAGAAGCAAAGCACTGGTGAGGTTAATGTAAGTGATGTGGGGTGACTTCCAGAGTTAGATGGCAGGGGTGGGCAGGCAGGGAGAAGGAAGCTGGGTGTATTAGGGTTGTCTAGAAGACAGAGCTAATCGGATATATGTCTATATGAAAGGGAGTTTTTTAAGGAGAATTGACTCACACGATCATAAGGTGAAGTCCCATCTGCAAGTTGAGGAGCAGGGAAGCCAGTCAGAGTCCCCAAACCTCAAAAGTAGGGAAGCCGACAGTGCAGCCTTTAGATGGTGGCCAAAGGCCCAGGAGCCCTTGATAAACCACTGGTGTAAGTCCAAAGGTCCAAAAGCTGAAGAACTTGGAGGCTGATGTTTGAGGGCTGGAAGCATCCAGCATGGGAGAAAGATGGAGGCCAGAAGCCTCAGCAAGTCAGTTTCTCCCACCTTCTTCTGCCTGCTTTATTCCAGCTGCACTGGCAGCTGATTGGATGGTGCCCATCTGTACTGAAAGTGGGTTTGCCTCTCCCAGTCCACTGACTCAAAGTTAATCTCCCTCACAGTCACACCCAGGAACAATACTCTGCATCCTTCAATCCAATCCAGTTGATGCTTAATATTAACCATCACACTGAAGTTAGTTTCAGTGGTTGAAAAGGAAAGCCCAGGATGGAGAACTATTAGTGATTTTTGTTTTTAAACCAGTGAGATGTGATTTTTGTGAAGGATTATTCTGGTAGTGTATGGTTGTGTATGTGGGATAGATAGGTACAGTAGGAGGCAGAAGACAGAGATACAGGCAGAAGTATGAACATAGAAGGGCCTGAAAAATTGCTGTGGAAATAGACAAACACACAGAGAGGAATGCATGTAGAATTACTGATGGGGTGGGAACAGCAGGGGAAGGAGAAAGGGAGCTCGAATCACTGAAAAGCAGGTGACATGCACCAGCCTATTGACCTCCTGCTGTTTTTTTTTTTTTTTTTTGTCCAAAGACAGACACCTGACTGGGTAAACTCTGAGATGGAGGGGGCCGAGTAACAGCAAGGGGAGGCACCAGCCTTCTCACGTATTCTCTTTTCTTTTCTCTTCTCTCTTTCTTTCTTTCTTTCTTTCTTTCTTTCTTTCTTTCTTTCTTTCTTTCTTTCTTTCTTTCTTTCTTTCTTTCTTTCTTTCTTTCTTTCTTTCCTTTCTTTCTTTCTGAGACAGAGTTTTGCTCTTGTCGCCCAGGCTGGAGTGCAATGGCGCGATCTCAGCTCACTGTAACCTCCTCCTCCTGGGTTCAAGCGATTCTCCTGCCTCAGCCTCCCGAGTAGCTGGGATTACAGGTGCCCACCACCACACCCAGCTAATTTTCATATTAGTAGAGACAGCGTTTCTCCATGTTGGTCAGGGTGGTCTCAAACTTCTGACCTCAGGTGATCCACCTACCTCGGTCTCCCAGAGTGCTGGGATTACAGGCGTGCACCACCGTGCCCGGCCTTTTCTTATGCTTTAAAATCAAGTTGACTTGGTCTAGAAATGCAGGTGACGATTTTTTTTTTTTCTTTTTCCAAACTGGAGATACAGGTGGGAAATTTCCCAAGTATGAGCCGAGCGTGGTGTTATTAGGTCAGCAGAGAGCCTTCAATAGGTAACTGACTGTCTATGGATTTGGTCATATTGGTCATAAAAAGCAAGATCCTCTTGCTTTTTGGGATCTCTGGCTTCTGATCCAAATGCTTACTATATCAGATCCAGAACCGACTCATACAAGCAAACCTTCATTTAGAATATATAAATGGTGATTTCTTCTTTTATTCATTTATTAAATGTTTACTAGTGTCCTAGGTAATGGGCTATGAGTTGGGAACACAGAGATGAATGAGATGCCAACCCTTCCTGTAATAATTCATGCTAAGCTTATCTGTCTATTAAATTGCATCCCACGAAATTGAGAACGAGAGTGATTTCAGGAAGTATTCTCAACATAAGTAAAGTCTGAAAAAATTGGCACGAACACGATACTCTTTTAGGAAGAGCAGACTTTTGCTCTACCCTGTTCTAAAGCTGCTTATTGATGTATTTTAAGTGTATTTTATTTGTTTATTATTATTTTTTAATTAAAAGATGTTTTTTGAGACAGGGTCTTGCTCTGTCACCCGGAATGGAGTGCAGTGGCAAAATCATGGCTCACTGCAGCCTCAATCTTCTGGGCTTAAGTGATCCTTCCACCTCAGTCTTCCAAGTAGCTGGGACTACAGGTGTGCCCCACCACACCAGGCTAAATTTTAATTTTTTTTTACAAAAGTGGGATCTCCTTATGTTGCACCAGGCTACTCTTAAACTCCTGGGCCCAGATCCTCCTGCCTCAGCCTCCTGAGTAGCTGGGACCACAGATGCATAACACCTTGCCTGGTTAAGGAGTGCATTTTATTTTATTTTTTTATTTTAGACAACGTCTTGCTCTGTTGCTCAGGCTGGAGTGCAGTGGCACAATCATGGCTCACTGAAGCCCTGACCTCCTGGGCTCAAGCGATCATCCTGACTCAGCCTCGCATGTAATTAGGGCCACAGGTGCACCAACATGCCTTGTTAATTTTTTAATTTTTTGCAGAGAGGGGGTCTCACTTTGTTGCCCAGGCTAGTCTCAAACTTCTGGGCTCAAGCGATCCTCCTGTCTTGGCCTCTCAAAGTGCTGGAATTACAGGCATGAACCAGTGTGCCTGCCCAGGGGTACATTTTAGAGTAGGGCAATAGTTGCTACAGAAGAATGTATGAGAATCATGCTCTTTTTGTGTTTAGTTCTCTTCAAAACAAATGATAGAAAAGAAGAAGGGCGAATGAGTCATTCTTGTCTCTCCACTTCCTATATTATGTCATTAAAGTTGGAGAGGTTTTGCAGAAAACAACTCCCTGATGTTCTGAGAGCTGATGGATAGTAATCAATCGACGCTAGTAATCAAACGACAAAGTGAAAAGTGCTATCATAGGCTGGGCACAGTGGCTCACGCCTGTAATCCCAGCACTTTGGGAGGCCAAGGCAGGCGGATCATAAGGTCAGGCTGGAGTTTGAGACCAGCCTGGCCAACATGGTGAAACCCCGTCTCTTCTAAAAATTTAAAAATTAGCTGGGCGTGGTGGTACGCACCTGTAATCCCTGCTATTCAGGAGGCTGAGGCAAGAGAATAGCATGAATCCGGGAGGCGGAGGTTGCAGTGAGCTGAGATCGTGCTATTGCACTCCAGCCTGGGTGACAGAGCGAAACTCTGTCAAAAAAAAAAAAAAAAAAAAAAAAAAAAGAGAAGTGCTATCATATAGTTGCATTCAAAATTTGATGGGAACTTAGGAAGATTTACTAAAGCTGTTGAATTGCTGGTCAACATTGCCTCACTAAAGATGATAACTAGTTATTGTGATCCATGTATTTGGGTGTTGCAGAGTCAATAAACAAAATAAAAGAAGGTGGGAAAGGATAGGAAATAAGTAATTATTAAGCATCTACTTAAGTGCCTGATGACAACTGGGTAAATTCATGAAAATTATGTCACTTAATCCACACAAGCACCCTGGGTCCTAAGTTATAGTCACTTTTCAGATGAAAAATCTGAGACTTGGGCCGGGCACGGTGGCCTACACCTATAATCCCAGCACTTTGGGAGGCTGAGGCTGGTGGATCGCTCAAGCTCAGGAGTTCAAGACCAGCCTGGACAACATGGTGAAACGCTGTCTCCACAAAAAATATAAAAATTAGCCAGGCATGGTGGCATAGGCCTATACTCCTAGCTACTCAGGAGGCTGAGGTGAGAGGATCAGTTGAGCCTGGGATGTTGAGGCTACAGTGAGCTGAGCTCATGCCACTGCACTCCATCCTGGGAGACACAGCAAGATCCCCTCCCCGCCGACAAAAAAAATGAAAAGAAAAAGCTGGGACTTGGAAAGAATAATAGTTTATCCAAAGTCCTACAGCTAGTGGGAAGGCAGAAGCAGGATTTCCATACGTGTCCAGACTCCTCCCACCATATCGTGTGGTTACAACTAAATGAGACAAATAAAGCACACAAGAAAGAGGAAGTGGGCAAATTTGGTTTTGCTGCCTCAGAAAGTGAGCGTGACTCAGAGATTTCTGACAGCAGAACCTAGTGGTTTGTGGAGTCAAGGTCTATAAATGTTTCTGTTACTGGATTCAGGATTTAACTCGATAACAGAAGGTAGCTGTCAGATAAAGACTGGAATAAACATTTCTTTGCGTTAGTATATAGATCTACAAATGTGAGCAATGAGAACTCTCTGGATGGTTTCCACAGAAAATGAAGTGTAGTTGAATCTCATTTATTTGGAAGTTGTCTATCTATAAGCTCACACATCCAGCACACAAGGAATCAGCAAATCAGCAAAACTCCATGAGTGCTCAAGTATATGTCAAAACCAACAAAAGGTAAGTCTCAGGCACCACGCTGTTTATTCCATTCCAAATGCCTTCAAGCCCTCAGTTAGAATCTATTTATTAATTCTTCTCCGATTTTCTATTAGAGGAGGATGAAAGAAACTCTCCATAGTATTACTGAAAATAGAAGTGATGTCTGACAGGAAGTAATTAAGACAAAAGAAAAAACAAAAAAATTGGAAAAGCAGTTGGAAGAATGCAAAGATCTTAGTGTTAATTCAGATTATGGTGAGAGACCCTCAATGGGCGGGATTGCCCTTGTAACACCTCCATGCAAGAAAGTGGGCATTTTCACCGTCGACCCAGAGTCATCAGTATAAAATTAAACGAATTTCAGGCTCCTTTTCAAGGTAGGCAGGAGGTATCTAGTACATTTATAGGACATTCACTTATTCAAAATAACTAACATGAAAATGTGTCGTTGCCTAAATGAATAGGAACTCGGCCATCTCGGAAAATTTTTAGTTATGCAAAGCAATGCATACTCAGAGGATCTTAGATAATCTGGTGTAGCATCATTCAACTGTGAACTCTAATTTCCAATCATAGCTTTCACTGGAAATGGGGCAGAGGACCCAGGGATAAGATACCCCTGTTGGTCTGAAGAAGAGAGAGGAAAACTTCACCATCCCAGGGATCAACCGTGCCTCCTAATAGCGGTGGGACTTTGAGGAAACTAACATACGCTCCAAGCCTCAGCTTTTTCATCTGTAAAGTGAATATAGTACAATTTAGGACCCAGGGTGTTTGTGAGGATTAAATGACATAATTCCTGTGAATTTACCCAGTTAATGTCCTCACTCCCCACTCCCACTGTCACTGCAGTGGGGAGTAGTGGTAGTTAGAGGAAATCTCCCAATTGGGTTTTTTGTTTTGTTTTGTTTTGTTTTTGAGACAGAAGCTTGCACTGTCACCCTGGCTGGGGTGTGGTGGTTTGATTGTAGCTCAGTGCAGGCTTGAACTCCTGGGCTCAAGCAATCTTCCCACTTTAGCCTCCTGAGTAACTAGGACTGCATGCATATACTGCCATGTCTGGCTAATTTTTTATTTTTGTAGAGATGAGGGTCTCACTATGTTGCCCAGGCTGTACTCAAACTCCTGGCATCAAGTGATCCTCCTACCTCGGCCTCCCAAAGTGCTGGGATTACAGGTGTGAGGCACCTCGCCCGGCCCCCAGTGGGTTCATACTCCCTCTCCTCATCTTAGGCCATGCAATCTTGGAAACTAGGGACAAAGGCCTTTACCCATGTCCTTCTTGGGGTGGTCTCACCACATGTACACTATCTCCCTCGCCCCCAAAACATCCACACAAACACACACATTCCTTGTACCAGGCCCTCTCATAACTGTAACTAAAAAGGATATTTAAATGTGTACTAAGTAATTGTGTTGACAGCCTTTCGTTTTACTTCCTTATTTTTGTCCTATTCCAATTGTGCTAAAAGTGTCAAAGTATCCGATAAAAATACAAAAGAAGCCTGACATACAAGGAAGAATAAATAAAAGGAAGGGACTTGGATAATTTGCACCATATAAAATGAGTCTTCAAATGATTGAATCAGATGTACTGCTTCTTAATAGACATTTTATATGCTGAATAGTCTGTTTTTTCTCTCTCAGTAATAGAAATGTTGACCCAAAGTTTCATAAAGCTGTTGAATGCCGTTTCAGATGTTGCAAATGCAAACTTAAGAAATAGAAGTTTTGGCCGGGCACAGTGGCTCACACCTGTAATCCCAATACTTTGGGAGGTCGAGGTGGGCAGTTCACTTGAGGTCAGGAGTTTGAAACCAGCCTGGCCAACAGGGCAAAACCCCCTCTCTACTAACCATACCAAAATTACCCGGGTGTGGTGGCACGCACCTGTAATGCCAGGTACTTGGGAGGCTGAGACACGAGAATCACTTGAACAGGGGCGGGTAGGGGGAGGTTGCAGTTACTGCAGTCTGAGTGACAGACCGAGACTCCCTCTCAAAGCAAAACAAAACGAAACAACTTTCTGTTTCATTGAGCTATCTCTTATAATTTCTCAGTGGAAATCAATGACACACATTTATGCTGGCCCAGCTTAATATAGGAGTAGATTTAAAAATACTTAGTATAATTTTTTTAACCTTTTGAGAGTATAAGATATTATTTATTTTTACTTGTTAGTACTACCTCCTTTGAGATACTTAATCTTAAAATGTAGATTCATGATTCTTACTTTTTATATGTCCTGGTCCAATTTGAGACTATGATGAAAGCTGTAAATGCACATATCACATTAAATTATGCCCACAATTTCAGCGATCATGGTCTCCCGAAGTCCCAGGACTCAATAAATAACTCTGGGATACAGAGTAATAGATGTGCCTTTAAGAATATTACATAAATGCTGTTTATTGTAACTGAGCCTTTGACATGGATTGAGAATCAGCCAGTTAGATTTAAGTGTTCCCATCATTAAATAGGAATGCAGCCTGTTCTATGCTATAGATTAAACAAGTGCTTTTGTAGCTTGGAGAACGGTATACTCATAGACACATTTAACAAAACACCATGCTAATATTTCAAGGTTTAAGGGGTGCCTGGACCAGATAGCCTCAACCCTTGTGCCCAAGAGTCTCATGCCCGTTTGGGAGCATCGTAAATCTCTAGTTCCTACCAGTGCATGGCCCCAGGAGATGAAGACCCACATAAGAATGCTGGTCCCTTCCCTCATCATTCCTTCCTCATATCCCAGCTGAGTCCAAACTATAATGTGAGGGATCTGGGACACACATGTAGACCAGAGACTATGACAACAATGATTTTAACCTGGAAAATCTAAACAGGTGTAACTGCATGTTAATTTCAACTCTAAAATTTAAATACAGCCTATATGTAATATTTTAAGTGTAATTAATATAACTTTTTGGTGTATGTGCCAACATAATTGACTGCAAAATATGCTTTAGTAAGTGGCCGAATTAACTTGTTTTATAGATTTATTGATTATAAGCCACTTAAATGTGGAGCTAAGTGTAACAAAAGTAATTACTTTGGGTTTAGAACAGCTGGTCTGCTGTAGCTCTTCTTTCTCAGTGATCAAGTAACAGGGCAACTTTTCCATTAAAGCCACTCCTAGTTCATAACAATAAGAACTATTGTTTTCAAATATAAGAATCTTTATTTACTTACCTAAGTCAGTAGAGTGCTGTCAATTTTATCCAAGAGTAATTTGCTAAGGGGCACAAAATGTCTACTTCTTCAAAGCCCATGGGGAATATAGTGTTTCTGTGTTGGACTTTATGTTTTTTGGGGGTGAGGAGGAATAATCTACTTTGCTTTTTGTTTTGTTATTGATGTTGTTAGTGTTTTTTTGTTTGTTTGTTTTTAGACACAGAGTCTTACTGTGTCACCCAGGCTGGAGTGCACTGTTGTCATCATAGTTCAGTGCATCCTTAAACTCCCATACTCAAGGGATCCTCCCACCTCAGCCTGTCAAGTAGCTAAGTACTACAGCGCATGCTACCATGCCCGGCTAATTTTTCATTTTTCTGTAGAGATGTGGGTCTTCATATATTGCCCAGGCAGTTCTGGAGCTCCTGGCCTGAAGTGATCCTTCTGCCTCGGCTTTCCGAAATGTTGGGATTACAGGCATGAGCCACTGCATCTGATCATTTGTTTAAGGAAGAAAGAAAAAAAGAAGCCACGTCTCTCAATACCTACATTTTAACAAGTAGAAAACAAATATTTTCAGAGGCTCAGTTGAAGAATCAGAATAAGTAATAATACTCTACGTTTAACCTAAAATTGCATCTGCTTTGGACTTTACCCACAAAGAGGTCTGCCTGCATTTCAGCTTTATTGAAGATGTAAAGCAATTGTTCTTTCCTTTTGGGAGGGAAGACAAAACACCGTTCCCAGTCATGGGAGAAATGCTTCCTCCATGCCTGGGGCTTGGAAAACGAGTGGGGAGGTGAAGTCTTCATTCACTTCGGGTTTTTTTTTTTTTTGAGACGGAGTCTTGCTCTGTCGCCCGGGCTGGAGTGCAGTGGCCTGATCTCAGCTCACTGCAAGCTCCGCCTCCCAGGCTTACGCCATTCTCCTGCCTCAGCCTCCCGTGTAGCTGGGACTACAGGCACCCACCACCTCGCCCAGCTAGTTTTTTGTATTTTTTAGTAGAGGCGGGGTTTCACCGTGTTAGCCAGGATAGTCTCGATCTCCTGACCTCGTGATCCGCCCGTCTCGGCCTTCCAAAGTGCTGGGATTACAGGCTTGAGCCACCGCTCCCGGCCTGGGGTTTCATTTTTAAAGTCATATGCCAGCTGATGAAATTTATACATGATTTGGGCACAGAATTGCTAAATTTTTGCAAAATTGAAGAGGATAAATTCCCAGTTTTCCAAGTTTTTTTTTTTTAAAGTCATAGACTACTTTCTTTTTTATTTTCTTTTTTAAACATTTTAAGGTATTTGCTTTATTGCTTATCCATCCCTTTATCCATCCATCAATCCATCTTAAGTTTTTATTTTATGTCATTTTAAGTTCCAGTATACGTGTGCAGGATGTGCAGGTTTGCTACATAGGTAAATGTGTGCCATGGTGGTTTGCTGCACCTATCAGCCCATCAGCTAGGTATTAAGCCCAGCACGCATTAGCTGTTTTTCCCAATGTTTTCACTACTCCCATCTTCCCTAGAAGCCCCAGTCAGTGTGTGTTGTGCGCTTTCATGTGTCCATGTGTTCTCATCGTTCAGCTCCCACTTATAAGTGAGAGCATGCAGTGTTTGCTGAGGATAATGGTTTCCAGCTTCGTCCATGTCCCTGCAAAGGACATGATCTTATTCCTTTTTATGACTGCATAGTGTTCCATGATATATCTGTGCCACATTTTCTTTATCCAGTCTATTATTGGTGGGCATTTGGATTGATTCCATGATAGACCCCTTTCTTTGAATAAAAGTATGCCTTGTAGCCCAAGTGAAACTGCTAAGTGTGGACCCGCCCACTTCCCCTAGGCTCTCAGCAATTGTCCCCCGGTCTCTTCTCCCACTTGCACAGAGCCTTGCTTATTATTGGCCATGGAGTAGCTTTATCCCAGCTTAATAAAGCACTCATGGGGCCGGGTGCGGTTGCTCACGCCTGCAATCCCAGCACTTTGGGAGGCCGAGGTGGGCAGATCACGAGGTCAGGAGATGGAGACCATCTTGGCTAACACGGTGAAACCCTGTCTCTACTAAAAATACAAAAAATTAGCTGCGTGTGGTGGCGGGTGCCTGTAGTCCCAACTACTCGGGAGGCTGAGGCAGGAGAATGGCGTGAACCCAGGAGGCAAAGCTTGCAGTGAGCCGCGATCGTGCCACGGCACTCCAGCCTGGACGACAGAGCCAGACTCCGTCTCAAAAATAAATAAATAAATAAATAAATCACTCATGGGAGGACTGAGAGGGGCTTTAGGATGCTAACCACTGACAACAGGATTTTAAGGCATGAATAATTCACAACTGATTTGTGAAAGAAATAGCAGTATTTCCTAAACTCTTTGGGTTGACATCCTGGGATAAAGAGGAACATTGGCATCCTTCTTCCTTAGATTATGTTTGTATGCATGTGCACAACGCTAATATTGGTAATCTTTATTTTATTTTATTTTTGAGATGGAGTTTCACTCTCGTTGCCCAGGCTGGAGTGCAATGGGGCTATCTCAGCTCACTGCAACCTCCGCCTCCTGAGTTCGAGCAATTCTGCTGCTTCAGCTTCCCAAGTAGTTGGGATTACAGGCATATGCCACCATGCCTGGCTAATTTTGTGTTTTAATAGAGACAGGGTTTCACCATGTTGATCAGGCTGGTCTCAAACTCCTGACCTCAGTTGATTCATCCGCCTCAGCCTCCCAAAGTGCTAGGATTACAGGTGTGAGCCACCGCACCCAGCCCATAATGTTGGTAACATATATGAGTTACTCATTCTCTGTTGAAAGAAGAGACTCTTAACCATTCTTCTCTCTTTAAAGGAAGATTGCTCTCCATTTTCTTTGCTTTCTTTGGGTTTGAGTCATTTTTCAGTTGAATTAGCAGGGCACAGTCTGTTTTTTCAATGAACAAATAACAATGCCCTCTTGATTTGAGATTATGTAATTGACTATAATAACTCATGAAATGTTTGCAAAGTCAAAGTGAAACTGCTGACTTAAATTTAGTTTAAATTATGATTAAGAGGTTTTCTAGGAACCAACTCTGCAAAAACATTTTGGGGACCACTTGGGAAATTGTTAAATCAAAGTGGTATGTATTTGAAAGCTTATTACAATATATTTTGTAACGTGTTCTCAAAATGTTTTCTTAGAAAAAGTTTTTATAGTTCTCTGAAATCGAGCCAGAAGATCCTGAATCTGACAATTTTTTAAATAACTAACAGTGAATTTTTAGGTGAAACAATCTTTGCATTGTTCCATTTATGTAGCTTTTATTTAAAAGAACGTAGAAATGCTAAACGATGAAATAAAATATTTTGGATAGCCCTACCCATTGAGCCTCAAAAGTGTTCCTGATCTTGTTCTTAGAAGCACTTCTGTGCGTTATATGCTGGTTTTCAAACACTGAAAATGTTCATGCGGACTTTCACATTATTCTGCACCCCGGCAGCTCATGCTCAACAGCCGAGATAAGAAAAGAAGGCTCTTCAGAGCACTGCGGCTCATTAGAGTGCTGTCCAAAATCTCATCCATGCCTGATAAAGTTAGTGGAATGTCAGGGCCTCTACTGTGATGAAAGGATCTAAATGTGACTTCTCAAGCAGCCAAAATACTAGCTGTCATCCCTGTCCGTGCAGAGTTCTAAGAGTAGGCCTTGCAGACACAAAACTGTATGTATAGAATGACCCTTGTTATGTTACAAATTTTCAAAATGAAAAGAAGAAAGTGGACAGGAAATACACAATGAGTTCACAGTGGGTACCTGTGGACCTGGGGATGATGGTGATTTTTGTTTTTCTCTATTAACTTTTTTGTTTGCATTTTTAAGCCTACAACAATGCAAATATGTATTTGTAAATGTCAAACCAACATAGTTTTCTAAAAAGTGGAATAGGTGCTGTAGTTATTGGCAGAGCCAAAATCAGAGTGAGGACATGGTGACTGTGAGCCCTGAATGTAAGCTGCCCAATAGCATTGCCAGACCTGCACGTCAACCTGGGATTTAAAATATGCTCATGGTAGGGGTGCTGAGTCAGGAAACTGCTTAAATGCCAGAAGGACCAAATACCTAGAATGGTAATGACTTTCGGCTGGGCAAGGTGGCTCACATCTGTAATCCCAGCACTTTGGGAGGCTGAGGTGGGTGGACTGCATGAGCCCAGGAGTGCAAGACCAGCCTAGGCAACATGGTGAAACCCCATTTCTACAAAAGATACAAACATTAGCTAGGTGGGGTGGTGGTGGTGTGTGTCTGTAGTTCCAGCTACTCAGGAGGCTGAGGCAGGAGGATCTCCTGAGCCCAGGAAGGTTGCGACTGTAGTGAGCCATGATCATGCCAGGCTGGGTGACAGAGTGAGACCCTATTTAAAAAAAAAAAAAAACGAGGCCAGGCGCAGTGGCTCAAGCCTGTAATCCCAGCACTTTGGGAGGCCGAGATGGGCAGATCACGAGGTCAGGAGATCGAGACCATCCTGGCTAACACGGTGAAACCCCGTCTCTACTAAAAAATACAAAAAACTAGCTGGGCGAGGTGGTGGGCCCCTGTAGTCCCAGCTACTCGGGAGGCTGAGGCAGGAGAATGGCGTAAACCCAGGAGGTGGAGCTTGCAGTGAGCTGAGATCCGGCCACTGCATGCACTCCAGCCTGGACAAAAGAGCGAGACTCCGTCTCAAAAAAAAAAAAAAAAAAGAAAAAAGAAAAAAAGAAAAAGAGAGAGAGAGAAAAAAGAAAAGAAAAAAAAGAAATGTAATGACTTTGGACCAGTAGGGAAGCAGAGAGATCAATGTCATTGTATATCACACATTCAGGATCTGCATCCAACCCTTCTGCATCCAATCCTCCTGACTTCCACTGTGGCTGGGGCCCTGTCAGTCTTTCTCACTTTAATGTTCTTTCGCTGTTTTTATCCAAAGCCATTGAGGATGATATTCCTTTTTTTTTTTTTTTTTTTGAGATGGAGTCTCTCTCTGTCATCCAGGCTGGAGTGCAGTGGCCGGATCTCAGCTCACTGCAAGCTCCACCTCCCGGGTTTACACCATTCTCCTGCCTCAGTCTCCCGAGTAGCTGGGACTACAGGTGCCGGCCACCACACCCAGCTAATTGTTTGTATTTTTAGTAGAGATGGGGTTTCACCATGTTAGCTAGGATGGTCTCCATCTCCTGACCTCATGATCTGCCTGCCTCGCCCTCCCAAAGCACTGGGATTACAGGCACGAGCCACCACGCCTGGCTGATATTCATTTTAACAACATTTTAGGTGGTACATACATTTTGGTCAAGGAGAGACACAGACAGAGTTTTGCCTGGGTGTTGGTAGTGGCCACAAATGAATCTCTAGCCTGGTAGTTTCTAGGGTGTGCGGTGGCGTTGAGGGTGGGATAAACAGGTGAAAAGATGTGGTGCTGGCCTCTGGGAGAAGCAGAGAAGGCAACGGTGGATCCAAGAAGTGACTTTTGTGTTTCACACTCCCTTGTCTTCTTTACATCCTCTTCTTATAGCAGCTCTTCCCCTGCCTCTGGTGTTTCTGTCCTCTTGGTGCCCTCTGGGTGGTCAAAACCTGACAAGAGCACATCTTGGAAACTGCTTGCCCCAAAGTGCTCCTTTTCCTTCATTTCTGTCTTGTTCCCTTTCTTCCCTATCTCCCTGCGCTTCCTTTATCCTCATGAAATGTATGTGCAGAGTACACAGCATATTTAGACTCAGAACACTGAGACGTTTGAGAGTAGTAGCTGTCAGGTCCTTCCTATAGCTAATAATTTGGGACTAATATTTTGAACAGTGTCAGGTGTTGTGGGAAGTCAGGGACCCCGAACGGAGGGACCGGCTGGAGCTGTGGCAGAGGAACATAAATTGTGAAGATTTCATGGACATTTATCAGTTCCCAAATAATACTTTCATAATTTCTTACACCTGTCTTTATTTTAATCTCTTAATATTGTTATCTTCGTAAGCTGAGGATGTACGTCACTTCAGGACCACTGTAACGATTGTGTTAACTGTACAAATTGATTATAAAACGTGTGCTTGAACAATAAGAAATCAGTGCACCTTGAAAAAGAACAGAATAACAGTGATTTTAGAGAACAAGGGAAGACAACCATAAGGTCTGACTGCCTGTAGGGTCAGGCAAAAAGAGCCATATTTTTCTTCTTCCAGAGAACCTATAAACAGATGTGCAAGTAGGAAAGATATTGCTAATTTCTTTTCCTAGCAAGGAATATTGATATTAATACTCTGGGAAGAGAATTGCATTCCTGGGGGAGGTCTATAAATGGCTGCTCTGGGGATGTCTGTCCTATGTGGTTGAGATAAGCACTGAGATATGCCCTGATCTCCTGCTGTACCCTCAGCCTTACTAGGATTGGGAAACTCCAGCCTGGTAAATCTTTTGTCAGACCGGTTCTCTGCTCTTGAACCCTGTTTTCTGTTAAGATGTTTATCAAGACAGTATGTGCACTGCTGAACATAGACCCTTATCAGGAGTTTCTGATTTTGCCCTTGCCTTGTTTCCTCAGAAGCATGTGATCTTTGCTCTGCCATTTGCCCCTTGAAGCGTGTGGTGACCTACTCCCAAAATAGAAAGAACCTACGTTGAAATATTGGGGATGGGTTCCCCTGATAGTCAGGGAAGACAGTGTGCTAACATGACCTGCTACATTAGGTGGTGACCAACCAACTGCTAAGAGTATGTGTGTGTGTGGGTGTGTGTATGTGTACACATGTGTGTGACAGGCAGCCACCTCCTGGCTGTCAGAGAGCTCTAGACAGTTCAGGACAGAGGCATGACCAGGAGTATTGCAAGAGTCCCAAAGCTCTGGGGAAGAGAGGCTAAACTTCTCTGCAGTTTTGGTTTAGACATGTACAGACTTAGCCGATGGACTGAGACTCACAAAAGGCTGGACTGGAGGGAGAGCCATGGGGCTGCTGGCAAAAACCAAGATGAGCCAAGAAGTCTAGCAATGTGGGAAGAGGCAGCAGATCCTTGTACAGGCGTTGCTGACCTAGACCCCCTGTGCTCTCTGTTCCCCAAGCAATGCCCACAGCAAAGTGTGTGCCACTGATGCTCACAGCAAAGTGCGTGCCACCATGGAAAGTCCTCGTCAAAGCAATGAGCAGAAAGAGGTGTGTGTGTGTTGGTGGGTGGCTGTGGTGAGATGGGGGTGTCCAGAGGAGGTTGGGGGCAGCACAGCAGCCATCCATGAGCAATGGAGTGGCAGCTGCCAACAGAGCAGTCAACAGCAGCCAGAGTGGCAGATGCCAGGGTAGTGATCTTCATTTGTAAAAATAGCACCACCTTCACAGGGTTGCTGTGAAAATGAAATGTTTAATGTATGAGCAGCATCTAGCACATGACTGTACAAATTAAATAATCAGAGCTTAACAAATGTTGGCTATTAGTACTTTCTTTTTTTCTTTTTTTTTTTTTTTTTTGAGGTGGAGTCTCACTCTGTCGCCCAGGCTGGAGTGCAGTGGTGCAATCTCAGCTCACTGCAATCTCCACCTCCCAGGTTCACGCCATTCTCCTGCCTCAGCCTCCCGAGTAGCTGGAACTACAGGTTCCCACCACCACACCCGGCCAATTTTTTGTATTTTTAGTAGAGACAGGGTTTCACCATGTTAGCCAGGCTGGTCTCCATCTCCTGACCTCATGATCCGCCTGCCTCAACTTCCCAGAGTGCTGGGAGTACAGGCGTGAGTCACCATGCCCAGCCAAGTACTTTCTTTAAAAAGTAATTTTTATATTTTATTTTTTAAAAGAGATGGGGTCTTACTCTGTTGCCCAGGGTGATCTTGAACTCCTGGTGGTGAAGGACTTTCTCTTTAGTTCAGCTAAGAGCCGAGTTCTTGTCACACAACCGTGAAAGATTAGGCTCGCAGGCACTTTGAAGGGTGAGAAGGGCAGGGTTTATTGGGCAAAAAGGAAATAAAAAGGGAAACAGGGACTCTCAGCAAAGCAAGAGTTCTGCTGGTAGGCTTCCTGCCTCACAGATTGAATTCCCATTTACCATCCCAGAATCCTCCCCTCTGCAAATGGTGTGAAATTCCGTGGCTCCACCCCAGTGCCCACGCCTCCCTGTACAAAGGCCAGTCGAATGTTCTCTGGGAACCCCTTTATACTTGGCTGTCTCACTGAGGTCAAACAATCCCCCAGCCTTGACCTCCCAAAGTGCTGGGATTACAGGCATAACCTACTGCATCCAGCCTCCAGTGCTTTTATCATTGGTGCTTTTGTGAGATTTCTTTACTTTTATCTACTTCTACTTGTTTTCAAGTGGTTACATAGTTTGATTTTACATGATACTATAAAAAGGATTCGGCCCAGTTTTTGTTTTTAAGCAGAGAAATTGCTTCTTAGGATGTATTTTAAAGAGTTAGACTACACCTGAAGTGGGTTGAACTTGAGCAAAGTTTTAAAAATAATTGTGTCTCAAAGTTGAACAAAAGAATTGGACCCCAGTGTCATTCTTTGCTTTAAGAGGATTGTGAGAATAACTAATAACAATTAGGAGGTTAATATATTATTGGAAGTGGTAATTTTACCAGTTTTGAACTCATGTTCAAAGACATAATTGGAATAATTTTCAATAGACATCAGTCTTTATTTCTTAGGAAATTACAGTGATTAAGTTAATGACAGGCAGCCTCTCTTATTATTATTTGAAGATAATAGGAGTCTGTTGAGGATTGGGGGGAAAAATGAATGATACATGTTCTATTAAAGACTTCACAGTTGAAACATTTCTTACTGCTCTCTGTCTTGCCACAATTTGTGTATTTAAGCACAATCATCAATGCAACTTCCTTAACTGTATTTGGCCTAAAAAGTAATTCAAATGAAGAATAAGAATAATGCTTTCCTTGGGATTCCAGTATAGTTTTCTTTTAGGGGATGCATAATATGCCAATTCAAAAGAAAGTTATGTAATGCTTGAAGAGCTCTGTGGAAGTGGAAAAGATAGTTCATTTTTTCCTCTGGATATTTTTCAGGAGTCTGTTCCTGCTTCTTTATGAAATTGAACACTGGACAATAACAATAATATCACACTCGTTATTCAGACATTTTAAATTGCTCTAATTTCTCTTTTACTTTGAAGTGAGATATTCAGATCACTGAGTATTAGAGAAATGGTGCACTGATGAAGCAGTGAATGGATCTTGATCTGTTATCTCAGCTTGAGGCTTAGTAAAGTGGTTTTTGTCAGTGGACCATTGTACCCTATTTTCTTGAATATCTTTCTATACTGAAAATGATTTAGATGGTACATCTGAGTCGAATGCCACCCAGACAAGCATCTGCAGTTGTGCTGACCTGGACTTGGGTGGTACTGCTTTTTAGATTTCAGTATCACTCTAAACCTTGTCTGGCTTTTGCCCGCGTCAGTACCCTTGAGCTATAGGTTGGGAAACCTGTTTGTTTCCCTTTCTGGCTGGAATGTCTTTTAGAGATTCATGTTATAGGTTGTGACTCAAGTTATATACACCGATTCCCAAACTTTTCTTGACTCGATTCTAGACTAAACAACACTGCAATTGTGAGGCCCCCAAGGCAAAAAGCAAATAAGAAAAACTACTTAATTTAATATGCTAGAGAGTTTTTGCAAACATACAGATGACTACATCAGGAAATACTGTTTTCATTGCTTTGGAAAGTAGGAGGAAGTGACATAAGATCTTGTTCTGGGGAGAAAGAAAGAGTTAGCACATTATTAGTTGCACCAAAGCAGAGGCAAAAACGTGAAGAAAAGTCAGTGACTTTGAGTGTTAGCTTACTCGATACAGCTAACACTCATTTATTTTAACATATCGCCAGTTTTAAGTTAATACCCATTTTTCCCATTGTTTCTGGTTTAACTATTATAATTTGAAGTAATCATGGTTGGAAATGTTTAGATAAATCATGATGCCTCACTACCTTGTAATTTAACACCACAAAATAAGAACTGTAAGGCAAAGGGTTTGGACAACAGGGAGTACAGGTTACAAAACAGAAAAAGAGATCTGGATTTATTTGACATGAAAATAGAGGGTTTCTTATTCCAGGGTGTTTTTTACAGGAATTCTATACTTAAATTTTGGCCACTGAACTAGACTTGCTGATTGTATGAACTTGGATAAAATTCCATTCAGAAGAGAAAAGATGACCAAAATAAAAAACCTACCTCATGGGATTGTAGTGCAAATTGCATGAATTAATCCATGTGAAAGCATTTTGTAAATTGCAAACTGTGACACTAAATTTACTTTATACGAGACAATCACTAAGTGTTATTAAGTGATTGAAAGGAAATATTAATCCAACCTGTTATGTGGTTTTCAGAATGTATAAAAACAAGGAAAGCATTCCAACCTGTGAGTACCTCTGCCAGAAATGTTTACCTTAGTTGTGAAGGAACAGTTAGTCAAATCCAAATTGAGGGGTGTTAGGCAAAGCAACTGG
The DNA here is from genome assembly GCF_002776525.5 of Piliocolobus tephrosceles. Taxonomy (NCBI): domain Eukaryota; kingdom Metazoa; phylum Chordata; class Mammalia; order Primates; family Cercopithecidae; genus Piliocolobus; species Piliocolobus tephrosceles. The sequence goes on along the minus strand of NC_045438.1, from coordinate 55,656,896 downwards.
CCTGGACTCTACAAAAACGTGTCGTGAAAGGTAAAAGGAGACTGTAGACATGCCTTGGTGATCCCTGATTAAATTCAGGATTTAAAATAAAATATAACAAATATTCCACACTGAAACAGACATTAGTGATACAATTGGAACATTTGGACTGTATATTGATTGCATTGTGTCAATTTAAAATTTTCTGAGTGTGGCTGGGCATGGTAGCTCAAGCCTGTAATCCCAGCACTTCGGGAGGCCGACGTGGGTGGATCATGAGGTCAGGAGATCAAGACTACCCTTGCTAACATGGTGAAACCCCATCTCTATTAAAGTACAAAAAAAATTTAGCCAGGCGTGGTGGTGGGCACCTGTGGTCGCAGCTACTCAGGAGGCTGAGGCAGGAGAATGGTGTGAACCCGGGAGGTGGAGCTTGCAGTGAGCCGAGATCACACCACTGTACTCCAGCCTGGGCCACAGAGCAAGACTCCATCTCAAAAAAAAAAAAAAATTTCCTGAGTGTGACCATTATTATGTAACTATGGTGGGCTCATTGCTCTTAGGAGGTATATGCTGAAGTATATAGGGGGTGAACCATCTTTATGTCTACAAGTGACTCAAATGGTTCAGCAAAATATTTAGATATGCAGAGAGATAAAGCAAATGTGGAAAAGTGTCATAATTTGGGAATCAAGGTGAAGGCCATCTAGTTGTTCATTGCTACCTATTCCTACAACCTTTCTACAGTTTTAAACATTTTCAAAATACAATTTTGGAAAAACAATTTAAGAAGAAAAAATCCAAGTACTCAAAAATACAGATCTTGAAATATGTCCTTTACAGAGCATGTCTTCCTGCAATTTTATTTTTCTGTGAGATGCCGATATATAGATTTTAAAAAAGAAAAATCTGTGTTTTTATAAATGTATGCTTTTAGGCAATGAACAGGATTCTTGTTACTAATTTGAAGCATATTCCCACTGGCTGGGCGCGGTGGCTCATGCCTGTAATCCCAGCACTTTGGGAGGCCGGAGGCGGGCAGATCACAAGGTCAGGAGTTCAAGACCAGCCTGACCAAAATGGCGAAACCCTGTCTCTACTAAAAATACAAAAATTAGCTGGGCGTGGTGGCACTTGCCTGTAATCCCAGCTACTCAGGAGGCTGGGGCAGGAGAATCACTTGAACCCGGGAGGTGGAGGTTGCAGTGAGCTGAGATTGTGTGCCACTGCATTCCAGCTTGGGCCACAGAGTGAGACTCTGTCTCAAAAAAAAAAAAAAGAAATATATTCCCACTGGAAAAATTCCAGGAAAATAGATAGAAGTTCTCAATCCATGTGCACATCTTTTGTGGTGTTTAAAAGTGAAGTAGAAATGTATCATGGGGTGTGTTCAAAAGGACAGAACATGATTTTTACTGTCCTCTTTAGAAAAAAATTCAAGTTTGAGGATCTCAGTTTAATGATTTTGTGATAATTTGCTACCCGGATCTTCTTTCCTATGAGATTAAACTTTTGTTTTCATTTTTTGAGCGAGACATTGGGAAGTTATTGTTAGCAGAGGTGAATCTGTGCAGGTCTGCACCAACTTGATTCTTGCCTCTTCAAAGGAAAGAATTCGATTGAGGGGCATGACTTAGAGTGAGAGACTGAGGCAAGTTTTTGAGGAGTGAGAGCTTATTAAAAAGTTTTAGAGCACGAACCAAAGGAAGTAAAGGACATTTGGAAAAGTGCCAAGCAGACAACTTGAGAGATCCAAGTACCCTGTTTGATCTTTGACTTGGGGTTTTATACATCGGCATGGTACAGGGGTTTCTGTCTCTCCTCCCCTGATTCTTCCCTTGGGACTAGCTTTCCGCATCCGTAGTGGCCTGCCAGCACTTGGGAGGGGAGCATGCTCAGTGTATTTACTGAAGTTGTGTGCATGCTCACTTGAGGCATTTTTCCCTTACCAGTCAAGTGTTCCTAGAGGGAGGTCATATACTAGTTAAACTCCGTCATTTTGCCCCTTAGTACACATACTTGGGTCCACTTGCCAACTCCTGAGATCTTATCAGGAAGCTGCTGATCGCCAACTTCAAGTGTTTCCTACCTATTGGGAGACTGCCTGTCCCCGGCACCAGCTGCCACCAATTATTATTTTAGAGAGCCAGTTTAACAACTACCTGACCATCACCTGATGGTTTAACATTGCCTGACCTGTTTGTGTTTGCTTAGCTATCTACCCTAACATTATCATGATGATTGACTTACTATTCTGTTGCTTATTCTTGGGGTTGATGTGGTGGGATTCTGATTTTCTCCCAGGTGATTGAGTCCAGGCAGAAATCTCATGATTCACCTTTTTTTCTCTCTCTTTCTTTTTTTTTTCCCGTAAAGGTCAAAGACAACAGAACTGGACCAAGAAAGTTCATAAGTTTTTGGTATGTAATTGAAAACTCTTTGCAACAAATTCTTTCTCTTTAGTGATATTTATGGCTTGAAAGGCCTGAGTTTCACTTTGTTATTCTAGTTTGTGAATCAACTTAGTGTAGTCTAGATATGTTTATGGTAGTCTAGGATTTATGCAGAGGGAAGTTCATAGTATTACTACTTTTGGTCCTCTGAAGATTACTTTTCAGTGGGAGAATTAAGTAATTTATTTAGTTATTTATGGGTTGATTCTTTTTTTTTTTTTTTTGCCTCTCTCAGAGTAAGGAATATACCATGACTATCAAAGTGCTTTAAAACTATAATTATGTGAAGAGTCTATTTTACAAGCAATTGCGTGTTTAGATGCCCGAGTATAAATTGAATGCTCTAGAAATGGAGTACTTACTGATTCAAATTTACTAATAATTACAATTAAATATTTATATTTAATAATTATAGTAGAACAGTAAAACAATCCGAAGATGTCCCCACCTCTAAAGTTTATAAGTTTATTCCTAATGATCTAGGAAAGACTGGAGTTGAATGCCTGTGTGTTCTTCTCATTATTACTCTGATTTTCTATTATAAAATGATTTTAAAAGTATTATATGTCTTAGCTCCTCACTGAAGTATCCGTCTTTTATTTGGTTTAACTCTTGTTTGTTTGTTTGTTTTTGAGACAGTGTCTCACTTTGTCCCCCACACTGGAGTGTAGTGGCATGATCGTGGCTCACTGCAGCCTTGATCTCCCAGGTTCAGGTGATTCTCTCACCTCAGCCTCCCAAGTATGCCACCATGCCCAGCTAATTTTTAAAATTTTTTGTAAAGACGGGGTCTCATTATGTTGCCCAAGCTGATCTCTAACTCCTGGTCTCCAGTGATCTTCTTGCCTCAGCCTCCCAAAGAGCTAGGATTATAGGCATGAACCATTGCACTAAGCCTTAATTCATTTTTTTCCAAAGATGAAACACAATTTTAAACTTCTGGGGAATTCAAAGGAAGTATTCTTTTCCAGTAATCTTATTTTTTTTGAGATGGAGTCTTGCTCTGTCTCCAGGCTGGAGTGCAGTGGCGTGATCTCGGCTCACTGCGACCTCCACCTTCCGGGTTCATGCCATTCTCCTGCCTCAGGCTCTCTGGTAACTCATACTACAATCGCCCGCCACCACACCCGGCTAATTTTTTGTATTTTTAGTAGAGATGGGGTTTCACCATGTTGGCCAGGGTGGTCTCGATCTCCTGACCTCATGATTCACCCGCCTCGGCCTCCCAAAGTGCTGGGATTACAGGCGTGAGCCACTGTGCCTGGCCGCCCACAGTTATCTATTAAGGACACATCTTTTTGTGACTCTATAGATATAATTGAAATTCTGGTAAATTTACAAGAATTGCTTAAGTCATTAAGCAATAACTTAAATGCTATTATTTCCTATGACCCAGAAAATAATCACTATTGTCCCCAGTATGTAGTTTCTACCATTTCCAATAATGTTGCAACTGTCTTTGAAACATTGTTAGTCATAACTCATTAGTCACCATTGTGCTTTTTGGTGACCATTGCCCTTCTCTTTCTTATTCTGTAGTTATTAAAACCCGTTGTCCTGGTTGTCCAACTCATGGACATGCAAATTAGCTTTGGTGCATACCTTAGTGGTTCAGATGTCTTCTAAGACATAAATTCTGTTGTTTCAACACGTGTATGAAAGATACGCATTTACTCATGAGTCAGTCAGTAAGATATCTGCACTGTCTTCTGCAGTAAAGAATGCTTTATTTACCATAAAATTTGATGTTTTGTTGAGGAATGTTAAGTGATGCTTTTTATACTCATACTTTTCATTGATGATATACAAAACTGATTACCCTAAGGTATTGACAAAAGTGGGTGATTTTACTGTCTTCAAAAGTTGTCAAGTATGTTTTCCAGTATAACACTTCTGACTCTCAGATTAGGGACCTCCCATCACAGTGGCCATCTAGTAAGAACATGGCTTGTTATAAGAAACTGTGTTTGTTGGAATTCTGAATTAGATGAACTTTATAGTCTCTTGTAATAAAATAAGAGATAGCACAATGGTACAAAGGGGAGGTTCTGAGCTCAGAGTTCTGGGGTTTGAATCTTATCTGTGACACAAATACACACCAATCTGTATGACCCTGGGCAAACTGCTTAACTTTTATGCACTTCACTTTCCTCATCTGTTAAATGGAGACAGTATTAGTACCCATAGCTGATGTAAGGATTTAATGTGTTAATATGAATATAGCTCTTAGAACAATATCTGGTGCATAATTAAGCACTTAATAAGTATTAGTTATGACGATATATTAGTCCATTCCCACACTGCTATAAAGAACTACCTGAGACTGGGAAATTTATAAAGAGAGGAGGTTTAATTGGCTCACTGTTCCACAGGCTGTACAGGAAGCGTGGCTGGGGAGGTGTCAGGAAACTTACAATCATGGCGGAAGGCAAAGAGGAAGTAGGCACAGTCTTCACATAGCAGAACGAGAGAGAGAAAAAGAGAGAGAAGGGGAAAGTGCTACACACTTTTTATATTTTATTTATTCTTATTTTTTAATTTTAAAAAACGGAAAGAGGGCTTTGCTATGTTGCCCAGACTGACCTCAAACTCCTGAGCTCAAGCGATCTGTTATACACTTTTAAACAACCAGATCTCATGAGAACTCACTCATTGTCATGAGAACAACAAGAGAAAATCCACCCCCATGATCCAGTCACCTCCCACCAGGCCCCTCTTTCAACACTGAAGATCATAATTCAACATGAGATTTGGGTAGGGGCACAGGGTCAAACCATATCAGATGGTGATGAATGATCTTGTCATCAGCCATGGCCTTTATTCCCAGCAACTTACTTCTTCAGGTGTCCTTATATACTGCCTTGGTTTCACCTGATGCAAACGTCAAGGCAAAGCTCAGACTCTTCACCGCTTTCTACTGAAACTGACATTGTGGTGTCCTTTCTTCTATCACACTGCTCTCCCCATTTTACAGGCTCCACCTCTCCTCTTCCCCTCCCTGCCTCATTGCAGGTCTTTCCACATACATCCAAATACCGCTGGATTTCAGATTTTATGACAAAGGGGCTTATTATGATATTTTTCTAGCAAAGTCAAATGTTTACATAAGAGAAAGTCTTGAACCAGTTACTAGGATAATAAAATGTCCTCCAACTTCATGCAAAAGTATGTTAACAATTTTCATCTTTTAATCCTGTCATTAAGCTATACTAAAGGAATCTTGTTTACCCAGTCATTCTAATATATTATCAACATAGTTCTTTTTTAAAAAATTTTATTTTACGTTCTGGGATACATGTGCAGAATGTGCAGGTTTGTTACATGGGTATACAGTTCCATGGTGGTTTGCTGCATCTATCAACCTGTCATCTAGGTTTTAAGCCCCATATGCATTAGTTATTTTTCCTAATGCTCTCCCTCCTCTTGCCCCCTACCCCCGACAGGTCCTGGTGTGTAATAGACATAGTTCTTAGTTCAAGGGTGTGTAGTGGGAGCAAACAGTTTCTATTTAGTTTTCATTCACATGTGCCTACATTTTTGGCCCCATACTTATTTTGAGTTTTCCACAGATTTCTTAAGTACAGAATGCTTGTCTAATTATTTTGACATATTCCTGCTGGGCAGTAAATATTGTGAAGTTTTATGTGAATGCATTTGAACATCAGGTTATATTTTTCTTACTGTTTTTTACTTGCTATAGCCTATGAAACTTATGTTCTAAGGATGGCTTAATTTTGATTTATGTTACCAAGTGATTCAAGGTGTCAATGGACTTTTTCCAGAACAGAAACGTGTGGGGCCAGGTCTCACACCTCTAATAAAGAAACATATCAGACTCCAAGGGTTTCTTGCCTTATTTTAAAATAAACTCTGTGTTAAAAACTTGTGTGCTGGCAGTGAAGAAATAGATGACCACATGTATTTTCTTCTTGAAGGCTCATAATTTTTGTGCATATGTGTGCAAAATATAACAATATGAACAAGAATGTGGGCAACTAGATTACAAAAAAAGAACTGGCAAAAGAATACTTATATGGACATTATTTCTTGAAAACAGTATCTGTAAGCTTTTCAGATTATTGAGAGGGCAGGTTAACATTGGAGCTGTTGTTTTCTTGGTTAATAATATTTTTGCTTTTTTAAAATTGTAGCTCAAAAATATGGGTATAGCTTTCTAAAAAATAGAATCCAATTTCAAGAATGATGAGGTACTAACTGAAAATCTCTAAATCTTTTGAGATTATTTCCACACATTAATAAGGCATTTCCTCAGAAAATTTTCTGCATGTATTATAGGTAGACAGTGAGGAAAAGGGAATAGAAAAGATCGAGTTTTCTCAGCAAGCAAAAGGTTTCTTGTTGCCATTTTCGTTTTCCCTGAGTTTATTATCCTCAGCAGAGACATCAATGTCTTTCCTAATAAAATCACCTTCCAGCCAAACTGTTAAAAAGGGCAACTACCTACCTTGGGTGTATGTCAGTTTACACAGAAAAAATTTAAATAGAGCTTGAAGAAATATATAAGACTTCTGTTAATAATTAATGAGGCACAGGAGCTCTTATTAGACTAGACTGTGTTATGCTGAAATTAACTCTCGAGTAACTCTGATTTCTTTTTTTTTTTTTTTTTTGAGTCGGAGTCTCACTCTGTTACCCAGGCTGGAGTGCAGTGGCACGATCTCGGCTCACACTGCAACCTCTGCCTCCCGGGTTCAAGCGATTCTTTTGCCTCAGTCTCCCGAGTAGCTGGGACTATAGGCAGACACCACCATGCCTGGCTAATTTTTAGTAGAGACGGGGTTTCACCATGTTGGCCAAGATGGTCTTGATCTCCTGACTTTGTGGTCCACCCACCTTGGCCTCCCAAAGTGCTGAGATTATAGGCGTGAGCCTCAGTGTGCCTGGCTGTATCTCTGATTTCTTACCCAAACTCTATGTTCAGTGCTGGTCGTCAGGAAGGGAGGGCTCCTCTACTCCATATAATCACTCAGGGATTCAGGCTGATGAAAGTTCCACCATCCTGCAACACCACCATGTCAATAGGTCGCTTCAGAGTTGGCCATGACACAGGAGGGTGTAGGGGCACTCATACATACTCTTCTCCAGACACAAAGTGATGACATCACCTCTGCCCAGTCCCTATTGGTCAGAACAACTCACGTGACCTCTCCTAACTGCATGGGCCTGGGAGGTCTTCCTGGGGACTGAGGGAGAAGAGGAGAACTAGACACAGAGCACAGTAGCAATTTCTTATCTGATTTTATGTGCTGCAAAGATATCACATCCAGTGTCTCTATACAACACCCTTCCTTTCTAAATCAGTCACACTTACAATTCCTTCTGTTCTGCCAGGTAATTGAGTTATTTTAATATTTTAAAATTAACTTCACATTTTTTACTTTCTGAGTTTAGATGAGAACAAATGAAACAAGGATTATGAAGAAGGAATCAGTGAAGGCATAGATTCCATCAACAGCAGAAAAATGTCTAGTTACATTTTAGCCTTCACCTGTTTATAGACTTAATTGGTGTTATTAATTGTACTTTCTTTTTTCCCAAAAAAATCATTGCTTGAAATTAAATGTAACTGCAAATGTGTGAGGATTGATTGCAAAATCAATTTAAGGGATATCAAGCTGGAAATATGAAACTATACTTGCATAGTTTCAGTAGATTGTATTTTACGTGTACAACTTTTTTTAATTATATGCTCATCTTTCCCTGAATCTTAATCTCATGTTCTTTTCCTTCTTCTATCTCACGTTTTTCTTTTTAAATGTCTTTGTCAGTTTATTAAAATATTTTACCAAGCAATGTTTTCACATAGGGCACATAAGGAATAAACAAACATGTCTAAAATATGTTTATTTTGCACTCACACTTGATTGTGTGTTTGGTTGGATATAGAACTTTATGTACAAATTTATTTTCACTCAGAACTTCAAAGGTATTGTCCCCATGTCCTTCAGCAGCTCATCTTGCATGAGAAATCTAATGCTGTTCTTGTTTCTTTAGAGATAGAACATTTTTGTTCTGTCTGTAAACTTTTAGAATTCTCTGTATACTTTGAAATTCTGAAATTTCACAAGATATATTCAAACTTACATCGTATTGTATTGTATTGTTTGTATTTTTTGAGACAGAGTTTTGCTCTGTCGCCCAGGCTGGAGTGTAGTGGCGCAATGTCGGCTCACTGCAAACTCCACCTCCTGGGTTCACACCATTCTCCTGCCTCAGCCTCCTGAGTAGCTGGGATTACAGGTGCCCACCACCGTGCCTGGCTAACTTTTGTATTTTTAGTAGAGACAGGGTTTCACTGAATTAGCCAAGATGTTCTCCATCTCCTGACCTCGTGATCCACCCGCCTCGGCTTTCCAAAGTGCTGGGATTACAGGTGTGAGCTCCCGCACCCGGCCTTTTGTTTTTGTTTGTTTTTTGTTTTTTGTTTTTGAGATGGAGTTTTGCTCTTGTGCCCCAGACTGGAGTGCAATGCATGATCTTGGCTTATTGCAACCTCCGCCTCCCGGATTCAAGTGAATCTCCTGCCTCAGCCTCCTGAGTAGCTGGGATTACAGGCATGCACCAGCATGCCTGGCTAATTTTTTTTTTTTTTTGTATTTTTAGTAGAGACGGGGTTTCACCATGTTGACCAGGCTGGTTCTGAACTCCTGACCTCAGGTGATCCACCCGCCTCGGCCTCCCAAAGTGCTGGGATTACAGGAATGAGGTACCACACCCCACCCTCAAATATACATCCTTGAAAATTTGTGGGATTGACTATTTTGTAGCATAGAAGATTTTTTCCACTCTCTCCCTGGGTTCTGCTTCCTGCTGTTGTGGCTTCATTTTCAATCTCTTTTCTCCACCATTTCACAAAGGTGACCACTGCTAACTCCAGGTTTGCAGGGCATTCATGGCTGACACCCCAGAAAAAAGGGACAAATCTCTTTCCCAATATTTCAGACAGGATTTCCTGATTATCTTGACTTGATGCACGTACTCCTTTCTGGATTGGTCATTGTGACAAAGAGGAGTAAGTACTTTGATCCATCTACTTCTTACCACTTCTATTGCTACCACTCTGGTCCAGCAAAAGAGATGACACTGTAATCTCTTCCCTGGATCATTCCAGTAGCCTCTTAATTGGTTTCTCTGTTTATGTCCTTTCTCTCTTTCAGTCTGTTCTCAGTGCTGGAACCAGAGCTGTTAATGTGTTTGTCAGATTGGAACCCTACAAAGCCATTCATTTTATTTATTTATTTATTTTATTTTGAGACAGAGTCTTGCTCTGTCACCCAGGTTGGTGTGCAATGGCGCAGTCTCAGCTCACTACCACCTCCGCTTCCCAGGTTCAAGCTATTCTCCTGCCTCAGCCTCCTGAGTACAGGATTACAGACAAGTGTCAGCATGCCAGGCTGTTTTTTTGTGTTGTTGTTGTTGAGATGGAGTTTCACTCTCGTTGCCCAGGCTGGAGAGCAATGGTGCCATCTCGGCTCATTGCAACCTCCACCTTCTGGGTTCAGGTTATTCTCCTGCCTCAGCCTCCCGAGTAGCTGGGATTACAGGTTGTGTGCCACACATCTGGCTAATTTTTTGTATTTTTAGTAGAAATGGGGTTTCACCATGTTGGCCAGGCTGGTCTCGAACTCCTAACTTCAGGTGATCCACCCGCCTCGGCCTCCCAAAGTGCTGGGATTATAGGCTTAAGCCACCATGCCTGGCCAAGCTTGCCCATTTAGCTTCAAGGAAAACTAAAGTCTTCAACAAGAGTTTATTTATTTAGAGACAAGCTTTCACATTGCTATCCAGGCTAGAGTGCAGTATGGCTCACTGCAACCTCAAACTCCTGGGCTCAAGTGATCCTCCCATCTCAGCCTCCTAAGTAGATAGGATTATAGGCATGCACCACCACACAAAGCTACTTTTTGAATTTTTTTTTTTTTTTTTTTTAAGAGATGGGGTCTTGCTGTGTTACCCAGGCTGGAGTGCAGTGTTGTGATCTCGGCTCACTGCAACCTCCACCTCCTGGGTTCAGGCAATTCTCCTGCCTCAGCCTCCCAAGTAGCTGGGATTACAGATGTACACCACCATGCCTGGGAATTTTTTTTTTTTTTTGTGTGTGTGTGTTTTAGTAGGCATGGGGTTTCACCATCTTGGCCAGGTTGGTCTTGAACTCCTGACCTCAAGTGATCTGCCCGCCTCGGCCTCCCTAAGTGCTGGGATTGCAGGCGTGAGCCACTGCACCTGGACTTAATTTTTAAATTGTTCTGTTGAGATGGGGATTCTCACTATGTTGCCCAAGCTGGTCTCAAACTCCTGGCCTCAAACAATCATTCCATCCTGGCCTCCCAAAGTGTTGGGATTACAGGTATAAGCCATAGCATTTGGCCTGGTTCTCACTTTTCAAAATGACTTTTATTTTGAAATATAACATACATACAGTGGAAAACATGAAAAAAATAGAATAGCTAGATGATTTATCATAAAGTGTAAATTCTTGCAACTGCCACTTGAGTCAAGAAATAGAATACCATTGGGATCCTGAATCCCCTCTTGTACCCCTTCCAATAAATAATTCCTGACTCCTCCTCAAAGGTTACCACTCTCCTGCCATTTGTGGTTATTGTGGTTGCATTTTGTTATAATTTTATGAGCCGAGTACACTTCCCTAAACAATATGATCTAGTTTTGGCTGCTGTATTATTTTATATAAATGGAATCATATCATTTATATTCTTTTGTGTCTAGCTTCTTTCTCTCAACGTTATGTCACTGTGGGTAGAAGTAGTTGTTTTGATTGCTATGTAGTTCATTGTAATGACTATATCACAATTTATTCATTTTCCCATTGATGGACATTTGTTTTGTTCTTTTGTTTTTTTTTTTTTTTAAACAATTTTTTAAATGATTTACTTCTTTGTAGAAATAGAGTTTCACTTTGTTTCCCAGGCTGGTCTTGAACTTCTGGCCTCCAGTGATCTTCCCACGTTGGCCTCTCAAAGCACTGGGATTATAGGCCTCAGCCACCATGCCCAGCCCTGTTTTTTGTTGTGGTTGTTATTAAAGAACTGGATAGAACCATTGTTACACATTTTCAGCATACATTTGCACACATATCTGAGGCATGTACACCTTAGAGTAAAGGTTGTGGGCATAGACTATGCATGTAATTAACCTTAGCAAGTGTTACCAAACACTCTTCCAAAATAATTTTCCACTGGCAATATTTTGAGTTTTCACTGGTTCTACAATCTTGCCAACACTTGGCATTGTCAGTCTTTTAAAATTACACTGTTTTGGTGGCTGTTTAATTATGTTTCATTGCTGTTCTGCCTTGCATTTCCCTGATGGTTAATGAGGTTTAGTGTCTCTCCTATATATATTGGCTAACTGATGTTCCTCCTTGGTCAAAGGCCAGTAAGTCTTTTCTCATTTTTGTCTTAGGTTTTCTGCCTGTTCCTTATTGATTCATGGGAGTTCTTTATAGATTCTGGATGCATGGCCTCATGCAAGTTGTATGTATGGCACATATTTCTTCTCATTCATTTGCTTGTTTTCTCGGTCCCTAAGGTATCTTTTGATGAATGGGAATTCTTAATTCTAATATGTTTCAACTTACAGCTTTTCCTTTATGGTTAGAACCAGTGGGGGAAATGACAGTATTTTCCATAGATGATACTGACATAATAGGCTATTAATTTAAAAGATGAAACTTGACCCCTATTTGAAACCATAATTGAAAATCAATTCCAAGTATATTGTAGATCTAATAAGGAAGACAAGGCAATAAAATTTGTAGAAGGAAAAGTAGGACAATATCCTTATGACCACAGAATAATGAAGATAACGGCAAAGGAAAAGCACTAGCCAGAGTCATCTTCACAATATTGACTCTTCCAATGAATGAACACAACATCTTTCCATTTATTTATACCTTTTTAAAGTTTCTTTCAAAAATTGATTTCTTCATTGAAGTCTTATACATCTTTTTTATTAGATTCATTCTAACATATTTGAATTTTTATGATACTGCTATTTTCTTAGAAATTTGACTTTCAAACTGTTGGTGGCTGGTAGAAATGTTACTGATTTTAACATATTGGCTTTGTAGCTAGCAACCTTCTTATGTCCACTTTTTTAAAATTTTGAGACAGGGTCTGGCTCTGACACCCAGACTGGAAAGTGGTGGCATGATCTCAGCTCATTGCAACCTCCATCCCTCAGGTTCAAGGGATCTCCTCACCCCAGCCCCCAAAATAGCTGGGACCTCAGGTGCACACCACCATGACCAGCTTTTTTTTTTTGTATTTTTGGTAGAGACAGGGTTTCTCCATGTTGCCCAGGCTGGTCTCAAACTCCTGAGCTCTAGCGATCCACACACCATAACCTCCCAAAGTGCTGGGATTACAGGCATGAGCCACCACACCTGGCCCACTTTTTAATTGTAATTGTTAATGTGTAGATTCTTTCTGCATGTAAAACTGTATCATCTGAAAATACTGACAATCTTGATTTTTTACCTTTTAATCATAATTTTTTTACCATTGTTTTCCAGTACTTTTGAGACAATGTTGTTAAGTGATAATGAGAATCTTTGGCTTATTGCTAATATCAAAGGAAAGGATTTCAACATGTCACCATCAAATATGTGATGTAGGAATAAGGAACTTCTTACTTATTGAAAACAGTGGAGTAAGGACCTTTTTGTTTTGACCATGACAGGAGTTTGGAGAGGGTTTGGCTTGACTTGGCAGTTCATCTTTGACCCATGTGACTTTAGCTGGGGTGACTAGGATTGGAGGATCCCTACTTTCAAGATCACTTTTGCATCCATACGTCTGGAGCCTTGGTGTCTCTTGGATTCCCATTCTCTACTTGGCATCCCGTTCTCCTGGGCCTGTCCACAGGGCTTGGCTCTTTGCAGCACAGCAACATCAGGGAACCTGGACCTGGTGAATGTCAATCTGGCTTCTGCTAGAGCATATGTTCCTCTTTCAGATGTAAAATCCCATGAAGTTGAGCCTGTGAGGTCATAGAAATTGCAATTAAACATATCTGTTAAATTAAAAATCAATTTCCAATCTAAACTTTTTTTTTCTACACAGGAGTTTAAAAATAATAATCTAAACAATTGTCATAGCTGAATTTTAGTACTATGGAGTAAAGAAAAAAATAGGTGATTCCTTCTATTTTGCGATGACAGACTTTTACTTTTGAGGTTAAATGAAGATATTTAGGGCAGAAGGAGAGAGGAAGGTGCATCTGTGCATGGAAGGTGAGGAGGTGGGCACAGTACAGCGTGTAGGTGAGGTGCGAGTGAGAAAGTGAGCATGTAAAGACGAGAGTGGGTGGACCACAGGAAGCTGGGCGGACCACAGGAAGCTGGCTGGAAAAAAAAAGTCATTGACTTTACTTAATTAAAAGCAAGAAAAAAGCAACCCAAAGACAAGCGGAAAATCTCACAGGCAAAGTCTGTAAAGGGATGGAAACAAAAAATAAGCCCACATGTGTTCAGAGAAAGGTGAAGTGACTGGCCAGTTACAGTCTGCTCTGTAATTTTTGTATTACTTCGCAGTACTTTATACAGTAAGATAGTCTAATTAACAACAACAACAACAACAGTATACAGTAAGATAGTCTAATTAACAACAACAACAGCAACCAATAAAAGAGCCAATGCTTCCTGGAGAAACAAATAGAAAATTTTCTTTCTGAAAACTTAAGATTTCTGAGTTTATGATTCTAGTGATTTTAAAAAATGCGCTATTTAAATCGAAAGAATGTCAAATTAGGGAGTCGGGATGATTTAATCTTTTGTCTTAAGGTAAATATTGTACTTAGGTATTTTTCCACTAGGTGTCTCTTTGCATACATGTTATGATTTCAGAGAAAGCGAATCTATTCCTGAAGGCATTCACTTATGTGGATTGTGTCAACAAATATCTCAATTTGGGTTGGTGGGTATTTAAGAATGACTTTAATTTCAGTCCTTCCTAAAGAATAAATAGGTGTCTTTTAGTGACTTCTCTTGTTCTTGCTTTAAATGTTTTGGAGACGCTAACCCAGATTTTTCAGCAGATGCAAAATTGAGGTCCTTGTGCCTGTGTGGTTACCAGCATGATACGGTTTAAGCCTTCAATTCATAGCCTGCCTATGTGGGATTCTGACCAGGATGTGAGCCCTTCATAATTTCTGAATGAAGCCTCACCTAGGATGCACAATTCCCAAATGAGCTGCGTGCAGCTAGTCAGTGTCTCTTTCTGAGAGCTGTATTGCCTGCTGATCAGATCCTTCCAGACCACACAGTGGCAGCTGATCTGTGATCCCATGAGTAGCCCTTTGGGCAGCCACATTATCACAACTAGTCACCTTAGGTCCCCCTGAATTGTCTAAATTTGGTAAATAGCTTACTCATTCTAACTTGTCCTAAAGTTGAGGCAGGGCCAATGTAAGTAAACAGATATTTATTAGGTGCCCACTGCATGTCTTGCCTTCAATGTCTGTAAGAATTATTAGATTCATTCATTCTCTAAGAATGTAATGAGATCTACTATTTGAAAAAAAAAAAAAAAAAAAAAAAGCCTGCTTCTAAGGAGAATTTGAAAAGGCAAAGATTATTCTGAGACAGCACTGCTGATGACCACAGGGCCCCGGACCTGGGGTTTGAACATCTGAATTTAAATTTGGCTTTAACTTGCTAGTTGTGGAAACCAGTTAGTCTACCCGCTCTGTATATTAGTTTCTTCATGTGTAAAAGTGTAAGTTACTTTACAGCGTTGCTGTGAAGGCTGAAAACAGTTTGCAATAGTTCTGCCAAATATCATTATACGAGCCTCCAAGAAAAGTCACCCTATTCTGGGTAAAGCAGCCCTTACCATGATTATATACAGTAGTTTAACTCCTTATGGTCTCTCTTGTCTGGTAACCCTTGGGCGACCTTTGCAAAATTACAAGGCCCCTAAAAATGATCTTTTCTTTTCTTTCCTCCCTCCTTCTTTTCCTTCCTCCCTCCCTTCCTCCTTCCTTCCCTCCCTCCCTCCTTCCCTCCCTCTTTCCCTCCCTCCCTTTTCGTTTTTTTCTTTTCCCTTCCTTCCTCTCTCCCCCGCTCCTTTTCTCTTTCTTTCCTTCCTTCCTTCCTTCCTTCCTTCCTTCCTTCCTTCCTTCCTTCCTTTTTTTTCTCTCTCTCTTTCTCTCTTTCTTTCTTTTCTTCTGAGATGGAGTCTCTCTCTGTTGCCCAGGCTGGAGTGCAGTGGCACAATCTTGGCTCACTGCAACCTCTGCCTCCCAGGTTCAAGTGATTCTCCTGCCTCAGCCTCTTGGGTAGCTGGGATTACAGGCACCTGCCACCATACCCAGCTAAATGTTTTGGTATTTTTAGTAGAGACGGGGTTTCACCATGTTGGTCAGGCTGGTTTCGAACTCGTGACCTCAAGAGATCCACCCGCCTTGGCCTCCCAAAGTGCTAGGATTACAGGTGTGAGTCACCGCACCCAACCCCTAAAATGATATTTCTTAAGGAAAGATCTAGCCAGACAGAAGAGGATTTGGCTTCAACTCTAGAGCAATGGGTGCAAACGGTTGACAGCTTTTATAATCATTTTTTTTTCTTGGCTGCCTTCTAGCCAGTGAATGTTCAGTTGCAGAGTTCCCTGCTGTATGGGGTATAGTTGCTCACTTTGGTGTAAAGGGCATTGAATGGAATAACGTTTGGCAAAGCAGAAATAAAGTGACTGGCTGCCTCAGAGCCATGTACACTGTCTGAATTTCACCAAGTAGAAAAACATTTCATCTTCTGCAGACAGAAAATGTAATTATTGTTCATGTGGAGAAATGGAGAGATGCAAATTGCAGAAAGGTAAGGGCCATCACTTGCTATTCCTAACTGGCTCGTCCTAGAGCACTGTGTCAGCTCTTGCCTCACAGGCTGGAGTGAAGCAAACTAGGAATTGGCGGTATTATTTGGGGGATGCCCTAGTAGGGACCTGGAAGGAACCAGGCTGGGCTCATGGAACAGACTATGATAGATTGCAGTGGGCCTCATAATTGATACCTTATCTAGGAGCTACCAGTGCTTCCTGTGTCCTTATTAGGGAGCTGGTGCCCCTTTTCTCCTATGATGTAGCAGCTTGAGGACAGTACAAACTTTTGAGGTGGCTCCTGGAGTTTCAGTCTGAGAATCCCTGAGAATCACACCTCAGCACACAGCCAGCTTGGATCCTAGAGTGACTGGCTCCTAGAGGTTCCTTGGATCTGGAGCTGGCATAGGAGAAGCAGGTGTGACGGTGTGTTTTATCTGCACTGATAGGGTGTGTATATTTGTGTGTCTTTGAGGGGTAGGTTCAAATATGCATTGTGGTACCCCTGCCTATATAAATAATTGGAATCGTTGAACATCTATCTCTGCTTTGGAGAACCAGTGACAACAACTGCTTTCCAGGCAGGTGTCATGGAACTTAAGACAACCACAGAACAAACCCAACTCTGTAGAAACAAGTGCCAGTGCTTTTCAGGGCCTCTGGTCTACCCCATGGTTTGGTGAAGGGAACCTTGATTGGGTGCAGCCAACACAGCGTGCATGTGGGCCCGGGCTGGGCTCTGGGTGCTCTGAAGAGGATTGACCAGGGTGTAGCCCATGGCAGGTCTCTGCTTGCCCCAGCCTAATGGACCCTGCAGGTGCAGACCACATTTTAGAAGTTCCAGGTTCAGGAGGCCCACAGAAGGACAAGAGACCCCTGTGGTTCAGCAACTCAGGGGAGCTTTGTACCTCCAAGAGGGGCATGGCCAATAGCCATTGGCATTTGGCCCTTTCCAGGATGTAAAAGAGGCAAATTGTTTGAGAGCTCTTGCAGTTTTCCACCTGTTTGTTATTATGGTAAAATGGTCCACTGAGAGGACAGATTGACATTATTGGCTGAAAGAAAGTCTTTTATCTCCCTTAGCTTTGTGGATTTTGTGTGTCTGAGCCTTGATTGTCAGGGCTGACAGCTTATGTGGGAATTCGTGAAGGGAAAGCAGGGAAGAGGCCTGCCAGTCTCTGCAGATGACGGATTGCAGTATTTTTATGGTGTCAAAAATAAAGTAATTTTAAGCATCATAGTTTTTCTGTTTGAAAAAAGCTGTGGTTCTTAAAACCATCTGTCAATTCATCATCAAAGCAGAGAGAAGGCAGAAAAGAAATGCAATGAAATAAGCGGAAAAGACAACAATAAAAAAGGGAAGATAAGTGAAAGAGAAAGAATGAGAATATTCTATAGCAAGTAGAAAACGGATTGGAATCAGAAGGACACTTTGAGCTTAAGTTAAAAAGAAAAAAGCAGCCTGGCGCGGTGGGTCATGCCTGTAATCCCAGCACTTTGGGAGGCTGAGGCGGTCGGATCCCGAGGTCAGGAAATCGAGACCATCCTGGCTAACATGGTGAAACCCCGTCTGTACTAAAAATACAAAAAATTCGCGGGACGTGGTGGCGGGCACCTGTAGTCCCAGCTACTGGGGAGGCTGAGGCAGGAGAATGGTGTGAACCCGGGAGGCGGAGCTTGCAGTGAGCCGAGATCGCGCCATTGCATTCCAGCCTGGGCGACAGAGCGAGACTCCATGTAAGAAAGAAGAGAAAGAAAGAAAGAGAAAAAGAGAGAAAGAGAAAGAGAGAAGGAGAGAGAAGAAAGGAGGCAGGGAGGGAGGGAGGGAAGGAAGGAAGGAAGGAAGGAGAGAGAAAGAAAGTTAAAATAATTTGGATGAACCTATTTTCTTCCTCATAAAGTTCCTGAACAAAGTCACAACCCCAAACCGCCCCTGCCCCATATGTCACTGTACACAGGCTAGTAGGGAAGTCATCTTGCATTTGCTTCCTTCTCTCCTGCTTTGCCTTGACAAGTGAAGTCTCCTACGAATTGGCAAAACGAATGGATTATCTCATGTCCTTTGCTTTTATATGTGAGCAAAGATGAATGTCCTCTTCTGTTTTCCATGGCATTGCTGTGATGGACTATCATTTAACAGAACATGCTCGCTTGCAAACAGTGCTTGTCTCCAGTAGAGTGTGGCCGTTTGCTGCCACATGGATTACCTGCTTGTCGATGGTCAAGACTTCTGCCACGACGATAACAAGCATTTTTTGTTTCCTCTTAGCTCTGGCTTCTGGATTAAGAATAATGCACATTGTTTGCCTGTGTTTGTGAACTTCGTATAAATGCATTTGCTGCTGTAATGTCTTGCAAATGCTAGCATTATAATTTTAAAGGATAAATTAATCTGTGGGTTTAAAAAATTTTAGTTCAGACCTGTTTTGTTTTCACTTAAGGCTCCATGAGAAAGAGAATCAACCTAGCTCCTATGTTATTTCAACTGGAAAATCGTCTCTAAATCACAATAAATTATCTTCTTTTTAAAAATAAAAACATTAGGCATGGTACTTATTTTGCTGCATGATTCCAAAGATGATAATGTATAGATGGTAACAGTCTAGGGAATAACCAAGACAGTTACTTTTGCATCAGTTGAATCAATAAATTCCCTTAGTGGAATTTTTTTCTTGATTCTTAAGAAAATACTAATTATGCTAGCCTTCTTTATAAATAGTTTATTTGTTGCAGATTGATATTCTTGGTTTATTTTCTGGGTTTAAAATAACATAGAATGAGAGTCCATATTTCTATCTTAAATAACTTACTAAACAATTTCTAAAATTGCTAGAACACACTTGGTTTAAGAACCATGCAATTTGTGATTAAAACAAAATGGAATGATTCTTTATTAATATACGTGAAGGAAAATCTCTTCTTTGAAATTGACTTTATTACTCATTTGCTAACAAAACATACTTTCCAGTTTTCAGTTGCAGAGTTTATCAGGAATGCGTTGTATTTCACTTAACCAACTTAAACAATTAATGATTTCATTGGTTTGGCTATGTTTCATGTTGTAGTATGTTGAAAAATTGTTCTTTAAAGAAGATAACTGTTTTAAATATGATTGAGATAACCATTCCCTTAAACTCTGAAACAAAGCACCAGAAATGGCATTGGTGAGTTGGCTAGGGAGTTTAACCAACCTTGAAGTGTGAAAGCTATTTTATTTGATGAAACCTGTTATCACACTTGTTCGATCCCTTTAGTTGTATACTAATTCCATCAGGAAGAATAGTTTTGTATAATGAAGCTATTTCTAGGTAATGGCTCCCATTCTAGATAATTGCTACCACTTACTAAGCATGCACTGTGCCCTGTGTGCTTCCCATATGATATCTCATTTAATTATCACAAACACCTTATGAGTTAGTTATTATTACTCAAAGAGGAGGCATTTATTAGTCACAGCATTAAGCAATTTCCATAAGTTTTCACATTTAACAAGTGGCAGAGTTGGGATTTGAACTTAAAGCTGCTTGACTCTAATCTACATACTTCAGTGCAGTAGTTTTCTTTTAGAGACACATTCTCACTCTGTTGTTCAGGATGGAGTGCAATAGCATAATCAAAGCTCATTGCAGACTTGAACTCCTGGGCTCAAGCAATCTTCCCACCTTAGCCTCCTGAGTAGCTGGGACTACAGGTGCACGTCACCATATCCTGCTAATTTTTTAACTTTTTTGTAAAAATGAGGGTTTTGCTATGTTGCCCAGGCTCGTCTCATACTTCTGGTCTTAAGTTATCCTTCCATCTTGGTCTTCCAAACTGCTGGGATTACAGATGTAAGCCATTGAACCCGGCCTAGTTTTAAGCATATATTTCTGGTTGTGTACCCATAAAAGAACTTGGGAGCCTCATGTAGCCCCTTATACTTCAAATTGTCACCTAAAGGTTTTGTCATACATGTAGTTGAAAAGGTGTGTTTTCTGGCATATTGTAAATATTGATGATAAAAAAGGTTACACTTCTGTATAAAAGTAACCTATGCAATATAGATATCATAAAGAGTTGGTATGTCCCATAATTTTTTTTTAAAGTAATCTTTAGTGCTTTTAAATTTTACATTGTTTTCTTTTCTCCTGAAACTCATATTTTCATTCCACTATCATGGATTTTTATCCTATTATGTGATTTTTTTTTTTCTTTAAGAGACAGGATCCCACTCGGTCACCCAGGCTGCAGTGCAGTGGCACGATCATAGCAACCTTGACCTTCTGGGTGGGAGGGATACTCCTGCCTCAATCTCCCAACTACATATGCCTGCCACCATATCTGGCTGATTTTTCTTGTTCTTTTTTTTTTTTTTTTGTAGAGATATGGTCTTGCTATGTTGCCCAGACTGCTCTTGAACTCCTGACCTCAAGTGATCCTCCTACCTCAGCATCCCAAAGTGCTGGGTGCTGGGATTACAGGTGTGAGCCATTGTGCCAAGTCCTATTATATAATTTTATGCCTGAAAATATTTTATTGATAATTCTATCATACATTTAAGCTAAAAGAATAGTTTTGTTTTAGTGTGTGTGGTGGGGGAACAAGGTCTGGCTCTGTCACCTAGGCTGGAGTTGCAGTGACTCACTGCAACCTCAGCCTCCGGGGCTCAAGCCATCCTCCCACCTGAGCCTCCCTGGTAGCTGGGACCACAAGTGTGCACCACCACACCTGGCTAATTTTTGTATTTTTTGCATAGATGGGGTTTCACCATGTTGGCCAGGCTGGTCTTGAACTCGTCATCTCAAGCTATCTGCCCACCTTGGCCTCCCAAAGTGCTGGGATTAGAGTCATGAGCCACCGTACCTGGCCGAGAATACATATTTAAGTTGAAATTAATTTAAAACTTTTTTGGTGACATAATTATTTAAGCCAAAAAATTTTATTCAGAGTTATTATTATAATTATTATTGGTACATAATTTAACAAACATTAATATGATATGCTACCCATTTTGACTGATAATGATTGAATAAAACAGATGAATATTTTTATTGAATATGCAGTACTTAATGAGATAGATGAGACATTCCCCCCTAATTATGTAACAGACACATGAATGAACATTATTTATTACTACAATGAGAGAGTTGAGAACTAATTTTAATCCTATTATTGGTTTTTATGTATGTAAGCACTTAGAAATATTTTTCACATAAGTAAATATGTAGGAATCGAGCACTTTTTGAACTCCTTCCAAGGATATGCCAAATATCACATGGTGATTTATCAGAACAATTACTTTCATAATCCATAGACAATTCAAATAGGTTTTTCCTTAATTTTGTTGAATGCAAAGAACTGGAAACCTCTTGATATACAAAAGTGTTTTGTTACCCTGTCATTAGGTTCTTGTCTATTTTTAAATTTGTGGTAATTCAGAAATTCATTATAAAGACATATCAAATAGTCATTATTTCTTCCTTCAATTCTTATTTATAGGCGCTTTGCTTAACCTGATATTCTCAGAAAGGATTGTGAATACTGAAAAAATATTACTTTTAAAACACCTTTGCCAGGATTTTTTTTCACAATCTGCTTTTATTGTGTGCTTTATATACATATTTTCATCAAAACCTTGGAGCTACCTATTTAGCTTATCAACATATGGACACCATGTGTCCTGGTTAATAGCTGAACCAGTTCTCATTGTCCAAATAATCAAAAGTATGTACATGAGTCTCCATAGCCCTCATTTCTTTTCCTAATTCTTCTTGGTTATGGCCATGGGCTTTGTCTGGAAGAGGAGAACCAAGAGTTGAACTTAGCTTATTTTGGTGATTCTTCTGCCCAAAATTATTTTTGAATCATTTTAGTGGAATTTAGATTTCATATGTTTCAACTACTTCAAGAAACAAAGTACTGGTCAGGCATGGTTGCTCACTCATGTAATCACAATGCTTTAGGATGCCAAGGCAAGAGGATTGTTTAAAACCAGGAGTTTGAGACCAGCCTGGGCGACAAAGCAATACCCTGTCTCTATTTTTTTTTATTTAAAATTTAAAATAAAATAAAATAAAATGAAATAAAACAAAGATACAAAAAAAGAAACAAAGTACTGAAACTTCAAGATTATGAATGAAACGCTCATACACAGACTCCACAAAGGGACATCCAGCCCTAGCTGTCTCCCATCCCATCTCCACCACCCATGCCAGTGACTGCGTATTATTTCTGCCCTTTTGCTCTTTGACCAAAGGAAGTATGACATCAACACCATCTCATTTCCATATCCTGCAGATTGGGGAGGAGCCTTCTAATGGGATATTCATGATGCCAATATTTTACAAAACAAAAATTTGGAATTCACAAATTTCCTTTATGGAAACTCATCTATAGTGAGTGGTTTTATTGCTTGTATATTTAATTCATTTACTCAACAAATATATATTGAACTACATATGCAGAGCGTGACATATACAGTCCCCTGTATACAGAGACTGGAGACACAGCAGCAAATAAGTGAACAAGGCTAGACACAGTGGCTGCCTTCAGGTAGGATATATTATAATGGAGAGTCAGATGTTAAAGAACCAATTGCAAAATTAATCATTCACTACAATGATGAAAACTTCTATGAATAAAAAATAAGGTAATGTGAGAGGCTATAAAAGGTGATCGATCTCTCCTAAGGATCAGGGAAGGTTTTCTTGATGGAGTGTCCTTCTGTCAGAGAGTTGAAAAATTAGATGGTATAAGCCATCCTAGGTGGGGACTGTTGAGAAAAAGCATGCACCAAGCCTCTGAAATGGAAATAAATGTGTTTGAGGGCTTAAAAAAAAAAAAAAAAAAAAAAGACAGTAAGGGAGATGGAGAGAAACAGATATGGAAACAACCCAAGGAAGGGCTGGAGATGAGGTAGTGGTCAGATGGTGCAAAACCTCACTTGTAGGAGGTTTTCACAATTTTGATCTTTATTTAACGACAAATAACCATTGTAGGGATTTAAGGAAAGAGGTAAATAGTCAGATGTGCACTGAAAAAAAAAAATCACTGGGCCAGAGAGAAGGCTGGGACATCAGCTAGGATGTTCTTGCAGTGGTCCAAGAGGGAGGTGCTGATGGCTTGGACTAGGATGATGGCAATAGGTGTGAACAGAGAGGACTTAAGGGATAGTTAGGAATTAAGCAGGTAAAATGCATACCAAAGAAAGATTCTGAGTTGAGATGGAGCTCCCTGGGTGCTGCTGCAGCTACCCAAACCACAGTGGAGCAGGCAGAACCCCTGCCCTCCTGAGCAGGGCTGCAGCCACCCAAGCTGTACCTACAGATCTGAGTCTCCCTGTGCTCTTGGGGGGCCAGGAGCAGGCAGGAGCCCTGCCCTCCCGGGTGCAGCTACAGCCACCCAAACTGTAGCTGCAAACCCAGGCCTCCCACTACAAAGAGTTGATAGGACCTACCCACCCCCAGACTCAGGCATCACTGCACTCTTGGGGGCCTGAGAAGGCCCCTGCTGTCCTTCAGGCTCGGGGGTGCCTGCTCTTGCTGCCTGGCTTCTCCCTGCCATCAGTGCCTGCTCTGATGGGAGCAAAGTCCCCACAAGCCCAGGCAGCATGGACAGCAGCAGGAGGCAGACAGATTCCAGGGCGGAAGGGGGCAGGTCCCTGGTGAGGCCCACCTTCAGGCTGGGGAGGGCCTGAAGACTGGGGGCCGGGCTGCCGGTCTCACCAACTGGAGTGGGAACTTGTGGTGCCTTTTCTGGGCCCTCCCGTGGCCACCCATGGACCAATCTGTGTATTTCCTCACCTCTGAGGCCATAAAAGCCCCAAGATGAAACAGAGCTGAGCAGACATCCCGACAACCAGTTGTAGGGAGGAGCTACCCTGTGCTGAGAGCTTCAGGACCTGCAGAGACATTGGGACTACCAGCTACAGAGAGGAGCGACCCACTCCAGGGCCTCCTCTCTGCTGAAAGCTGAACACTCCATGGGACGACCTGCCTGTGGAGAGGAACTACCCACTATGGGTCTTCTCTGAGCTGTTCTAACACTCAATAAAGCTCCTCTTCATCTTGCTCCCTTCTACTTGTCTGTGTACCTCATTATTCCTGGATGCAGGACAAGAACTTGGGCAAAGGTGCCACTGGCCACAGAAGTTTCTGGCCAGAAGAGCAACAACCCAAAGATCCTGTAACATTTTGATATCCCAACATGTGAGAGTATTCTTTTCTTTCTTTCTTTTTTTTTTTTTTGAGACGAAGTCTCGCTCTGTCACCCAGGCTGGAGTGCAGTGGCCAGATCTCAGCTCACTGCAAGCTCCGCCCCCTGGGTTTACTCCATTCTCCTGCCTCAGCCTCCCGAGTAGCTGGGACCACAGACGCCTGCCACCTCGCCCGGCTAGATTTTGTATTTTTTATTAGAGACAGGTTTTCACCCTGTTGACCAGGATGGTCTCGATCTCCTGACCTCATGATCCGCCCCTCTCGGCCTCCCAAAGTGCTGGGATTACAGGCTTGAGCCACCGCGCCTGGCCGAGAGTATTCTTTTCAACACACCTCCACCTCCAGCCAAATTGGCTTCCATCACTTAATTTTTTACAATCTTGAAGATTAAAAATTGAATCATGATATTTTATTTTGCATTTATTTTATTACTAATGAGATGAAGCATTAGTTATTTGTATTTTATTTTTTCCAGTTTTCCTTTATTTGTTCTTCTATTAGTTTGCTTATTATCATCTTTGTGACATGTAAGAACTCTATTTTATGGTTCTTATTTATTATTAAATGTATATTTCAGATATTTTTATCAGCTTGTGACTTGATTTTTAAAATTTAGGTTTTAGTGATTTTTTTAAGAAATAAGTTAAAATTAAGTAATTAAATTTATCAGTCTTTTTATTGTGGTTTCTCTCTTTCACATTTTACCAATAAATGTCTTATTAATATCTACATAATATAAACATAGCATTTTTGATATGAGAAAGGAGTTTCCATTACTCAGAATTTGGGAACCTCCACTGGTGTAAGAAGCAAACAGGTCATGAATGTGTACTTGTCGTGTCACTGGGAAGAAGTTGAAAAGCTGTCTGCTTTGGGGAGAGTTTCAGTGGCTTGTGGATCTTTAACACGTTTCTTGCTTGTCAAAGTTGAAAACATGAGGATTTCATTTGCTTTTCTTGAAACCACAGAGTGTCTTGTTTTTCAGGCAACCCACTACAAAGTGCAAACATCAAAAGGAGCCCATCTTGGTATTAAAGTTTGGGACTTCAGAGGCAGGGGAGTTAGCTGTGTTTTCAAAGTTGGATAATAGTGATGGGCCACATTTTCACATCTTAGTTGCATTGTTTGTCACGAAGAGGAAAAGATTTCCACTTCTCAAAATGTGTGTGTGTGTATGTGTGTGTGTGTGTATATATATTAGAGAGAGCAAGCAATATTAAGTGTTTAAATCATGTACATGTCTTGTTGAATACTTGAAAAGAATATTGACAAATGTATAAATGAAATTCTGGCTTATCTTATGAACTCAACTTTAAACAGTTGACTTACTGAGTTCTGAAATAAAAAGCTATTTATTTATTTATTCATTAAAACAATTTTTTAAGAGACAGGATCTTGTTCTGTCACTTAGGCTGAAGTGTAGTGCTGCCATTATAGCTCACTGTAACCTTGAACCCCTGGGTTCAAGCAATCCTCCCACATCAGCCTCCTGAGCAGCTGGGACTACAGGTGTGTGCCGCTGTAACTGGCTATTTTTTTTTTTCTTTTAGGGACAGGGTCACCCTATGTTGTTCAGGCTGGTCTTGAACTACTGACCTCAAGCAATCATCCCGCCTTGGCCTCCCAAAGCTCTGGGACTAGAGGCATGAGTCACCATGCCTGGCCGAAAGGCTATTTAATGAATTACTTTTATTGTAAAATTGATTAATCACAATAGAATTATTTTCTCTCCCCACTCAAAGAGATATGTTTTTATGAACACTTTAATATCACATTTAACTGAAAGTATTTTTTCTCTTCTAGCTTTTGTTTCTACTAAGATGACATCATACATGGCTATTGATGGCAGTGCTCTTGTAAGTATCCTTTGGAATACCCCAGGCTTTAGATATTGTCAGTTTGATGAATGAGTAAAATAATAGGTTGATTTCAAGTTTGGCCAGCAATTTATTGTCTTCAATTTCATTAGCCACAGTAGAACCAAAGACCCTGTTGCTAGGTTTAAAGGGTCTTATGGTCACCAAGCATTTAAGACCTCTAGATTTTTACTTTTAAAGTTTAAGCTGCATACCATGGTTTTAATATACTGTACATAAATTATATTTTAAGAAGATGCTAGCTATGGTACTGGTGGAACCTCTCATGCAAACTCTATAGGAAAAATTCTGTTAATAATTTCACTGAAATTGGGCTGGGCATGGCGCCCACCACCTCGCCCGGCTAGTTTTTTGTATTTTTTAGTAGAGACGGGGTTTCACCGTGTTGGCCAGGATGGTCTCGATCTCCTGACCTCATGATCCGCCCATTTTGGCCTCCCAAAGTGTTGGGATTACAGGCTTGAGCCACTGCGCCTGGCCTCATGGGTATCTTTTAAAACAATTTTATAGTCATATGTTTGCCTAAGATAGGTCAGTGAATTGAGCAAGTATATAATTCTATTAGACAAGCAAACTTACACAGGGAAAAATTAGGAAGTTGATGTCAGTAACATGGCATTTCTAATAGAAGGGACTGTGGGGAGTGGTGTGGGATTGTATGGTGTGCTTCTTTTGGCAAATCTAATGACATCATGATGGATGTATAGGACAGAGTTTTAGGAGCAGAGCTAAAAGCAGAATCAGAAGTGGCATGTTGGGAGGATAAAGTACAGACTTTCTGCCAGATCTGGAATGTGGACTGTGGTTTCTTGATGCAAATTAGAAAATGGATGTCAAGGGAGTTTGTGGTAACAGTGATGAAGAAACTGAGTTAACTAGATAGCTCCTGAAAGGGACACCTTAGTAAAATGCAGGGCGGCTGATACATCCTTTGCTTGACTTGCTAACAACGTCATATTCCAAAAATTGAAAAAGCAATGAAAATACTTTAATTCTGGTGGTAATTCTAATTAAGGAGAAAACTTGTTAGATATGAAAAAAATGCAGGGAACTTTGAAATACCAGACTGCAGAAATTAAAAATGAAAACACAAATTATAAGAAATTATGTATTGGCTGGGTGCGGTAGTTCATGCCTGTAATCCCAGCAGTTTGGGAGGCTGAGGTGGGTGGATCACTTGAGGTCAGGAGTTTGAGACCAGCTTGGCCAACATGGTGAAACCCCGTCTCTACTAAAAATACAAAAATTAGCCGAGCATGATGGTGCACATCTGCAGTCCCAGCTACCTGGAGGCTGAGGCAAAATGATCGCTTGAATCTGGGAGGCAGAGGCTGCAGTGAGCTGAGATCTGCCACTGCACTCCAGCCTTGGAAACAAGGGGTGACTCCATCTCAATTAAAAAAATAAAATAAAATAATGCTGCTGGGCCTTTACCTCACACCAGATATAAAAATTAATGCAACTGAGAGGATGGCCTCACCGGCACACATGCAGGCCTGAGTCATGAATGGGGAGGGGCCAATAAGGGATAAGGTGTTTCTTTAAAAAAAGGAAGTTGGCTGGGGGTGGTGGTGGCTCACGCCTGTAATCCCAGCACTTTGGGAGGCCAAGGCAGGTGGGTCACGAGGTCAGGAGATCAAGTTCATCCTGGCTAACATGATGAAACCCTTTCTCTACTAAAAATACAAAAAATTAGCTGGGTGTGGTGGTGGGTGCCTGTAGTCCCAGCTACTGGGGAGGCTGAGGCAGGAGAATGGTGTGAACCCGGGAGGCGGAGCTTGCAGTGAGCCGAGATCGTGCCACTGCACTCCAGCCTGGGTGACAGAGCAAGACTCCGTCTCAAAAAATAAATAAATACATAAAAAAGAAGTCATGCATTGTAGGATTTTTGCCATCTAAAGCTTGGAGAAAAGGAAGGTATGATGCAATGGGCATGGATAGATGGGTGTTTTTTGATAATAGAAATGTGAATAATTACAAGGAACATAAATAAGAAGAACAAATAAGAGAATCAATGTGGCTGCGGTAGGAGGCTTTGGCTAGGAGTTGATATAAAGACTTGTTTACAGGATGCTGAAAGGGAGTCCTGTGGTCAAGATTTAATGCAAATGGACATCACAGATCTATAAAAATAGAGTAAGGAAGTTGAAGTTTAGAGTAACAAAAATGAAAATTTTTAAATAGGAAAAAATCCATTTTAAGATTATAAGCCGGGCATGGTGGCTCATGCCTGTAACCCCAGCACTTTGGGAGGCTGAGGCAGGTGGATCACGAGGTCAGGATATGGAGACCATCTTGGCCAACATGGTGAAACACTGTCTCTACTAAAATACAAAAATTAACTGGGCATGGTGGCCCATACCTGTGAGGAATTGCTTGAACCTGGGAGCTGGAGGCTACAGTGAGCTGAGATCACACCACTGCAGTCCAGCCTGGTGACAGAGCAAGACCCTGTCTCAAAAAAAAAAAAAAAAAAAAAAAAAAAAGTATTATAAGCAAGTGTGTATGTACTATTTGGAACAAAGACATAATAAAGAAAGGATTAGGATTCTTGTACCCTTGGGAAAGGTAATGCAGTGTTTAATTCTTATATTGCTCCACCTTTTCCACTGAAAGGATGCAATCTTCCAACTGGAGGAAGTTCATCTTATGTGTTTAAGAAGAACTGGAAATCAAAGTAATAAGAGAACATTTAAATGCTTTAAAAAATTTATTCGTTCATTGGAACATTCACTTAATATTACTTACCCTTACCTATCCTGATTCTATCATGCATCAGGCACTGTGCCAGGAAGAGTAGGAACTGGAGATTTAATTGGCTTTGGACAAGTTAAAGTCTCTACATCAAGAGATGTAGAGACTTTATATCAAGTATATCAAGACTTTATATCAAGTATAACCCTGGGTACTGGAATAAGATCACAGTTGTGATTACCAAAGGACTAACATATCATCCACGTAATTTCCGACCTACAGCCATTACCACTATAATAGGTAACCTGTTTCCCTTGGTCTTGTGTACAAATGAATTCTGTTCTTATTAGTGGGAACTCTGGCTATTTATGGATCTTTCTCATTTCATGAGCCATCTCCATTCCTAGAGTCAATCAGCCAGCTCTCCTCGTGTGTCTATTTTTCCGTTATTTTTATCTCACAGCCGTCAGTGTCTGGGTGGCACTGCTGAACATTTCTTTTAAGCATTTCTTCCAGCAGCTTTTCAGTGGTTACCCTACTTTATCTTTCCATTCAGAAAATTAGTTCAATTTTCTGCTGTCATTTCTTCTCTAAATAAAATATAGCACAGGAGACCTATTTTTATGCTAGGTAGTTTCAGTAGGTTTGACACCTTTGACCTAATCACATCTTGAATTGCACTTCATTTCCACTAAACTAACACTTATTGAGTTATATGGGTTGAGCAAACTGCTTGGTGCTGGGGTATAAAGATGAGGAGCATACCATCTTGTTGGGGGTAGGGGGAAGGAATATGCCTTCAAGGTCCTTTTGTTGATCCTAGCCTGCTAGTTTTCACTGAGTCTGGTACGGTACCTGGTGCTAAGAAAACTGCTCAGAATTCACAACTAAATTTGAAGTGCTATTTGAAATTTTATCATGTGTATGCCAAATAGCATTGTCCTGTTTTGCTAAGCTGAGTTGTTACCTGATAGTATTCTTTTCTCTCTTCTAAATGAAACAATGGGATTTTCAAAGCTAAAGTTTCATGCAGATCCAAAAGTATCAATCCACCAATTTCTGTCGGTTCAATTTCTTAAATATTTCTCCATCTTCACAGCCACAGCTGTTGCCCTCTTCCCCTGGGCTTTTGCCTCTGGCCCTGTGTCTCTCCAATCCACTTGCCACACGACAACCAGAGTGAATTTTTCTTAAATGGAAATCTGATTATGCCACTTGCCTGCTTACATTGGTTCAATGTCCCATTGTCCTTTGGATAAACTTCATACTTTAAGGCCGAGAGAAGTGGCTTATGCCTGTAATCTCAGCACTTTGGGAGGCTGAGGTGGGAAGATCACTGAGGCCAGGAGTTCGAGACCAGCCCTGGGCAACATAGGGAGACCCCATCTTTACAAAAAAAAAATAGCCAAGTGTATTGCCTCATGTCTGTAGTCCCAGTTACTTGGGAGGCTGAGGTAGGTGGATTGTTTGGGCCCAGGAGATCGAGGCTGCAGTGATCCACTGCACTCCAGTCTTGGCTATAGAGCAAGACCCTGTCTCAGCACACACACACGCACACACATATGAGCCTTTAGAATCTGGCTCATTGTGTGTTGGAAATCTTCAATATAGTTACCAGATTTGGTACTACCCTCGAACTTCTCTAAGAACTGGTTTATGTAGTCCTTGATATTGATAAAGTTTCCTTGAATCACACTATGGTGATAACCAACTGTTATGCCCGAAATCATGATTGCTTAGTTTTCTTTTAAGATCAGTTTTTCATTAAAATAAATAAATAAATGAATAAATAATACTGGCACATATGAATCTTCAAGGCTTGATTATAAAGTTCTCTTGTCGGCCAGGCGCGGTGGCTCACGCTTGTAATCCCAGCACTTTGGGAGGTCGAGACAGGTGGATCACGAGGTCAGGAGATTGAGACCATCCTGGTCAACATGGTGAAACCCCGTCTCTACTAAAAATATAAAAATTAGCCGGTTGTGGTGGCGGGTGCCTGTGATCCTAGCTCCTCAGGAGGCTGAGGCAGGAGAATTGCTTGAACTCAGGAGGTGGAGGTTGCAGTGAGCTGAGATGGCACCACTGCACTCTAGCCTGGGCGACAGAGTGAGACTCCGTCTCAAAAAAAAAAAAAAAAAAGTTCTCTAGTCTTAGATAGATTTTAGCAACACTGTTCAACTAAAGAAGGAAAACAGCCTAGTTTAAGGATCACAGGGCTCACAGGGAATGAGGCAGATAATCTCTTTTACTGCTATACATAGTTCCTGTACCCAAAGCTCCTAAAAAGTTTTCCCTGAAACAAAAAATTATGTGTATAAATCATGGATATTTCACTCAGTTTTCTTGCTGACAAGGAAATGGTCAGTGGATGTGAATGCATGTTTATGTCTGCTACTGTGGTTATTTACTCTTGCCTGGACTCTCACCTATGGGATGATCTGTCTAACAGCAAACTTGCTGTGTTTGCTTCACAAGACAGCTCTGCATTTGTCACTCACAAAGCATCGGTCTTTATGTGACTATGTGTAGTCAACAGCCCGGACACGATTTTTGCCTGCATGAAGCATGCATGTCTCACTGCTCACTCCATCTCCGTGCTCGTCGTGTGAACTTCAGGGAGAAGAAGTGAGGAGTTTATTCTTCATGTTTCTGGTCAATTAAAAAAAGCTGAAACTTTGCAGTTTGCTTTCAGGCTACATCAACATAACCCGTGTTGAAATAAGGGGCCAAAGCTGCTCTTCACACGGGTCAAACACAGGAGACTTGAACATATTTCTTGTCACAAGGACTTAGGTGGGAAGGGCATGAGAACTCTCTGGGGAATAGATTATTGGTAAGGGCGGGAGGGGCTCATTAACTAGAAAACTTCTGTCCTCACATGCCACCCTTGCCCCATGCATTCTATATTTCTTTTTTCTTTTCTTTCTTTTTTTTTTTAGATGGAGTCTGGCTCTTATTGCCCAGGCTGGAGTGCAATGGGGCGATCTCAGTTCACCACAACCTTTGGGGTTCAAGCGATTTTCCTGCCTCAGCCTCCCGAGTAGCTGGGATTACAGGCATGCACCACCACGCCTGGCTAATTTTTTATTTTTAGTAGAGACAGGGTTTCTCTGTGTTGGTCAGGCTGGTCTCAAACTCCTGACCTCAGGTGATCCGCCCACCTTTGCTTCCCAAGGTGCTGGGATTACAGGTGTAAGCCACTGCATCTGGCCCACAATCTATATTTCTTTGGTTCCAGATTCTCAGTATTTGGAGGGTTTGTTGAAAGAAAATGAGGGAGAAAGGTATTGTGCATTTTAAGGAAATAGTCTTTTAGTAGAACTAGAGATTTGTTCAGCAAAAGTCCATTTTTACCTTCAAGAAAATACCAAGAGTCAACTCTTCCTGTGAATTCAAGCTTAATGTCAATCAATCCTATGTGGTTTTCTCTATGGATGTGCCTCTTTGGGAGTGAGAAAGGTATTGGAGAAACTTTTGTGTTGCTTAACTTTGCTGATATTATTTACTAGCCAAGGTGTTTTGCAACTCTGAGTAATTGAGCAGTAGATGGCTTTGCAGACATCTGTCAAAGTTCCACTATCTGCCATGCACCTAGGAAGTCATCATGCTTACTAAAGGCATCATAGGAAGGAAAAATTGATATAAGACCATAAATCTTTTTGTTAAATTTTTTTTGAGTGCCTACTTTGTGTCAGTCACTGGGCTAGGTACTAGATTTTGAGCACATGGCATGTTCAAGAACATCAATTCTGTCTTGAATTCTTGGCCAGTCATTGATGCATATTAAGCAGAGTTGTAGTTGTTCAGTGGTGTGTTGAATGGGTTTTGAGGATCTAGACTGTAGACGGGGAGTCCAGGAATGAGATGGTTGGTCATTGTTTAAGAGAAAACGGATACGGATCTGACTAAGGCAGCAATAGTGGAGATAGAGAGGGAAGAGAGATTTGATAAATATTAGGGAGAAACCTGGACAGGGGTGGTGCATGAGCAAATGTGTAGGAGAGGGGAAAGGGCAAACCTGAGATTACTCACAGGTTTGGAGTAATCTCTGGGTTGGACCATTGGGTAGGCAGTGTTACCACAGTGTGTGTACCATGGTGTCCCACACAGATAAATAAACAGATTTTAATATCAATTGCAGAGGCATAGCAAAACGTGGTGAGAACATAGAAGACAGAACAGCAGGAGAATATGTAATTAAACAATAGGCTTAGGAGTCTGACTGGCTGGGTCCCATTCTTGGCTTTGCTACTAGCTGTGCGTGATCTGTAGAGAAGTTTCTTAACCACACCAAGCTGAAGTTCCTCATCTGTGAACAGGAGGATAAAAATAGTACCTACCATGAAGATCTTCGGAGATAATATAAATAGCTTATTATAGGGGCTACAAATAAATAACACTGAGTGAATATGAGATTAGTATTAGAACTAACCACCTTCTAATGTCAGGGAGGACTTCATATGGTGGTGCCATTTGACCTGGATCTCAGAGGATGAGTAAGCATTAACCAGGAGAAGAATGGGCAGGGAAATACAGTAGTCAAAAGCAAGGAACTGTTAAAGTGCCTGATATTTCTGCAGAATAGAAAAAAGTTATCTGGGTGTGGTGGCTCACACCTATAATCCCAGCACTTTGGAAGACCTAGGCGAGAGGATCACTTGAGGTCAGGAGTTTGAGACCAGCTTGGGCCACATGGTAAGACTCCATCTCTACCAAAAAATAAAAAATTAGCCAGGTGTCCTGGTGTGTGCCTGTAGTCCCAATTGCTACTTGAGAGGCTGTGGTGGGAGGATCGCTTGAGCCTGGGAACTTGAGGCTGCAGTGAGCCATGATCATGTCACTGTACTCCAGCCTGGGTGAAAAAGCAAGACCCTGTCTCAAAAAACAAACAAGCAAAAACAAACAAACAAACAAACAAACAAGCAACAGTAACAACAAAAACAACAAAAAACCAAACCAAACCAAAACAGAAAAGCAAAAAGTTTTGGTGGTGTATTGAGGCCAGTATGGGAAGAGATTGGTTTGTCATTTGTGGTTTCAAGATGGAATCTTATATATGAAATAACTGACTTCCATTCAAAGATGGTACACATTTTGACATTCCATTCATCTTCCAACATATAGCACTGATAGACAAAGAAAAACATAGAAAGACAAAAATGGATAGTTAGTCTCAGAAACATGGTAAGCATCTCTATGGATCAGAAATGAAAAATGCAGCGTGACTGAAGCCATGAGCTGGATGGGCACCTGGTCTGGAAGCAGGAAGTAGTTTGCCTCCGCCTGTAGGTTAAGGGATGGGGGTGTAAAAAATGTTCCACTAAATGTGGGGAGAGCTAGGTTCAGTCCATGATGACAATGGAACTTCCCCACTTGTGAAAGGAGCTAAAGATAAATGTAGGAAACAGTTGCCAAATCACTGCCTGAGATGACAAATTTTGCTAGTTGTGGGCCTTGGGAGGAAGAAGATACAGACACAGGCGCCAAACCGGGAGCTAAATTTAGTCACCAACTGGATCAGTGACAGAATATACAGATGTTTCTTGACTTACCATGGGGTTATGTCCTAATAAATCTGTAATAAATTGAAAATATCTTAAGTTGAAAATGCACTTAATACACCTAATCTGCTGAACATCATAGCTTAGCATAGCTTCCCTTAAACATGTTCAGAACACTTAAATTAGCCCACGACTGGGCAAAATCATCTAACACAAAGCCTATTTTATAATAAAGTGTTGAACATCCCATGTGAAGGTATCATACCATGTATTGCTAGCCCAGGAAAATATCAAAATTCAAAATTTGAGGTGCAACTTCTACTGAATGCATATTGCTTTTTCTTTTGTACTATCATAAAGTCATTGTAAGTCAAACTATCCATCATACGTTGGGGACCTTCTGTGCAAGATTCTCTGTGATTAAATCAGGATATTATTATAGAACTAGTTTTGCAGTAAATGGAGGTAACTTCTAAACCACAAAAGAGAGAGCCATAAGCACAGATTGGAAGAGAGAGAGAAAGTGAGACAGTAAGGCAGAGAAAGAGAAAACATAATACTTTTTCACTTGCAATTCTGCAAATTTAAATTCTGTCATAGCCTGGATATTTATGTCCCTTCTATTCAGTCCTCACAAATTTATACATGGAACCCCTAATCCCCAGGGTAATGATTTTAGGAGGTGGAACCTTTGAGAGTTAATTAGGTCATGAGGGCTTCACCCTGATAAATGAGATTTGTGCCCTTGTAAGAAGAGACCAGAGGCCGGGCGCAGTGGCTCACGCCTGTAATCCCAGCACTTTGGGAGGCCGAGGCGGGCGGATCACAGGGTCAGGAGATCGAGACCATCCTGGCTAACTCGGTGAAACCCCGTCTCTACTAAAAATACAAAAAATTAGCCAGGCATGGTGGCGGGCGCCTTAGTCCCAGCTACTCGGGAGGCTGAGGCACAAGAATGGTGTGAACCCAGGAGGCGGAACTTGCAGTGAGCCGAGATCACACCACTGTACTCCAGCCTGGGTGACAGAGTGAGACTCCATCTCAAAAAAAAAAAAAAAAAAAAAAAAGAAGAGACTAGAGAGAGATGACTTTTCTCCCTGGACATGTGAGGATATAATGAGAAAATGGCCATGTGCAAACCAGTAAGAGGGCCCCACCAGACACCAGCTCTGCCCACATCTTGATGTTGGTCTTCCCAGCTTCCAGAACTGTGAGATAAATATTTGTTGTTTAAGCCACTCAATCTATGGTACTCTGTTACAGCAGTCCAAACTGACTAAGACAAATCCCAGAACACATTTACAAATAATAATGCTAAGAAAGATAGAATACAGAATAAAAAATTAGAAGATAGCTTCATTTTAAATTAAATAAAAAGTTAAAAGCTCGACAAAATGTTTAAGTACGAGGTTCAAAGAAACTTTTAAAAATTTTTGAAGAAAAATCAGGCACCAATAATAAACATCAGTTGGTTTTTAAAAAATTTAGAAATATCAGAAAATACCTTCCTTGCAATAGCTCAATAGATGGCATAAACATTGGATGCTTTCAAAAAACAGTATTAGTAACTTGGAATTAGATTTGAAAAATTGATATAAGACATAAGTAGCATAGAGAGAGAAAGAGATTAAAAAAGAGCTAAGATATGAAAGAAAAATCACTCATCTCTAACATAAATCTAACAGTAGTCCCAAAAGAAGAGAATGAGGAAAATGGCAGAAAAACACTATTTGAAGACCTTTTAAAATTTTCCATGCTTGAAAAAAGATGCAAGCATCAATTAGAGGATTGAGCAGTATAAATAAAGATAAGTGCATAGCTAGAAACATTGCAGTAAAGTTACAGTATCTCAAGGATGATGAGAATGCCTTAAGAGAGTGAAAAGAAAAATCAAGTACAATGAATGATAGACTGATAGCAGAAATCTGATCAATGCGATAGTTGTTAGAAGACCAATGATCAAAATAGTCAAAGTGCCAGGGGTGAAAATATTTTTATACCCACCTCAATTATTGTTCAATTTTGAGGTGAAAATAAAGGCATTACAATATACACGGAGACTGAGAATTTACTACCTATGGATTGTCATTAAAAGGGACTATTCAAAGAGGCACCCTCCTAAACAGAAAAGTGGATCCAATGGGAAGCTATATGATAAATGAAACAAAGATGATCCCAGAAATAGGAAAACTTGTGAATTCTGATTGAGAAATAATAACTTATTCATAATAAATTTATGATTAAGAATAATAATATGCTTAACATTTTTAATGGAAAAATAAATATGTAGACTGCAATAACAAGAGAGTAGTCATTCAAACAGGAGTTACAATATGCTAAGTTATGTTATATTTATGGTGAATTTAGAAATACTAAATTAAACATCAGAGAAATGGCATGTGAGAAAGAAAAAAGGGAAAAATAAAAATAAATGAAATGAATGAAACCAAAATCGCAAAATAAAAATGCTGTTAAATGTAAGTAGATTAAATTCACCTATGAAAAGGCACAGATAATCTTGTTACATTAAAAACATCAAAATGTAGTCATATGGTCCTTATAAAAGAAATGGCAAAAACCAGCCAACAATCACACGGAAGTTTGAAAATAAAAGGACGGAAATACTAACAAAGTTGTAACTCCAGCAACAAAAATTAAAGAGTGATATGAAAGATTTGGAAAACAAAATTAGCAGTTTTGATTTAAGTTTACATAGAATGTGATTTGACTGTGTCCTCACCTCATCTGGAATTGTAATCCAGATTGTAATCCCTGCGTGTTGAGGGAGGGACTTGGTGGGAGGCGACTGGATTATGGGAGCAGCTTCCCACATGCTGTTCTCGTGATATTGAGTGAGTTCTCATGAGATCTAATTGTTTGATTAGTATCTGGTGCTTCCTGCTTCTCTCTCTCTCTCTCCTGTCACCATGTAAGATGTGTCTCTCTTCCCCTTCGCCTTCCACCCTGATTGTAACTTTTCTGAGGCTCCCTCAGCCATGCAGAACCGTGAGTCAATAAAACCTCTTTTGTTTATAAATTACCCAGTCTCAGGTAGTATGTTTATAGCAGTGTGAGAATGGACTAATACAGAATGTTTATAAAATTTGATTATGTAATAAGTCACAAATAAATGCTTATAATTTCAAGAAATTGGTATCGTAAAGATCATATGTTCTGAACAAAATGCAATGAATTTAGAAATTTAAAAAAGTGGTGAAAATTTTCCATATGCTAAGAAACCTATAAATATACATTCCAATGTCTCGTTCTAAAGAAATGATTTAGGATGGAAAAACAAGGAGATACAAGTAAAGCAAAATTCACAGTAAATGTATAACTCTGACTGTTTTATTATAATAAAAGCAAAGAATATAAATGAGATAAACATCACCTCTAGGAGCTGGAAAAAGAATAACAGAGTAAATTTTTAAAAAATTTAAAGAAATAAGGGTAATAAGAGCAGACATTAATGAAAGAGAAAAAAACAAAGAAACAGTAGAAGGAGACATAGGAAAGATTTATGAAATTCTGAGATAGGAGACTAAAACATATTCCTGGTTGTAGAGAGCTAAATTTTATATATTGCAGGAGGGTCTGTAAGTAGGACACTTTGGAAGAAATGTGGGAATATCTAAAAAGTTAAAGACGCACATATCCTATGATCATGCAATTCCACTTCCAGACACATATGTAGCCCAGAAAGACACCTGCATATATGCACAATGGAAGTTATACAAAATTGTTAATTGTGACATTTTTGTGATAGCATAACACTGTAGATAATTTAAATGTGCATCAATAGGTAGAGATAAATTGTGGCATTTTTCTTCACTGCAGCACTATGCAGCATTGAAAATGAACTAGAGATACATGTATCAATGTGAAAACATTACAGAAACATAATAGTGAAAATTAAATGTCTGTGTTAATGTTATTACTTATAGTTTTGTTAAAATATTGTATATAGATAGTATAAATGCAAGGGAGGCCGGGTGTGGTGGCTCGAGCCTGTAATCCCAGCACTTTGGGAGGCTGAGGAGGATAAATCTCTCTCTCTCTTTTTTTTTTTTTTTTGAGACGGAGTCTCGCTCAGTTGCCCAGGCTGGAGTGCAGTGGCGCGATCTCGGCTCACTGCAAGCTCTGCCTCCCGGGTTCACGCCATTCTCCTGCCTCAGCCTCCCAAGTAGCTGGGACTACAAGCGCTCGCTGCCACGCCTGGCTAATTTTTTTGCATTTTTAGTAGAGATGGGATTTCACCGTGTTAGCCAGGATGGTCTCGATCTCCTGACCTCGTGATCCGCCCGTCTTGGCCTCCCAAAGTGCTGGGATTACAGGCTTGAGCCACCGCGCCCGGCCTGGATAAATCTCTTGAGCCTATGATTTCGAGACCAGCCTGGGAAACAGAGCGAGAAAAAAAAAAGCAAGGAAATGATCAACATCACATTCAGTTAGTGTAATGTGAGGAGGATGAGAGAGAAATGAAAAAGGGAAGGGGTACACAGAGAGATAACAGTATACTTAATTCCCTTAAAAATCATCTCAAAAAGGAAAAAAAGCAGAAAGAAATGGATGATCAATGAGTTAGAATATGAATATAATTGAAGCCTTTGATACTGTATTGTTGAAGAGCTTTCTAAGTGTGTATCTGTATCTTACTGCAATAGAAGGGTTTAAGCACAGAAGCTTGGTTTTGAGGGAGGTCTGTGGCAATCTCTGTCCTTTGGCAGTGTGCCTTCCTGTTACTATCATGACGCCTCTTTTCAGTGAAGATTCTTGAAAGAGTAGTCTGCAACGCTGTCTTTATTTCTTCAATTCCCACTCGTCTCTCAACCCACTCGGACTGGTCTTGTAGCCCCACACAATAAACTGTTTTTGCCAAATCTCTAGTGAATCTGTCCTTTGTTTTTTTCTTTTCTTTTCTTTTCTTTTTTGAGACGAGTCTTGCTCTGTCACCCAGGCTAGAGTGTGGTGGCATGATCTCGGCTTACTGCAACCTCTGTCTCTCAGGTTCAAGCAATTCTCCTGCCTCAGTCTCCTGAGTAGCTGGGATTACAGGTGCCCACCGCCACACCCGACTGATTTCTGTGTTTTTGGTAGAGATGGGTTTTCACCATGTTGGCCAGGCTTGTCTTGAACACTTGACCTCATGCTCTGCCCGCCCCGGCCTCCCAAGGTTCTGGAATTACAGGTGAGAGCCACCGTGTCTGGCCAAGAGGGGCTTGTCCTTTGTTTTTTCACACTGACCGTATTGGAAGGTTTGGACCTACCTTTCTCTTGTATTCCTCCCTCCGCTCCACGACCACCTTCTCTCCTGCCGCTGCTTATTCCTGCCTCAGCCTCCTGAGTAGCTGGGAATACGGGCACCCGCCACCACGCCCGGCTAATTTTTTATATTTTTAGTAGAGACGGGGTTTCTCCGTGTTAGCCAGAATGGTCTCGATCTCCTGACCTCGTGATCCACTCGCCTCGGCCTCCCAAAGTGCTGGGATTACAGGCGTGAGCCCCGCGCCCGGCCCCTGCCCTACTTCTTAACAAAACAGCAACAATGCAAACAAATCCCCTACCAGTCTACTCTGCAGAGTTTTATTCTTGAAATAGCTCTTGTGGCTATGAGAGTTCAATGCCAGTATCTTGAAAAGACTCAGAGCAGTGCCTGGCACCCGTCAGCATGATATGATTATTAAACTTTGTTCACGTTTCTTTTTATATTTCTTTTTTTTTTTTTTTTTTTTTTTTTTGAGACTGAGTCTCATATTGTCACCCAGGCTGGATTGCAGTGGCACAATCTCGGCTCACTGCAAGCTCTGCCTCCCGGGTTCATGCCATTCTCCTACCTCAGCCTTCCAAGTAGCTGGGACTACAGGTGCCTGCCACAACGCCCAGCTAATTTTTTGTATTTTTAATAGAGACAGGGTTTCACCATGTTAGCCAGGATGGTCTGGATCTCCTGACCTCGTGATCCGTCCACTTCGGCCTCCCAAAGTGCTGGGATTACAGGCGTGAGCCACCACGCCCAGCAAGCTTTATTCATATTTCTTAGCTGTCATTGTGGTGTTTAAAAATAAGAGATGAGGTCTTGCTATGTTGTCCAGGCCAGTTTTGAACTCCTGGGCTCAAGAGATCCTCCTGCCCCAGCCTCCCAAATCACTGGCATTATAGGTGTGAGTCATCACATCACACCTGACCTCTGTCACTGTTTTTAGTTCTGCTTCTATTATTATTATTATTATTAGAATGTCTGTTGTCTGTCTCCATTATTCACTACTATGAGAGATTATTTCAATTAATGTATTAAGTATTATTTAAGGTGGTTAGTCTTCTGAAAAAATTAAGCAAACTTTTCATGTTTTCACAGGTAAATGTTTATTAATTGGATGCTTTAGATTCTCCTTTAAAAAGTTGAGTCTAGTTTTCCGGGAAGGATAAAAACGCTTGTGATGTCAGGGGTTTCTGGAGAAACATCCCTAACAGCTCTATCAGTGCTGTGCCGATTTGGTACAGCTCTAAAATAGTCAGGAATTTTTGTGCCTTGGTTGTTAAAATACTGGTAGCTTGAAATTGTCAATGATGTGAGGGTTTGTACCATGGAAATTGACAAAATCCACAAGTTAGGGCTCCTGCAACCAGAGAGCCCATTTTACCAGCATATCACTGTATAGTTTTTGCTAAAGATTAGGATCAGTGTGAAGTCTGATGTAATGACAGAGCATCTTACTGTGAATTTTAATACATCTTGGGATAAATTTTGCTTGCAAGGTTTAACAACTACTATATGGATTATAAGTCAATATAGTAGTTACCTGTAACCTGGGCATTAGTCTCATCATTCAATATCAAAGGAGTTTCCTTTGTGTATTTTCTACTGTTCTATGTGTTTTTGAGTGATTCGTGGCCAAATGAAATTTTTGAACCATCTTTTAAAAAGTTAAAGAAAAATACACTTCTTCAATAAAAAAGAAATACATATTTTCAAAGAAAATTTTCCCCTCAATTTTAGAACCAAGTTAGGGCAAAATTAGATTTTAAGAATAATGTTTTAGTTTTACCTATAGCATTCAAACTGGAAGCAAATAGAATGAGAAAATATCTTACTAGGCTCTGAATATTTATGATGATAACAAGTTATAATTTCCCCTATTGAAAAACCATCTCATAAAATGCTCAACTGGTTGCTTGCTTTTTTTTTTTTAACTTACCTAGTTAAAAACCACATGAAGATCTTTTTGAAACTGACTAGTTCGCGGGTTCCACTTCCTGTTGTGAGGAGTAAAATCTATCTTAGATGCAATAAAGTTCTCAAAGATTGTTTTCATTGTCTCATGTAAACCAATTTAGGTTTCAAATTCATGTATATTAAGTGAAACCGAAACTCCCTGAATTTGTTATTTCTATAATGCAGTCTGTTTCTGGTCAGGGAAAACAGTTTTAACAGTTAATAATTTGCTTTAAGAGAATTACTGTCAGAACAGGGGTGACTCAATGACTCAATAACTAAGCTCCCCTCTCTGAAAAAAAAAAAAAAAGACTTTCTTTGAGTTGGGTGCCCGCTCTGCTTGAGGTATTGTTCTCATCCCATCCTAGGCACAAGAACATGATGTAGACCAAGGGTTGGTCTTGGGCAGAACTGAGACAAAGCTCACATTTTGGGGCTTTCCCTGGAAGTAGCCCTAAGGTTTGAAGGTGGAGCCGGAAGGCTCCAGTCCCACTGGGTGCTCACAACGAATGGGTAGAGAATACTCACTGGTACCCAGCTGGGAGTAATGGAAGGAGCATCACTTCCTCTCTGCCTTGGCTGATCTCATTGCTACCCTCCAGGGACTTTTCTCTCATTTGTTCATCTGAAGACTGCTCTTGTTGCTTGAACTAATGTAATTTCATCTTGTTCATTGGGGGCCTGAGCACTCTAGGAATGACTGTTAACAACGCCCTTTTCTCCCTATTAGCCTCGTTCTTGGTTTGTCTTAAGTGCCCCCTAGGAACTCCTGGATCCCAAATTTCCCAAATCTTACCCAGCATCTAAATTCACGTATTCTCTTCTTTGTCCTTAGTCCTGGCTCTCAGCTAACATTTAGCCACTCAAATGATATACATATTTGGGCAAAAATATTTTGCCAATAGGTACTAGTTGGGTTTTACTGATCTCAGAGAATTGGCATATCAAAAAAAGGTCCCAGGAGATGATTTGAGGGAATGACAGGAACTTTAGAACACAAACAGGTCAGTGTGGGAGATATTTGTGAGGTGAGGCTGAGACTAGGTCTTTTTCATGATAACTTGCCTGGATTTTAGTAACGTGCCAT
The DNA here is from genome assembly GCF_002776525.5 of Piliocolobus tephrosceles. Lineage (NCBI taxonomy): Eukaryota > Metazoa > Chordata > Mammalia > Primates > Cercopithecidae > Piliocolobus > Piliocolobus tephrosceles. Next base: position 55,614,041 of record NC_045438.1, on the reverse strand, counting down.
GATTATAACATGTCTATCTTTGCTTAAAATTTAAGGCAGTTATTGCCATCTTTATGGATGATTAATTTTGGGGGGGATAAATTTTACTCTAACATTCGTCAGATGAAATGTCAGTGCAGTATTTCTCGGGATCTATATTTCCCAGGAAATATAATTTAGACACTTTAGCTTCATTATAATTGCTGAAGGAAACATAAATCATACTTATAAAAATCATGATTTTTTTTCTGTTTATTAGATATAAAGTATTTGTTTATCTCAACGATATAATACTATATTACATATACTCACATAAAGGAATATTTAGTTCTCAGAGGATTTTCACAAATAAATCTTGTCAAATCTTTATAAGACCTATAGGATTAGAATTAGTATCTTCATTTTATAAACGAAGAAGCAGATTCAGAGGGTGCTATTTTCTTGGGCAACACAGCTACTAATTGTAATAGCCAGGAATTGGTTCCAGGCCTCTGGATTTAAAGACCCTCTCCTCTTTTCACTGTCATATCCCTTCTTCAAACATACAGTAGAACCATATACAATAGCTATGAGATCAATAGTTAGATATGTAGAATATAAGCCAGGCATCTCTAGAAAACATTATAAAACGCTGTACTAAGATTGCATACCAAATTTATAACGGCTTTTCATTTTTACGCTTCTTTCCCCCTGAGTTCTCTACCTGTTAACAGAAAACGTTATCTTTCAAATTTAAATCAGTTCAGCTTAGATATTTGTAAAGAAAAAACAAAACTTCTTTAGGCAAAATTTTTTTTCTCTCTACACACACAGACACACACGTATTTGAAAATACTTAAAAATATTTTTTATTTTTGTTGGTAGTCTGATTCTATGTTTGTTTAAAATGTATTGTGTAAAAAATGTATGTTTCATATATATTGTCTTATGTCTGATTTGAAGATTTGAAGAGCTAGTACAGAATAGTAGGTGGTAACTAATTTATCTTCCATCAAACGTGAGAAATATTCAGAGATATTTCAATACAATTCTGTAAATAAGAATTTCCTGATAAGGAAGGTTGATTGCTACTGAACTCTCACTAAAAGAGGTTGTGGAATTTCATTTTCTGGGATATTTCATTCATGTGGTTTAGGTGTAACCCTATGTAGGAGCAGGACTATGAACGGAATAGTCAAGTGACTCTAATATTTTGAGATTGTAGCAATTATCCTCCAGGTTGATCTGAATAATCACTGTTATTTAGACAGTGCAAAAGAAGCAGATCTATTTTTCCTTCTCTCACAAAAACACAAAAGGGGAAATATTTTTTGATTTTTAAAACTTCCGTGAACACTGTGCTATCATAACTAAAGTAGTAGCGAGAGAGCAGCTAGTGGGTGGGAACAGGAAACATTAGTGATAAATGCTCTGTGACATTTTTTTTTTTTCAGGTTCAGCTCAATGTATATTGATTCTAATTAGCACATTTTGTGCCTCAGCTAGTAGCTCCCCGTTAGCTCTGCCTGGAGAGGTTTTTTTTTTTTTTTTTTTTTTAGATTCCATCCTGCTCATAAACACTGCCACCTCCTCCCTCTTTCTCTCTTTACAAATGTTACAACACAATCAGAAATTTCCTCTTTTCTTTCCTTCCTGCATTTTCAGCAGGTTCCCTTGCGTCAGAAGCCGAGGAGGAAAACTCAAGGTAATTAGATCTCTTTTGTTTCTTTATCTCCTTTTTGTGTGCGTTGAGTGTGGCTTTCCTCCCGGATGCCTTCCTCGGGATCAGATTTTTATCTCTTAATGCTAATATGAGGAGGTGGACGGCAGATTAATTTTTGGTTATTGTTGAATTGATTTTAAGAAATGATGACATGCTGTTCATTTGGATTAATCCCTCGTGGTATGTCGAAAGAGCTTAGAAAAACTGGCAGTGAGTCGGGAAGTAGCTGTGTTTTGAGGTGGACATTAACCCTTCAACATCTATTGCATAACTACGGCTGTTATTGTTGAGAGGAGCGATGTTACTGCACTGGTATGCCTGCCAGCCTTACGATTTTAATTATTTTCAACTTATTCTTGGTGAATACTATTCTTAGACTAATACTTGCATATCAGCCCCGCTGCGCTGTTTCTTTGGCTGTATCTTATACCTTCTAAGCATCAAACGAATGTTTAAAAATAAAACAGACACATGGCTTTTTTTTTTTTTTGCATTGGTTTTGCATAGGCTTTGCATAAATCTTGGTGAAAAATCCAATTCCCTGGTGGGGTTAACAATTAAAAGTTGCCTTTCACTCTATCACATAAATCAGGATAATACTTCACCTACCAAATCAGGGTAATACTTTACCTCTTCATGTAATCATTGCAGGTTTTCTCACGATGAGTCGGAGGAGGATATCGTGTAAAGATCTGGGCCATGCTGACTGCCAAGGGTGGCTGTATAAGAAAAAGGAAAAGGGAAGTTTCCTAAGCAACAAATGGAAAAAGTTCTGGGTGATACTGAAGGGGTCGTCACTGTACTGGTATAGCAATCAAATGGTGAGTCTGCTTTCTTCCTCCTGTTCCCAGCCATTTTAATGAGGGGCATGTTAAAGGGATCAGGTGATCCCTGTGGGAAAGTTAATTTTGATTTCTGGGAATTGGAGCTGAGTAAATAAACAAATAAGTTATAGAAGCCATTTCTGGTCCAGTAGATATGTAGGTTATGCTATTGTGTTTTATGGAGAAGAAACCCATCCTGTTTGACTACTCTGGTTGGGGAGGAAGGGAGTGTCAACGTTTACATCCTTGCTAAAGGAGACTTTTAAGTTCTGTTATAATGTTACTATTCCATGAGGGATTGTAATAGTTTCAGGATTTATGTGGGCATCACATAACATGGCACCTTTACATAGTTAAGGTCTCTCTACTAAAAGGAGACTCAGGTTCACGACCTACAAGGGTATCAATTGATTCAGTTCAGAGAAGCTTTTTCAATTTCTCCTCCTTTACTTTCTTCTTCCTCTTCTTTCCCCCTGACCTGCTTTATCAGATGGGTTGGTTTGGAATCACTAACCCCTATGCCAGCTTTGCATTGGCGACGGTCACCTCTTGTCCCCTGGTGTGCTCTGTAATGGCATTAAACTAGTCATGCTTAGACAACATTTGAAAAGATAATTGCCTAGTTTATTCCTTAAAAAGTCAGTATACTGTTGTGATCTGCTTCCCAGGCTAGTTTTCTGTTGAAAATGGCTGGAAATAAAGTGATTGTTAGAAAGCGTGCTGATCTTCCATGACCTGAATCCTGTTGAAAGTGATGATGTTGTTGACTGTGGAATGAGGAGGCGTTTCCAAGGAGGGATGCTCTCCACAAGCCCCGGTGAGGTTTGATTGCTGCTCTCAGGACAGTGAGAGTCTCTGTGGCACTGTGAAGATCAGCATTGGATGGCCTTTAATCAATTAAGGGAAAAGTACTTAGGAGTTGCTTATAAGCCAGGAAAGTTCTTTTTATGTGACATTCTTCTTGTGAAATGATGTGGGCATGCCTGTCATTCAAGCAACAGAGCTGTACATCATGTAACTTTATACATGAAAAGTAAGTACTGCATATGGTTTGTGGGTCAAATTTTTAGTTGATGCGTTTACATTCACTAGCCACTAATTAATTTTTGTTACTCACATACGCCTGGGCACCTGTTCATTAAAGATTTGGTTAAACCAGACCCAAATCCAATTCCAGTGCTGGGAATAAGCACACTCCTCTCTGCTCCTCTGCCCCCAAACTTATTGCTCCAGCTTCACCTCATGAAAAATGTGGCACAAAGCTCCTCTTTGGGTTCCCTAAAAATATATATTTTTTTCAAGCATTTGGTGAGTTATAACAACTTTATTAAAGTTTTAAGGGATTCACAAAAAGTCACTGGCAGAGTGTGCAGTTTTCCACTGGCATCCTTTTTCTCTCTTTTCTTCTCCCCTCCTGAACACATTCTTCATCTTGTCTAGCATGAATGGTTTTTCCCAAATTAAGGCAACCTGGGTCTGCGGTCTTGCCTTCTATTGTAAGAGAGTTTTCCTAAACTAATACAGCTTCCTTCTTTTTTTTTTTGAGACGGAGTCTCGCTCTGTCGCCCAGGCTGGAGTGCAGTGGTCGGATCTCAGCTCACTGCAAGCTCCGCCTCCCGGGTTCACGCCATTCTCCTGCCTCAGCCTCCCGAGTAGCTGGGACTACGGGCGCCCGCCACCTCGCTCGGCTAGTTTTTTGTATTTTTTTAGTAGAGACGGGGTTTCACCGTGTTAGCCAAGATGGTCTGGATCTCCTGACCTCGTGATCCGCTCGTCTCGGCCTCCCAAAGTGCTGGGATTACAGGCTTGAGCCACCGCGCCCGGCCAGCTTCCTTCTTAAGAGGAACTAAGGTTAATATAAATGTCTCTTTCTTGTTTCATATTATTTCAGGCCCCTGTTTTGGGGTAGTTGTGGCAAGCGATTGTCCTCTTCATCTTTTATAACATGAGAGAACCTACTGATTTACCTTTTAATAGTGGTCACGGCATTTCCAGAGGTTGTTGGAAAGATTGGATGCTGATAGAGCTTGGTATGTCTGTGGGAAGTAATAAAGCTTGGATAGAAGCAAGACGTTCATCTTCTCAGGGAATCAAATTATTCAGCAAATATGTTCTGTCTGCTGTCCCTGTCTTCACAGAATTTAAAGGAAGTCCTTCTGAACCACACAGGCTTCCAGATTGGGTTGGCTTGGCCTCATCGGCTCATTCAGCTTATGATTCTCTTAGAGGAGCCTATTTTAGGCATTAGGAACTTCATGCTTCCACAAGGAGCAGCAGTGTTGACAGACTAGGCTAGAAAGAGGAAAGGGATAGAGCCTTAGATACACTCACGCATTCCTGCCCTGGCTTGCTTTCATGGCAACACAGAAAGAAATATTCAGGTTGCAAAGCATGTACTTGAACACAGTTAGGTTAGCAGCATTGAATGGAGAATAAGCTTGCCATTATCTGGCTAGGGAACTGTAGGATTAAACTAATGGTATGCAAACTAATGGTTATAAAACTAATGGCATGTAGAGGAATTCTCCTTCTCTCTTCCTCCACCACACACACACACACACACACACACACACACACCCTGAATCTTAATTATATGTTTATTGTGGGGGAAAAAAGGCTACTCAATGAATACTTAATTAGCAGTCATATTCCTCTTGTCTGTGTGGACATCAACTATGAAATAAGACCCAAGCATGTCCTGTCAAGCCAAGAAGCTTTGTTTACTTTCTGCTGCTTAAAAGAATTCAGATTCAACAAAGTCACTCTCAAAGCACCTAAGCCTAAGCACCTAAGAGCAGAATTCTCATTCTACCTTCCATGTTCCTTAACCTTGGGTTACGACCAGCCCCCTCCCTACACGTTCTCGTATAACCTAATGCTGAGAGGTAGCAGACTACATAGCATCTTAGGAAGAGCCACCTGTTACTTAGTGTCTACCCTAGGCCAAGGGATAGATGATTCAAGGTATTTTGCATGTATGCTCTCATTTACTCCTCAGAATCACCCTGAGAGGTAGTGATTGTCTCCACGTTTTGAAAGTGGGATAGACTGAAATGCAGAGAGATTGCGTCAATTATCCTAAGTCACACTGGAGTAAAGGGAAAAAAAACAGATTCACATTCAGGTCCCTTGGACTCCTAGGCCCATAACTTACAGCATACCAACCTGACTCCCTCTGGGGCCAGGATCCATGACACAATTAAGACCACCCTGTTTTCTGCCTTCAATGGGGTTCTGAGAGAACAGCTGTAGAAATGAAATTTAGGGTAATTCTCCTTTGAAACTACATGTGATCTCATTGTCATTGACTCTCTTTGCTTGTCTCCTCTATCATTCCCTGACACTGCCTGGGAAGACCAGCCTTGCCTCTCTTCTGTTTTGTGCTGTTGTTACCCAGTGACCCGATGCATGGTCTACCTTTTTCTTTCACCACACGTTGCTGCTTCAAACTGTACTACCCAGAATTCATTGAGAACGGTCAAGTCCAGAGGCTCATCTGCCATTTTTCACACCACATGCTATGTGCTTAGAGTGTGGCGCAGCATGCAAGATTACTCGTCAAGTCCTACAAAACCATATGCAAGTTTAACAGCCGTAGAAATCCAGGCTGGTAAAATCTTGGATTTAAAAATCCACGGTTTTGTTTTCCCATGCCCTTACGAGAAAGTACAAACTCACTTTCTGGTTTGTGGGAATCACCTTAACTGGTAACCTTTCTTACTTCCTCACACTTGTCAGCCCAACCCAATTAAAGATGGCACTTCTTTCAATTCCTGTTAGCACATGGGCTGGCTTTCTCTAAGCCTTCGCATATGCTGTTTCTCTGCTCAGAAAACTCTGTCTCCATGCCCTGAAGTCTTTCTCCTATCCAATTCCATCAAGCTTATCCCTCCTTATAGGTCACATTTTAGCTTAAATAGCCTTCTTCTAGAGGCACGTACCTTCTCCCCTGACCTAAATTTGACTTCCTCTCTCTGCTCCCTGAGTGACCTATACTTTTCTTTTCTTTTCTTTTCTTTTCTTTTCTTTTCTTTTCTTTTCTTTTCTGAGACAGAGTCTTGCTTTGTTGCCCAGGCTGGAGTACAATGGTGTTATCTCGGCTCACTGCAACCTCTGCCTCCCAGTTTCAAGCGATTCTCATGCCTCAGCCTCCTTGAGTAGCTGGGATTACAGGCATGGGCCACCATGTCCGGCTAATTTTTGTATTTTTAGTAGAGACAAGGTTTCACTATGTTGGCCAGGCTGGTCTTGAACTCCTGACCTCAAGTCATCCACCTGCCTTGGCCTTCCAAAGTGCTGGGATTACAGGTGTGAGCCACCTCGCCTGGCCTATACTTTTCATACTATCATACTTGTCCTCATTTTTGGGTACTTGCTTGTCAGACTTGCTGTTTTCCATAAGCGATCATTTCTGTAGGACAAGATCATGGGTATATCTTCAGCAACTTACTCCGTGTCTGATAGTTAATAGGCTCTCAATTAATAGTTCTTGATTTCATATATAAATAAGAATTAAGAATCTCTAGCATTTACATTGCCCATGGGAATTTCGAGAAATGGAGTCATGTGTGAGGACTGATTTTGACAGAAAATAATTTTCCAGGAGAGGATTTCCACCTCTGTTTTTAAAAACAGATACGGGAAAAGGAGCAATCTGAATTTGCTAGAAAGGCCCAAGGTTCAGATTAGGTCCTGTGCAGCTGTTCCCATTTTGCTAACACATTATTAGGATCTTTGAGGAGTAGAGGTGGGAGACGTGCATTCTGGGGACTAATGTGAAGACAGGAATAAAAATATAAATGAGCTGTGCCAACCCACTGTGTTAGTGATTATATTGAATTCTCATAATAGCCGAGCAAGATAGATTTTATTATTCCCCTTTTTCAAGGGAGTTTACTGAAGCTCAGGGAATTTAAGTAACTTGTTCAAAGTCTCATAAGGAGTAAATAGCAGAGCTGGGATTTGAAACAAAGGTTTCCCAACAACAAAGCCAGGCTCTTTTCCCCAGGCTGCATGGCTTCTCCATTTAGAGGTGACTTAGGGCCAGTGAATGGAGGACTGAGACACGTAGTGATAGTGTAGGAATGTAGGTTTGATCCAGCAGGCAGTAGGGAGCTACTGCCTATTCTTGAGCCGGAAGGTGAGCACGTGAAATTGGCATGCGAAAAATATGAACCTAGCAGCAATAAACTGGATATTTTGGAGAGTGAGGGAGCTGCCAGAAGGCCAGTTAGGAGATGGTGAGAAAATGCAGGCATTCAGACATGAGCTCCGGGACTAGATTGTGGCCAACGTGAGAATTTAGGACACACTATGCAAATAAAAAGGGGCAAGGTTTGAAGAGTGCTCGGATATAAGACACAAAAAATTTGAAGCTAAGATAAGCATGATTCCAAGTTTTAGAGCCTGGGGAGACTGGGAAAATAATATGAAAATTGAGGTACAAAGAGTTTGTGACTAAGAAGGGTGGAATTTCATTTAGATTCACCATCGCTTACTTTTTTTGGTTTATTTTAGTTTTGTATGTTGTTTCTTTGTATGAAATTACTAGATACTTGTGTTTTTTAGTTTTCATTTATTGACACCATTTGTGCCATTGCATCACCAGTTCAAGGAAGCCTTGAGGCCCCTGGGCCTCAACTAGAAAAAGTGAATCATCCAACTATCTGTTTCTCTCTCTCTCTTTTTTTTTTTTTTTTTTTGAGAGAGAGTCTTACTTTGTTGCTAGGCTGAAGTGCAGTGGTGCGATCTTGGCTCACTGCAATCTCCGCCTCCCGGGTTCAAGTGATTCTCCTGCCTCAGCCTCCTGAGTAGCTGGGATTACAGGCGTGCGCCATCATGCCCAGCTAAGTTTTGTATTTTTAGTAGAGACAGGGTTTCACCATGTTGGCCAGGATGATCTCGATCTCTTGACCTCATGATCTGCGTGCCTCAGCCTCCCAAAGTGCTGGGAATACAGGCATGAGTCACTGCACCCGGCCCCAACTATCTATTTCATAAAAACTTTAGACAAACTGAAGAGGTTTGTAGGTTAATATCTGGTTTAGTATATATTACAGAGACTTTAAAGTTTTTTGATAATCCAATGTGTCTGTGCAATTGTGATTGTATTTCTTCTTTACTTTCTGAATGGTGAAAGTTTTGCATGTTTGGGGATTGAAGTAACTGTCTGCACGAGACGTGTTCCATCTCTAACTGCATGTGCACTTCATGTGAATTTCAGAGGATCTTATCTTTGGAAGGCATATTTCTTGAAATCAGTTTTATGAGAATCTCTATAGTGAAGATCTAATCACTTTTTACATTGGGCAGAATTTACCCTTGTAGAAAATGTTACTTGAAAGTCAAACTTTTCTCTTTTCATGAGACAACTATTCTGAAAGTTTCAGTAAATATAGAGTATGCTTTTTTTTTTTCAGCTCAAGAAAAATAAAGATGGGATTAACTTTCCCTGGGAAAGTGACATTAAGTCTTCTGAACCTTTCATCGGTAGCCGTAGATTAGCATACATTTTGGAAAAAGTCTGAGTGAGTTTACAATAGATTCAAAAAAATTTTATAGGAATTTATGAATACATTAGTCATAGCTTATTATATTCTTTCTCCCCCAGCTCCAACATAAGCAGCAGAGGACGTATTCTTTACTTGTCTGATTTAAACTGTGTCTCTATATCCTAGAAGTTGGCAGGTACAGAGCATGTACCAGTATTTTTTGAAGGAATTGCTTAATTACTACATTACTTAATTATCAATTAGTTGTACGAATCAACTAATTAAATTGAGCATTATTGTTGAACACTGACGTGTTCCCAGACTTCTACCAAAATGAGAATTATGGGCTTTTAATTTATTTGAACTCTATATTTATTGTCTTAGCCAAGAACCAGCCTCTGAGCGTATCCCAAACAAAACTCTAATGTTTTGAAATGTTTCTTCAAGGTTGGGTGCGGTGGCTCACGCCTGTAGTGCGAGCACTTTGGGTGGCTGAGGTGGGCGGATTACTGAAGGTCAGGAGTTCAAGATCAGCCTGGTCAACATGTGAAACCCCTTCTCTACTAAAAATATAAAAATTAGCCAGGCATGGTGGCTATAGCTGTAGTCCCACCTACTTGGGAGACTGAGGCAAGAGAATTGCTTGAACATGGAAGGTGGAGGTTGCAGTGAGCCGAGATCACACCACTGCACTCCAGCCTGGGCGACAGAGCGAGATCGCGTCTCAAAAAAAAAAAAAAAATTTCTTCAGTGAAGACAATTCAAACTAACCATGTGAAATTGATGAACTTTTGACCAACATAGGTTCCTAGAATTTGTATTAGAAAGGAGGATGAGAAGGTGGAATGTTGACAGTCTAGACAGGGCAAAACGTGACATTTCTGCAGCTGTAGGTGACCGGTTTACCATAAGACAATGACTCATGGATCAAAGGGGTAAAAATACTTGCTTAGTTAACATTTGGAAACCTAAATGTTAGAATGATTGAGGAGTTTCTTGAAATCTATTACTTCTGACATTGTAATTTCACATGCGTGGAAATCAATTTTTAAATGGGTATTTGGTTTATTTATTGTCTATAATGTATCATTGTGTTCTAACAATTATTTTCATTTGCAGATCCTTGAATGTATTTCTAAAATAATAGTTCCCCTGTCATAGCTTTATGCCCACACTATCTGTAGTTGGGATAGGCAGTTCTCAATAACTTCTTGTTGCTAACTCCATGTCATATGGGAACAATTGCTCATGTTGCCAATATTATTTTCCTTTAAATTCTTTCCAAACTTTTCAATATTAATTGTGAAACACCGAGAGCCAGGAAATGTTGGTTTCTTTTGTCTTGTTCTCAGAAGGCGGTGGTATGCTTGGGCATTGCCAGAGTGAATGCTGTGGTTGGGGTATTTTAGAGGACAGTCTTCTTGGCTCACAGGCTCAGGGGACACAGCCTCCCTCTTTTCTCTGGTGGACAGTGCATAGTACTTTTGTTGTTGTTTCCACAACTTTTTTTTTTTTTTTAAAAAACAACAATATAGAGTCCAACTTCTTGCTTTTTGGAAATTTAAAGTGACTGAAAAATGCTTTAAAAGATTATACAATAGGGTCAGGCATGGTGGCCCATGCCTGTAATCCCAGCACTTTGGGAAGGTGAGATGGGAGGATCACTTGAGGCCAGGAGTTTCAGACCAGTTTGGTCAACATGGTGAGACCACATCTCTTAAAAAACAGCTTAAAATTAAAATAAAAATTGTAAAAAAGGTTATACAGTAGTATGTGCTCATAGGAAAAATTTGAAAATAGAAGTAAGTGAAATAAAAAAAAAAGAAGACGGACATGGAAGCAAACAGAGATAAATAAATGATTTAAGATCATACAGCGTCGGCCGTGCGTGGTGGCTCACATCTGTGATCCCAGCACTTTGGGAGGCCAAGGCAGGCGGATCACCTGAGGTCGGGAGTTTGAGACCAGCCTGACCAACATGGAGAAACCCCGTCTGTATTAAAAAAAACAAAAACAAAAACAAAAACAGCCCGGTATGGTGGTGCATGCATATAATTCCAACTACTCAGGAGACTGAGGCAAGAGAATCGCTTGTATCTGGGAGGTGGAGGTTGCAGTGAGCCGAGATAACGCCATTGCACTCCAGCTTGGGCAACAAGAGTGAAGCTCCATCTAAAAAAAAAAAAAAATCATACAGCTTCCTACCACCATGGCATGAGTTTAGACATTTTGATATATGTGTTTCCAAGCATTCGTTTCTATGTTTTACAAAAATAAAATACTATTATGCATGATGCTGTTGTCACTTGATTTGCTCACTAAGTAATACATAGAAACATATTTCCATGTTGACACATGTATATCCACAATATCATTTCTGATGGCTGTAAGAATTATATATGAATATATGATAGTTGATTTGCCAATGCGTAGAATGTAAAATCAAAAATGCCTTTTATTCTAAAATCGTTTAAAATAGTTAACAGGAAATAGAGTACATAAGTGCACACACACCAACTTAAATATAAATTAATATATATTGAATTGATGTTTATAGTGCGTAAATGTGTAAGTATTGGCACATATATGCATGTATATAAATATTAACATATATCTAGATATACATGTGTATAACTATACGTATATGTACATGTGTGTGTATATAATTTGATCATTCTTGAAGCAAGCCGGCAGTAAGGTGGATTTCGGCAGCATGGTATAAGGGACATACGGCACCTGGATTCTAGTCCTGTACTTTATTATGAGGTCTTGTAGCTGTAAGTCAGTGATGCAAATCTCTATGCATCTATTTTCTTGCAAGTAAATGGTGACCAAGAACACCGTCTCTATATTATTCAAAGCTACTTTGAGAAGATCGAATGCATCTAAAAGCAATATTTAAAAAATCAAAGGAATGTATACAAAGAAAAGCAATGTGTTTGCCGAAATATTGAGATTTTAGGATGCGGAAGAATTGTGCTAGGAATTTTCAGACACCAGGAATGGTTTCTCTCAGTGACTATGACCTGTCCTGTGTAGGAAAGTCTAAAAGTATACCTTCCGACCCCATGTAAAGGATGATTTTAAGCTATAAGACAAGGGAAAGGACTAGAAGACATTATGTACTTGTCAATACAGAGTTTTCCACCCTGGAGGAAGAGTTCAGGTAACACATGAGTTAATGGTGAGAGTGTGGGCACATTTCCCAAGCAACCGAATGTGAAGTGGCCCATGGGATGAGCTGAACTTTTCATTAGGTTTGAGGATTTTCCTGAGAAGTCTTTATTTGAAGATTTACCATCTGTCTCGGGCAAGCTCTTTTAAGGGTCAGGTTCCAGCTGCCTCTTCTACAGACAAAGTAGACTCATCTGTCACTGTGCTGCTGTGTTTAATCTTCCATGGAGCATATTTCAAGAAGATTTCAAAAGGAAACTATGCAGTGGAAAGTTTAAAAAATATTGGGGTATTTCTGTAAGGAGTCAGAATTTAGTGAAGCATGTTTGAAACAATGTCTTTAAAAAAGATGCAAGGAAAAGGCACGCTGCAGGGGAAGATATCCCCGGGCTCACAGTGTAGTATCTCTACACTCCCTTGAAAGCGAATGCACCCAATTTTAATTCTACCCTGATTCTACCCTGATGCTGAGGCTCCTTGACAGCCTGGGCAAACCGCCGACCATCTCTGGGCCTCGCTGCTGTGTCTGTTCAACAGAAGCATGAATAGATGTCTGTTACCTGTGGAAGAGATGGTGCTCATTAGCAGCCCGTCAGCCACTGATATTTTCACACCTTGAATCTTGTAAAACTTACCGTGGCAAATGCATTTTCATTTTTTACTGACAATGATTTCAGAGTAGTAGCTTTAAAATTAATTTTTTTAATGAAGTTTACCATCTTAGCCATTTTTAAGGGTATAGTTAAGTGGCATTAAATAAGTTCCAATTACTGTGCAACCGTCAGCATCATTCATGTCCAGAACTCTTTGCGTCTTGGAAAACTGAGACTCTGTACCTATTAAATAATAACTCTCCGTTCCTTCTGCTCCCAGTCCCTGGCAACCACCCTTCTACTCTCTGTCTCTATGAATTTGACTACTGTAGTTCCCTCCTATAAGTGGAATCATACAGTATTTATCCTTTTATGACTGACCTATTTTACTTAGCATAATGTCTTCAGGGTTCATCCATGTTGAAGCAGGTCTCAGAATTGTCTTCCTTTTTAAGCTGAATCCTATCCCATTGATGTGTGTACCACATTTTGTTCATTCATTCATATTTGTTGACAGACACTTGGATTGCTTCTACCTTTGGGCTATTGTGAATAATGCTGCTGTGAACATGGTCATACAAATATCTCTTTGAGACCCTGCTTTCAATTATCTCGGTTTTATACCTAGAGGTGGAATTGCTGGATCATATGGTAGTTCTATCTTTTTTTTTTTTTTTTTTTTTTGAGGAACTACCATGCTATTTTGCATAGCAGCTACACTATTTTACATTCCCAACCGTAGTACACAAGGGTTTCAGTTTCTCTACATCCTTACCAGCGCTTGTTACTTACTTAATTAATTATTTACAGTAACCATCTTAATGGGCGTGAGGTACCATCACACGGTGGCTTTGATTTGCCTTTTCCTAATGACTATTGTCCTTGAGCAACTTTCACATGTGCTTATTGGCCATTTCCTTATCTTCTTGGGAGAAATATCTTTTGCCATTTTTGAACTGGATTTTCTTCGTGGTGGTGGTGGTGATGTATTTTAATAGTGCACATGAAAACAGCTTGAAGAGATTTGAAAGTTCCTGAAGTATTTGATAACTTCACATTGCATGAAGGCAAGATTATGTGGTGTGCTGACTGGGATTTTGAAAGAATTAACCTTGTCTTTTGTTGTTGTTGTTGTTGAAACAGAGTTTTGCTCTTGTCACCCAGGCTGGAGTGCAATGGCACGATCTCAGCTGACTGCAACCTCCGCCTCCCGGGTTCAAGTGATTCTCCTGCCTCAGGCTCCCGAGTAGCTGGGATTATAGGCACCCGCCACCATGGTTGGCTAATTTTTTGTATTTTTAGTAGAGACAGGTTTTCGCCATGTTGGCCAGGCTGGTCTCAAACTCCTGACCTCAGGTGATCTGCACGTCTTGCCCTCCCAAAGTGCTGGGATTAAGGAGTGAGCCACCATGCCTGGCCTATTACTTCTAAATCTCTAATATTCAAAGAGAATGCATCTGATTTTAAATTTCCTTAAATGGTGCTCCTTTATCTATTCTTCTCCCAACTCATGCAATAACCATGGATGGTAGATAAATTAGATAGCAAGAGATAAAATTTAGTCTGTAATGGTGAGATTTTATCAAATTTCTTACGATTCATTTAAAACCTTTCCTTCATATGTATTGTTTTCTTTTATTTTTTTGGCTATGCTGTTGCAGAGACCAGCCCATATATGTGAAAACAATAGCACATTTGGGATTTTCAAGCTTCCAAAAGAATAGGGCAGAGATGAGACTGAGCCGAAGCTAAGGTTTTTACACGGCAGAGAACAATTACACAACACTCTATTAAAATTTGAGGTTTGCATCTTAATTGTTTTTGAAAATTACGTTTCAGAAGGTAATTCCTATCTTTGTATGTCAGACTACCTGAAAGTTCACTAGTAGCTTAATTTCACTTAAAATATGATTTTGCTCCAAGAGGTCTCCTTACTTCAGAGCCCTTTCCCTCTTTCTCCATAAGGAGAGAATGAAAGATTGTGAGTGGCTAGCTAAGAGAGGTGACTTACAAAGCATAGAACAGGATGCCAGCCACTTCTTGGTCACCAATCTAAATATGACGTAATGTGATAGTGAGATAGCCATATCCTTGGTTGACTTTTAGGAGGGAATAGTAAGGAGGGATTGTTGTGCTGAGCAGTTGGGCTGTTCTTGGGAGGGAATGTTTTCTGCAAGGGGAATAGCACCCTGGTTTAGGTTTCCCAGAAGCAGACTCTTTTTTTTTTTTTTTTTTTTTTTTTTGAGACGGAGTCTCGATCTGTCGCCCAGGCTGGAGTGCAGTGGCGCGCTCTCGGCTCACTGCAGGCTCCGCCTCCCGGGTTCACGCCATTCTCCTGCCTCAGCCTCCCAAGTAGCTGGGACTACAGGCGCCCGCCATCTCGCCCGGCTAATTTTTGTATTTTTTAGTAGAGACGGGGTTTCACCGTGTTAGCCAGGATGGTCTCGATTTCCTGACCTCGTGATCCACCCGTCTCGGCCTCCCAAAGTGCTGGGATTACAGGCTTG
This sequence comes from Piliocolobus tephrosceles, assembly GCF_002776525.5. Classification (NCBI taxonomy): domain Eukaryota; kingdom Metazoa; phylum Chordata; class Mammalia; order Primates; family Cercopithecidae; genus Piliocolobus; species Piliocolobus tephrosceles. The sequence continues at coordinate 55,598,771 of NC_045438.1, read as the reverse complement.
AGCCACCGCGCCCGGCCGAAGCAGACTCTTAAGAAGAGGATTTGGGTGCTAGCAGTTTACTTGAGAAGTGACCCGGGAGATACTCGGAAAGGGAATAGGGAAGTGAGAGAAGGTAGAAAAGTTAGTTAATGAAGTTCTCCTTAGCAAGCAGGGTGTGACTGTGGGTAACAAAAGCTTCATCCTTCTGGGGAACCCTGGAAGCCTGTGAAAAACATGTACCCCAGAGTTTTCACACTAAGGGAAAAAGGAACTGGGATATTGATTTGTTTACTTATGTATTTTTCTTTTTTTAGAGAGGGGGTCTCACTGTCATCCAGGCTCAAATGTGGTGGTGTGATCATAGCTCACCGCAACCTCCAACTCCTGGGCTCAAGCAATCTTCCTGCCTCAGCTTCCTGCATAGTTGAGGCTACAGGTGCACATAGTTGTGCTTTGCTAATTTTTGTATGTTTTTTAGAGAGATGTCTCACTATGTTGCCCAGGTGGGTCTCGAACTCCTAGCCTCAAGAGATCCTTCTGCCTTGGCCTAAAGTGCTTGGATTACAGGTGTGAGCCATGGCGTCTGACTTAGCTGGGGGCACTTCTGCCCCAAGTCCCATTCGTTGCTGGTTGAGAGCTCGTCCTGGGGGCAGTGATCTCTGAGGACTTCTGTACAGGTGAAAGAGTAGAATAGGGCAGCCAGAGAGGCTTTCCCACAATGAGATGCAGGTGCTGGTGCAGGAAGTCTTGCCAGTGTGCCCCGGGTGGTAAGGACAGGGCATGTGTCAGGGTCACTGAGAGTAGAGTAAGTGATCTCCTTACTGCAGAACCCTCCCCTTTTCCCCCTGTTGGAGCCTCAGTATCCCCAGAACCATCCTCATTAGCGTGATCAATTCTTTCCGTCTGTTTTTATAATCAATGCCAAGATTCTCTGGGTTCTGTAGGAAATTAGGCCTTTTTTCTAGCCAAAAACATTTACCAACTGTTATCTATGTAGAATATCTATTTCTAGGTGTTTGTAAGAAAAAAGTCTCTCTGGATCTAAATCTAATTATATTCATAGGGTAATGTTCGCTAAACCCAAATGCAACAATATTTTAGTAAAAATACACCCCAAATAATACATGAAGAATATAGTAAGTTTACTAGCATTATTATTCTCCAAATAATCTAAAATGTTTTTTTCAACTATTAATCTGATGCAAAGAAAAGAGAGGAGAGCTGAGACACAGAAACAGCTAGTCGGAGGGCTCAGCTTACCGTACACTCACTCAAAAAACTTATTTTGCACTTTTGGAGGCCGAGGTGGGCGGATCACTTGAGGCCAGGAGTTTGAGACCAGTCTGGTCAATATGGTGAAAACCTGTCTCTATTAAAAATACAAAAATTAGCTGGGCATGACAGCACGTGCCTGTAACCCCAGCTACTTGGGAGGCTAAGGCAGAAGAATCACTTGAACCTGGGAGGCGGAGGTTACAGTGAGATGAGATCGCACCACTACGCTCCAGCCTGGGTGACAAGAGTAAGACTCCATCTCAGAAAAAAAAAAACAACCAAAAAACACCTTATTTTACATTAATTTAAAAAATTAATTAATTTTGTTTTCTTTTCACCCATTTTCCTGCTTTTCTAGGAACTAGTAATAATAAATTCTTGGATTTTTTATAGCTTTAACAAATTTTACATTATTACACACATCTATGTTAATTTCTATTTAGTCTGGAGAAGCTGGTTATAGCTGCTTATTCACTGTGAGGACAGTGGCTCACAGAAGTTAAGTACTCTGCCTGGGATGTTAGAGTATGTGGCTTGCATCGAGGCATTAATTACAAATCCAGGGTTGTTTTTTTCTGTGCCATGCGTTGACTGCAGATTCTCTCCTCCTCCCATTTCAGTTCCTGAACCTATTTTAGCTCTGAAGAATTTCTTCAGTCTTGTCTTTAGAATTATTCGACTGTTTGCTGGGTCCTGGTCTGAGTCCTGTCACTTTAATAGTACCACATGGGGGTTCCCATGGTATAATGCCAGGCTAGCTTGGTGTTCTAGCTTCTGGCACTTGGCGTGGGATTAATTTTCCTCTTAAGGCTGTGATCATAGTACTGCCTTACTGGCATATGCTTAGCACTCAATAAATGTTAGGTCTTATTAGATGTTACTCAAGATTATTATTTCTTAAAAGGATTCCAAGCACACTCCCTACCGTGTCTGCTTCTGATATCTACAAGAAAATAAAATACAGACATTTTTTCTTTCTTTTGGTGCAGTGCTTGTCACAGCCCGATGCTAATACGTGCGGCTCTCTGTGATAGTTGCAGAAGGTAGATTGTGTTGGTGTGGAAAAGGGCAGATGAGTTGCAATGCCATGGATGCTATTGTATGGAGAGAAGGAGGGAAGCTTTAGATTCGGTGCAATTTTAGAGGGGAAGAAAGGAAAAACCTACCAAGACTATGTAAAGATGACAATAACATGTCATTACGAAGAGTACTTACTTAGCCTGTGTGCCATGAAGTATGTATAGTCAAAGTTCTGAGGTGTCTCAGAGCAATGATTATTTGTGTAGTGCTATGTCACCATGTTTACATTCAGTTAGGTTTGTTTCTATTTGTTTTTAATTTCAAGAATTGTTTTTCTTTTTCATGTTTGTTTTTGATTTAAAAAATCAATCATGTACCCGATTCCAAAGTCAAAACTGTAACAAGTTACAACCAAGTCAGTCTCCTTTGCATCTCTGTTCTCTATCCTCTTTCTTCCTCCTTTTCTGTTTGTTTTTGGTTTATTTTTCCATGCTTCTTTTCGCAAATATAGCAAGTGTGTATATTGAGTCAAATCCCATCCTCCTTTCTTACACAAAATTAGCATATTACATACATAGTACTGAACCTTACTTTTTCTCTCACTATGTCCTAGAGATTGCTGTATGTGTCGTATGGCACTTTACATAGTTACTCACTGTGTGTGGATACCATAGTGTATTCAACTGTCCCCTGATGGTAGGCATTTGCATTCTTTGCAATCCTTTGTAAATACAAACAATGCTGCAATGCACATGTCATTCCATATATTCTCCAAGGTATAGTTAGGACAGATCCCAGAAATGGAATTTCTGGGTCAATGGGCAAGTGCGTTTTTGCTGATTATTATCCAGTTTCCTTCTGTTGAGTTCCATTTTGCATTACCACCAGCAATGTGTGAGAATGACTGTTTCTCCGTAGAACTAGAACTTTTACAGTGAATTTTAAACTATCTTTTCTTCGATCTCCATTTACGTTTACTTTCTATTTTAAAGAATATAATTCAGATTTCTCTAATGGTCATGAGTGTGTGTGTAGTGTGAGAATCTAGTGACAACTGTTCTAAGGTGGCATGAGAATGGGCAGCTCAGCTCAGAGTTTAGACCTCATCTGTTTCCAATGCCCTGGGGGTTTTGGGGAATAACTGAGAAAACAATAGATTTACGTGGAGAAATAGAGACTTTTGCAGCTTCTCCTGATTCAGACCGTCATTGGGTAACCTCATTAAATTTGCTTCAGGTGATTTCAAGAATTTCAATTCTACATTCCCTTAAAAACACAAAAGTATATTAGAAAGAAATTTTTTTAGCTAATTTTTTTCCTTGAATTCAAGATTCTATTGAAGACCTATAATTTATTTAATAACAGGTTTTAGGGGAGAAAACGTTGCAATGAAAATACACATAGATTCTAAGGTGCCTTCTGATTTCAGAATTATTGAAGTGTAAAGAAATCAGGGCTTTAGAATTAAGGAACTATGGTTTCATCGAAAGTAGAGAGAGAATATTACTTTTCATTTTTTAATCAGGAACTACATGACACTTTCCTGTATTACCATTCATCTGCTTCTGGCTTGGTCTTCTTTGACCTACTTAGACTCGGGAATACATGTCACTCTCATTTCTCCTGGTCAGCCTTTCTGCTTTTCTGACATGTGTAGGTAAGAAGTAATTTTGTATGTTTTCCAAAATGCTTGTGGTACAAAAAGGCCAAATGTTATCATGGTAATGAACACTTATTTTTGCATTTAAATTCTAAAATCTGATGTCCTATTTTAGTTAATTTCTAAAAGACTTTATCTTTTTAGAGCAGTTTTAGGCTCACAGCAAAATTAAGAGGAAGGTACAGCTATTGCCCATCTACTCTCTGCCCATGCTCATGCACAACCTCCCCATCATCAATATCCCCATCTGCGTGGGAGATTTATTATCATTGATGAGCTGACATTGGCACATCATTGTCACCCAGACTCCATAGTTCATCCTGGGTTCACTCTTGGTGTTGTACATTCTGTGGGTTTGGACAAATGTATAATGACATATATCCAGTTTTAGAAAAATACAGTGTATTTTCACTGTCCTAAAAAGCCTCTGTGCTCTGCCATTTAAATATTAAAATTTAATGTTCTATTTTAGTTAATTTTTACCAATGTCTGAAGTATGGCAAACATTGCATGAAATATTTGCGTCTCCAAAATTCCTATAGTCCAAGCTTGAAACTATAGTTAAGATTAAACCATGGAGTATTGGAAATAGAAACCTAATTTGGTATCTGAAGTTTGAACCAATCATACTGAATCGTCAGTGGGATTGTCAGAAGCCTCCTATTTCACCTGCTTCCAAGTCTCACTGATGGCCAACTAGGAGAGATTTAATTTGCATATTATTCTCAAACTTCTTCTACACCTCGTGTTTTTAAAAACAGCTATATTAAGGTACATTTTATGTATCATAAAGTTCACACTATTCAAATTTGCAGTTCATCCCTTTTTGGTAAATTTACCGAGTGGTGCAACCATCATAGTAAAAGAGTTTTAAATAATTTTTATTGTACCAATAAGATCCTCCATCCCTATTTACAGTTAATTCCCATCCCTAACCCCAGGCAACCACTGTCCTGCTTTCTGTCTCTATAGATTTGCCCTTTCTGGACATTTCATGGAAATGGAATCACACAGTCATAAGTGATCACTCGTGTTTCACTTTCGCTTAGCAGAATGTTTTCAGGGTTCATTCATGTTTCAGCAAGTGTCAGTGGTTTGCTCCTTTTCATGATTACATAGCATTTCATCGTATGGCTGTGTCCTACTCTATTTAGTAGTTGATGGGCATTTAGGCTGTTTCCAGTTCTGGGTTATTAAGAATAACGCTGCTGTAATGATTTGCACACAAACCTTTGCATGGGCATTTGTATCCGTTCCTCTTGGATAGGGGTAGAATTGCTCAGTTGTATGGTAATTATATGCTTACATTTTTTAGAAACTGCCGAACTGCTGGGTGTGGTGGCTCACACCTGTAATCCCAGCACTTTGGGAGGCTGAGGCAGGCCGATCACGAGGTCAGGATATCGAGACTATCCTGGTTAACACAGTGAAACCTCGTCTCTACTAAAAAAAATACAAAAAATTAGCCAGGTATGGTGGCGGGCGCCTGTAGTCTCAGCTACTAGGGAGGCTGAGGCAGGAGAATGGCATGAACCCCGGAGGCAGAGCTTGCAGTGAGCCAAGATCGCGCCACTGCACTCAAGCCTGGGCAACACAGAGAGAGACTCCGTCTGAAAAAAAAAAAAAAGAAACTGTCAAACTTTTTCACACTACCTTCTGTATCTCATTTTAACACTTTATTGTTAGAGGAAAAAGATTATAGTTCGTTCATTCATTCATAAAATGTATTTGTTTATTTTACATGTACTTAGTCCATACCTTATAAGTAATATGTATAAACAACACAGTTATTACCTTCAAGGTACTCACAATCCACTGGAGAAGCAGACAAACAACCAGATAACTAAATACAGTAAAAGGAATGTGTTTCTTCTGAATTTAAGACTAGATTTGGAAAGAGAAGTTTGCACAATGGCCAAAGGATGGGTTTGATACCTCTGGCAGGAGAACAAGTTTTTTATTACATCAGGATTTCGAGGGAAACTTGCAGGTACCCATATAGAACCTGGAGGAAATCTTTTTTTTTTTTTTTTTTTTTTTTTAGTAGTGACAAGGTCTCCCTATGTTGCCTGGGCTGGTCTTGAACTCCTGAGCTCAAGTGATCCTTCTGCCTCAGCCTCCCAAAGTACTGAGATTACAGGCGTGAGCCACCCTATTTGGCCACCTGTAGGAAACTTTTTAGAAAGTTAGGAATTGAAGATGGCCGGGTGCGGTGGCTCAAGCCTGTAATCCCAGCACTCTGGGAGGCCGAGACGGGCGGATCACGAGGTCAGGAGATCGAGACCATCCTGGCTAACATGGTGAAACCCCGTCTCTACTAAAAAATAAAAAAAATTAGCCGGGCGAGGTGGCGGGCGCCTGTAGTCCCAGCTACTCGGAGACTGAGGCAGGAGAATGGCGTAAACCCGGGAGGCGGAGCTTGCAGTGAGCTGAGATCCGGCCACTGCACTCCAGCCTGGGCGACAGAGGGAGACTCCGTCTCAAAAAAAAAAAAAAAAAAAAGAAAGTTAGGAATTGAAGAAGAAGGATCTCATTCAACAAACTCATTTTAGTTCATATAATAGGCAACAAGGGATCTGGAGAAGCGTAGGAGGAGGAAAAGGAGGAGGAAGAGAAGAAAACTGTCATTCTCTCAGGATTTGCCCTCTGTGATTGTCATTTTTGAGGCATTTTTTTTGCAAGTCAAATAAGCAAGGACCATTTTTGACACAAATTATCCGTGATTTTGAATATAACTCAACTGTCTTCAGAATACAAAAAAAAAGCTTCTGCTTTTAAAGTGATAATTTCCTGTGGAAACACTAAGGTGTTTTCACCCAAACTTATTTAGGCTCCTATTTAAGGGAATCTCAGCTGTTTCACTTATGCAGAAAAGGAATCCACCCAAATGAAGATTTACCATTTATTTTTTACATTGATTAAATTTAATTAATTATTATTATTATTATTTTGAGACACATTCTAACTCTGTCACCCAGGCTGGAGTGCAGTGGTGTGATCACAACCCATGACAGCCTCAACCAATGGGCTCAGGTGATTCTCCCACCTCAGCCTCTCAAGTAGCTGGGAATACAGGCGTGTGCCACCATACTCAGCTAATTTTTATACCTTTGTAGAGATGGGATTTCACCATGTTGCCCAGGCTGGTCTTGAACTCTTGGGCTCAAGTGATCCTTGCACTTTGGCCTCCAAAAGTGCTGAGATTACAGGCATGAGCCACTGAGCCTGGCCAATTTTATTTTTAGATGAATAAAAATATTACTAAAAGTGTATGTAGGTATGTTACATTTTTGTTGATTGATTTGTGTATTATATCATTTGAGATAGATTTATTGTACTGAAAATGAGTTTGCTAGAAACTAATCATGCCATAAATTGGGTGATGATTCTAATTCAGCTCCATGGAAGTATTGTTTTTTCTTTTTTTATTATTTTATTTTTTAATTGTTTTTTTTTGTTTCGAGACAGAGTTTCGCTCTGTTTCCCAGGCTGGAGTGCAATGGTGTGATCTCGGCTCACTGCAACTTCTGCCTCCTGGTTCAAGCGATTCTCCTGCCTCAGCTTCAGCCTCCTAAGTGGCCGGAATTACAGGCGTCCACCACCATGCCTGGCTACTTTTTGCAATTTTTGGTAGAGATGGAGTTTCACCATGTTGGCCAAGCTAGTCTCAAATTCCTAACCTCAGGTGATCTGCCTACCTTGGCCTCCCAAAGTGCTGGGATTACAGGCGTGAGCCACTGCACCTGGCCAGAAGTATTGTTTTTCCTTTGTTTTTGATTTTTCTGTTTGGCTTTGGCTAAATGGGGGAGGGGGAGAGATGAAATTGTGGAACTAATCAGGACTTGATTATAAAGGGTCTAAATCCTCTGCTGAGGCATTTAGAGTTGACCCGAGGGCAACTGGACACCATGCAGGGTATTTAATCAGAACAGTGCCATGAAGAATGCTCATGATGTAAAGATTTGCTGTCACTGTGGCTGTGATTTGGACACTAAATTTGATGAAAGGGCAGAATTACAGAGAAGGAGAATAGTTTAGGAGACTTTTATAGTAATTCAACAAAACATTAAGGGTAAGTTGAAGGAGGCAGTAGGTTATAAGGGATGGATTGAAGACCCGTGAGCAGATGCAGCAACAATACAACTTTGAGTTTACGTGCATGGGCACCGAGAAGGGAATGGAAGAGTTGGGGATGTCTCTCAGATGTCCTGTTTCGGCAACTGGCTAGAAAGTGATATTGTTCACTGAAGTGGAGAACACAGGAGAAAGGAATAGGCATTTTATGGAGTAAGATAATGAGTTTGATTTTGGATTTGTTACTCCTGCGGGGCCCATGGGAATAGGCTTACTAGGCAGCTGGAAATCTGGGAGAGGAGTTCCTGGATTGAATCCCAGTTTGAGATATGGATTTTGGATATATGTAGACAGTGGTGATACAAGGCATGGGTTTTGGATATGTGTGTACAGTGATGACAGATGAAGCCATGAGAGTGTGTATGATCATCTATAGAGAGTTTTGGAACAAAAAGAGAATAAGTCTGTGGACAGAACTCTAGGGAACTCTGACATTTAAGAAATAGACAGGAGAACAAGACCCCTGAAAGAGAAGAAGGCATAGTTAGAGAAAAAAGGGGAGCAGCAGTAATGTGTTGTCAAAAAGGCCACAACAGGAGGGTGGCTCCAGAGGGAGAGAGCAGCTACAGCGCCACTTAGAGTTCAATTAAGTGAGGACTGAAAACAGTAGAGGGGATTTAGCAACATGGGCGGAGTTTTGGTCTCTACGGTTTCTCTGGAACATATGGGAATGAATGGGAGGAGGAAGTAGAAACAAATGCTGAGTCTAAGTGATTTTTTCTTTCTAAATTAATTATGGAAATTTACATAAAAACGCCTTACCCTAACATAGATTCTTAAAATTGAGATGAAAGTCATACAACCTAACATTAACTACTTTAAAGTGAGCAATTCAGTGGCATTTAATACATTCACGACATTGTGCAACCTCCTCATCTATCTAGATTCCAAACATTTTCATCACCCCAAAAGGAAACCCCTTACCCCTTGAGCAGTTGCTCCCTATTTCCTACTGCCTAGGCCCTGCGTAGCTACCAATTAGCTATGTTCTGTCTCTCTGGATTTCCACTTCTGGATATTTCCTATAAATTGAATTATATGAGAGACGAGCTTTTGTGTCTCGTTTTTTCACTTAACACAAGGTTTTCGAGATTCATCCACATAGCATGTATTAGTACTTTATTCATTTTTTAAGGCTGAATAATATTCCATTGTATAGATACAGCACAATTAATTTATCCATTTGTCTGTTAATGGGCATTTGGGCTGTTTCTACCTTTTGGCTGTTGTGAGTGCTTTGTGAACAGGGCTGCACATGTATTTGAGTACCCTTTTTCAATTTCTTTGGGCATACAGTTGAGCATCCGTAATCCAAAAATCCAATCCAAAATGTTCCAAAATCTGAAAGTTTTTGAGCACCAACATGATGCTCAAAGGGAGTATTCATTGGGTGTTGGATTTTCAGATTTGGGATGCTTGACTTGTTTGTACATGCAAATATCCCCAAATCAGAAAAATTCTGAAATATAAAACACTTACAGTCCCAAGCATTTCAAATAAGGGATACTCAGTTTGTAGATGTAAAAGTGGAATTGATGGGTCCTAACATAGTTTTTCAAAACTATACTTTTTTGCAAGGTTGATTGAGAATCCACAGGAAGCACTGTGCATTGTACAGAAAGTTGACTTAGTCTCTATTCTCTGAATACCTTATATTCTCTTTGAGAATCAGCATCCAGTAATTAAGCAGCCTGTCAAGAGAGAAGCTGCATATATATAATATACATATGAATGAATACATATTCATTCTGTATACACACACATATGCATAAATAATGTTTAAAGAAGAGAGTACCCATTAGAATTAAGTTTTGAATTTTTTTCTTTTTTTTTTTTAAGACAGAGTCCCATTCTGTTGTCCAGACTGGAGTGCAGTGGTGCGATCTTGGCTCACTGCAACTTCTACCTCCCAGGTTCAAGCTATCAGCTTCCCAAGTAGCTGAAATTACAGGTGCCCACCACCATGACCAGCTAAATTTTTTTTTTTTTGTATTTTTAGTAAAGACAGGGTTTCACCATGTAGACTGGGCTGATCTTGAACACCTTATCTCTAGTGATCCACCCATCTCAGCCTCCCAAAGTGCTGGAATTACAGGCATGAGCCACTGCACCCAGCCTTGAGTTTTGAATCTTATAAGAAGAAGGCATTTCAGGTGAAGAATTTAGATGAGTTGAGTCACATAAGAGAGAGAAGATGGGCATAGGGTTGGATGCTTCACCGTTTAATTTTTCCGAAGAAAAGAATGCAAGTTGCACTTTAGTTGACAATAAGGAAAGAGCAGAATGATCAAGTAAACTAAAAGCACCCATGACACTAACTTAATAGCTAGCCGACTTGTAAAATTAAGATTGTATTTTCGAAATCCATTTTTACTCATCTCCCAGTAACCACAGACTCATTTATGTTTAATCTTGTGGATTCTATTTCTCTACTCAGAGACATCAGTGTAGATGCAAGAAGATTTGAATTCTATGGGTGACAAACAATCTAGCTTCATCGTGGCTCAGTTAAACTTTATTTGTAAAACATAGATTAACAAATTCTTAGAGAGGTGGGACAGTGTTTATATTTCCTATACATGTTTTTGCTGATGTAAAGTGACATTTATGCTATGTCCTCATAAATGTAATTTTCTTTTACAGTCTTTTCTTTGTAGAAAGAATCCCCTGGAATCAACGATAGGACTGAGGTTCTGAAAGATGTAGCTCTGTGATTTAATCCCCAAGGCCCTGCCTACAGACTTGGGAGGGGAAATAATGTGTCTTGAGTGACTCTTAGCTGTTTTGTTTATCTGAGCTCATTTAAGTCATAACAACCAGTAAGTGGTCGATCCATGATAGGAATGCAGATTTGCTAACTCCAAAGTCAGGGCTCTGGGCACCATATATATCATGAATGCGAGTTAGGTTTCTTCCTATGTGCTAGCTGACTAGAGTAGTAGGAATAGAAGATGCTGTAGATGCTGATGGGCTCAGCAGACATAAGACTCTGTTTGGGTAGCTATGTTTTCCACGGAGACAGGAGGCGGGTGGAGGCAGGTCCTATGCCTGCCATATGGTGACCATCCCTAAGCTGTGTCATGTCATGTCATGTCACTTCTCATGGAAAGATTCTGAGTGACTTATCAGGAGAACATTAATTTTTCTCATGAACTGTGTATCTGGGACACCTCCATGGTGATTCAGGGTGGTATCTCTTGATTCTCCCTCATTTCATTTATACCATCCCTATTCCATGTACATGATCTCAATACACTAATCCCCAAGATTGATGCATTCATTCCTATTTGTTGTATGTGTTTGTTTCAGGCAGAGAAAGCTGATGGATTTGTCAACCTGCCTGATTTCACTGTGGAAAGAGCATCCGAATGCAAGAAAAAACAGTAAGTTGTCTCTCATCTTCCACAAAACTCTGAGCCAGGATACTATCTTTTCATAATGTTCACCAAGTGATATGGTGATTTAGAAGTGAGTGAAGGTAACATTGGAATGTCTGAGATTTTGGAGCATTATGGGATGGCACCCTACATAGAAATAGAAGCATTTAACCTCTCATTTTCTGGAAGTTTTGTTTTGTGGAGCAGATGGATTTTAAAACCCCCATGAAGCCTTGGCATGGACTGTTGTTGATGACTGTGTCTGTGATGGAATAAAACCCCTCCAGGACTGGCAGGGAGGTCAGATGTCAAGCTTCAGTTCTAGTAAAGAAAAGAACAAGCAGTTAAATAGGACTTACCCGAGTTGCAGATATGCCAGCAAGACCAGTTTCTCTTTCTTAGTTCATGGAGTTAATCAGATGCACCCCTGGAATTGAATTTTCTGAGATGTCTTAAGCTTAGAGATTACACTCTGATCTAATTTAAATTCAAAAGATTTGAGAACTGACAGGGACCAAAAAAATCACCAGCTCATGGTTCTGGTTTTCCTGAGAAGGAAACAGCCCAGAGTCTGTGACCTGCTTAGATCTCATGAGAGGGCTGGCTGTAAACCTAGGTATCTAGACTTTCATTCAAGTGCCCCTCCCATGATAGCAGGCTGCTATATTTTGCATATGTGTCCATTTTCACCTTTTTCTTATTATTTCTTCAACCTTTGACATCTTTTCCAGTCTTATCAGAAGGGGGCCTTCCTTTTTGTCCTATGTTACTAGTTGCAGCAATTGAGGACTTTTAACAAGATTAGTAAACTGGTGTTAACTTTAAGTCTTTGCCTCTGTGGTGTGGTTGCACATGTCCAGTGTTGATTCTTGTGGTTGGAAAATGATTGGCTATTTACAAATACCCTGGCCTGTGCTGTGCTGCAGGACTTCCTGCCTAAAGGTCAAAGTGGAAGCACTTCTTGTTTGTTGTCTTCAATGTTTTCTACTTTTCTGTTATACTAAAATCTATTTCATATTTCTCCTTTACTAACAAAGGATGCCTTGGATAAGATTTCTGATGTGTTGCTGCAGAGTGGAAGTTCCATACCTGATTATTTTCCTATAAAAATTCTTCTGTATATTTGATTGAAAGTGAAGAAATATCTTGCTTGAAGTAGTTGTTCTGAATATTTTGAAGTGACATTTCTATCACTTTAAAATTGAATTTATTGTATCTTTATAGCAAAGCAGTTAGCAAGTGAGAGGAAAAGGATATGCCTATATATTTTAAATGGAAACTACTGACCAGTTAAGACTCAGCCGTGTTCTGGATATTCTGACATAAAAAACTGACTCTCAATTCCCTATACGAAATAGAGACTAGACAATAGGTATTTAATGTTACCAATTTATTTTTTGTAAATTTACGAAGAAAGCAGACAAATTTACGAAGCTTATATTTTACTGATTTACTTTCAGACCCATTGTTGACTATAAACACTAATTTTTTATGTGTTTGTGCTTTTCCTCCTTCAAGTGCTTTTAAGATCAGCCATCCACAGATCAAGACCTTTTATTTTGCAGCTGAGAATGTGCAGGAAATGAATGTGTAAGTAGAGGAAACTGGTAAACCCAATCCTTAATGGGAGTGTACTTAACTTTGGTTAGGTGTTGGAATTTTAACCATATGTTCATATCAATTATTGTTTTATTTATTTCTGTTACTTTAAGGATTAATTTAGCACTTGCAATGCCTTCATTCTTCTCTAGTATTTGGAAACAGTTTGGAGAATTACACATATCAAAGTGGCTATTTTAGGAAGAGGCTGTACAGTTCCTCTCAGGGAACCACTAAGTAGAGAAAGGAGTGGACAGAAGTCATTAAAAGAACATGTTAAAAGGAGAATAAGCATCACAAGGAGAGAGGCTTGAAAGTATTATGTAACTGATCTTGCAACTTTCAGAATTCTACATGCAAAATATCTCTATAGCATTTAATATATGCTGTGTGATTATCGTGATGATTCATGTATTTATCACTTCTCCATGTATTGTCCCGAACATTTTGCAAAATGTCTTTGCTCAGAGTACATTGAACTTAAAATTGTAGATCCCTAGCTCCATTTGCCAGGTGGTCTGTGAAAATACGTGGGTTGTGTGTAGAGTACAACCTGCTCTACACCATTCCTAATGGTTTAGATTCAGGTGTGATCACCATAGCTGTTATTCATTTATTTATTTATTTATTTTTGAGACAGAGTCTTTTTCTGTTGCCCAGGCTGGAGTGCAGTGGTGCGATTTCGGCTCACTGCAACCTCTGCATCCTGAGTCTGAATGATTCTCCTGCATCAGCCTCCCAAGTTACAGGCATGCATCACCATGCCCAGCTCATTTTTTGTGTTTTTGGTGGAGGTAGGGTTTCACCATGTTGGCCAGGCTGGTCTCGAACTCCTGAGTTCAAGTGATCCACCCAACTCAGCCTCCCAAAGTGCTGGAACTACAGGCATAAGCCACCTCACCTGGTCAACAATGGTTATTTGAATCAGGCTGTATTTGAGGTGCCAACTGGAGGTATCAGAAGGCATTCTATTTAATTTAGCCATATTTTCAGAATTCTTAGTGTCTCTTATTATTTCAAATGACCAATTGAAAATATGTTTATGGAACGCCTACCACGTGCCCCATTGCAGCAGATGGTGGGCAATGGCAATGAAAAAACCACACATAATTCCTCCATTCATAGAGCTTACGCTTAATCTGTTTTACTTATAATGATTTCCTTACCTATCTGCCCTATGTAGTTCTCTTTGCTCTCTTGCTCTAGAAACATGAAGGAAAAAAGCAACTGTCTTTCACCAAACGTGTGCATGGGCACGTGCGCGCTCCCGCGCGCGCGCACGCGCACACACACGCACACTCTCCTTCAGTAGCTTTGTCCAGCTAGAAGGATTCTCATCTGTCCCCTATCTTCACCTCCCCAGCATCACCCTCCAGGTGAGGACAGAAAGGTTTTGTACTGTAGAAAGTTAGGAAGCCCTGTGTTAGAAATAACAAGGCAAGGAACTGACAGCTGAGTCTTCCAAACAAAGCTTTGATTTACTTGGACAAAGAGATAAGTTGTTTCTACCCTTTTTCTAGTTTTAGCTTTTTTCTCCCCTTGGTTTTCTTAAGCATCTGAGAAAAATAAGAGCAGATACACGAACGGAGAGGTTGTTAAAATCTCCACATCAAAGCTCTTTACTTATTTTTTTTTTATTTGCATCAGTTGCTAAATCCTGTTGGTTAGCAAAGCCCTTGCTGTGTAAGTGGGATGTAGAAGGCACAAGGTCTTGCCCACTAGCACTTGGAGCCCTGTGATAGTGAGGTCAGTCCGCCGCTGAGCCTCAGTTCATCCCAAATGGTCCTTTCTGGTCTTGAATGGCAGTGAAACAGTGCTGCCCGCCTCTCCCCTGCCCAATACCTCCTGCTGTCCTGGCTGTTCTTTAAAAGCGCCTTGCATCTCCAGCTTCTATCCCTGGCCTGTCCTTCCCACTCATTCTGTGGCTGATTCCTTGCAAGTAGTTATCCTCTCTCCAGCAAGAGGTGAGTGAGACAGTAGCAGAGAAACCATTGATTCTAAGTGCTTTGTTTGTTACCTAGTGAATTTTTCCTCCTACACTGTAAGGTGCATTTTTAAACCAATGAAAGTGTGAGACCCTTCCATGTTTATCTGAATCGGCTGTATTTCATGCAGGTGTGCTCTGTAAATCCCACATCCCCCTCCTCACTACCCCAGTGTTTATTTAAATTTCCAGTTTATTTATCTTCCAATTGTATGTTCTCCCTTTGCAGAAACCTACCTAATGGTAAGTAGAGTTGCATGGGTAGATATGATAGATATACTTCATCCTGTTGGCTGTGAAATCAAAGTCTTTCACAGTTATTGTCAAGATCTTATCGCCTATGTGATGAAGATCTGTTCATTTTACTTAAAATTCTTTTAGGGGTTATCTTTCAGCTGACAAACAAGATGCAAATTGAAATTTGAACTTAAGGTGTCTGGGCTCCATGTTTTCGAATCTTTTAGTGACCTTTAGACTTGAAAATTGTCCATCTGGCTAAATGGTCCATTTTGTCTGGGCCTGAAATCTATAATAATTTCTCATGTTTATAATATCATTATAGAGTTTCATCATTCTAAAAATGGCTTTTCTAGTAGTCAACAATGCAACTTCTCCCTTCTCCCACGAGATTATGCAGATGCAGAGATTTACTTTGCAATAACACATGAAGAATGTCGGTTCTTACTGATGCAGCCGGTTTAAGCTAGGAAATAATGTATCTGGGTATTACTTGGTAAGATGAGAGGTGTGGGGGAGGGAGTGGGTAGAGTTTGGAGTGATGAGTCCTTGTTTTAGAAGTTCCTCTCCCTGGGCAACTGCATTTCTGGATGGTGACATTTCTCTCAGGGACGATGAAGGGAAATGTAATTAAGTTTAGTAGAAGCTCCGCATGTTCTGTAGTGAGTCTCAATTTAAAAGTATAGGGGTAAGTAATTAAGGGTAATGAAAGAGTTGGTTTCTCAGCAAAGACGGGAGCTGCCTTTCTCAGACACTGTGGGAAGAATGCTCTTGTTTTGTACATCAATTTCTTAACACTTGTTCTCCTCCAACACACACACTCACGTCAAATTAATATACAACAAACTCCCAGGAAACATCTGTCATTTTCTTTTATGTAAATATAAGTCCTTTTGTGCATCCATCTACTTAGCCACAGATACACATTTTCCTGCTGCCATGATGTTTTTTTAAAAAAGTTCTTAGCAAAGAAGGTACTCTAAGCCAGTGGATCCTAGAAAGAAAACAGTCAAAAAAGATTCTAAACCGTCACCAGTTTTTCACAGCAAGTAACTAATGGTTGTGATGAAAAGGATGTAAGTTTTGCGTAAGGGCTGAGAAAAATATTTTGTTTATTGTCAACAGTCTTCTATTTTGCTCTATTTCCAAGTTTGGGAAAGGAGCTTAGAAATGCCTTTTCTTATTTCAGACACTCAAGTGAAAACTATTTTTTTGTCTCTTTAAAGAATATTTTGCCTATTTCACTTTTAGATGATTTTTGGGGGTGGGGGAGAATCAACTTACACAATTATGAACTAACGTATAAGCTAAAAATTGTTATTCTGGTGTTTTTAAAAGTGAACCATGAAATGTGTTGTGTTTTGCCTGGTCAGTTTTTAAAAATGAACTTTTAAATGCTTATTTTAGTTAATAATACATAAAATGTATTCTTGTTAGACAAAGCAAAAGACTTCCTATATCCTCACCTCACTTTCTAATTCAACTACTCTCCCTAGGGATAACCACTTTTTTTTTTTCTTTTTGCTTTCATTTGCATTTATTTTATGCAGGATCGATGCTCGTGCCGTGAGTTTTTGTTTCTTCAGTTTCTCATGGGCCACGTTTTTTTTTTTTTTTTTTTCCCCATGCAGCCATCTCTTGTGGTTTAGGAACAATGTCTTCCTTTCCAGCGAGGATCATCTCCGTGTGGCAGAGGGAGCTCACATATAAATTCATCCGACCGTGAGCTCTGAAAGTACAGTGGCCCATCTTGGGTGTTTCATTCACCTGGATGTTAATGACCAGAGAATCTACATCGAAACCCTTGAATTCAGCATTACTCTCTGCACTTGTAAACATGTGCAGGAAAAATTGAGCATTCTTGTTGGGCCACCAGCCCTGTGTCCAGCCCTGTTGTTTGGCCTGTGCACACCTACCAACTCCACCTTTGGAAGGTTGGAATGGTACACATTGTTTCTGTAAAGTGACATCTTTCAGATAACTTGGTGGCTTTTCATATATGCATACCTTTGATAGCCTAGGGAATTTCACAGGTGTTCTTAAAGTGAACACAAAGATTTGAACCTCTTGATTTGGATGGTTTTATGGAGTTTTCTGGGTCAAGCGAATAGCAAACCATTTTCACAGATCACCTCAGACCACTTAGGGGAAGAAGAGGGTTATCCACTTTTTTTTCTTTTTTCTTTTTGACATGGAGTTTCACTCTGCTGCCCAGGCTGGAGTGCGGTGGTGCAATCTCAGCTCACTGCAACCTCTGCCTCCTGGGTTCAAGCGATTCTCCTGCCTCAGCCTCCTGAGTAGCTGGGATTATAGGTGCGTGCCATCACGCCTGGCTATTTTTTGTATTTTTAGTAGAGACGGGGTTTCAACATGTTGGTCAGGCTGGTCTCTAAGTCCTGACCTCATGATCTATCCGCCTCAGCCTCCCAAAGTCCTGGGATTACAGGTGTGAGCCACTGTGCCCAGCCATACACTTTTAACAGTAAGATTATATTCTTCCTGACCCTTTTCTATGCATACCAATTCATGCACATACAAAAATATATCGTTTTTGAAGTACAGTGGATCAGGCTAAACATACTGTTCTATGCTTGACCTTCTCAATTAAGAGCGTATTAGGGCTTTCCATTTTATACACATTTGCATTACAAATTTGGAAATTTGTAATTTCGAAGGCACAATTACAGAAGATGAATTTGTACATATATTTGTTCATATATTTTCCAGGTCATTACCAACATCCCCTACCCCCATCTTAGTCCTCTCATTAGCTTCATTATAACAGGAAATTGATAGAATCAGTGTTGATAGAATAAATAATTTATCCATTTTCTTATTAATGTTTTTTCTTTTTGCCATTACAAGCCTTGTTGGCAGTGAACATTCTGCCACATTTGTTTGTGTATAAGAAAGTGTGTTTTTGCAGGATTGATATTTACGATTGGAATTGTTGGGTGAAGGGGATGGATATTTAAATTTTTAATATTACCATTGAATTGCCTGCTCAGAATTGGCTGTATCAGTTTTCATGTTTAATTCAATAAAAGGTGACAATGCTTCTTTTTCTATTTCCTGCTAAATACTTGATATCAAAAATATTTTTAATTTTTTTCCAATCTAGTGGTGAAAATATTTTCCTGTGTTTGAGTATGCATTCTCAAAATACTATTGAGGCTGAGAAAAGTTTTTTTCACATGTTATCTAGCTATTTGATTTTCCTGTAAATTTCTGTTCCCTTATTTTGCCTA
This sequence comes from Piliocolobus tephrosceles, assembly GCF_002776525.5. Lineage (NCBI taxonomy): Eukaryota > Metazoa > Chordata > Mammalia > Primates > Cercopithecidae > Piliocolobus > Piliocolobus tephrosceles. The sequence goes on along the minus strand of NC_045438.1, from coordinate 55,580,258 downwards.
TTATCCTATTGAGACTTGATAACACATTTTTGGGTTCCTATTGCATATCTGGGCTCTTTATTGGTCCAATTTTAAGTGGCTACTAAGGAGTTTGTGATTATTATAGTGCTGAAAGTGATTTCTTAACAAAGGCTGGAGCTCATCTTTGTTCTTTAGAAACTCCTATTTTGTTTGTTTGTTTATTCATTCATTGATTCATTCATTCATTGAGATGGAATTTCGCTCTTGTTGCCCAGGCTGGAGTGCAATGGTGTGATCTTGGCTCATTGCAACCTCCACCTCCTGGGTACAAGCGATTCTCCTGCCTTGGACTGCTGAGTAGCTGAGATTACAGGCACCTGCCACCACACCCACTTAATTTTGTATTTTTTTTTAAGTAGCGACGGGGTTTCTCCATGTTGGTCAGGCTGGTCTTGAATTTCCGACCCCAGGTGATCCGCCTGCCTTGACCTCCTGAAGTGCTGGGAGGCATGAGCCACTTCACCTAGCATTGAATTTATTATACATTTTCTATTAAAAAATAACAGGTACAACAAGACCATAGCACGTTGAGGGTTGCATAAGGATTCCTAATTATCTGACAGTTACACAGGTGGGAAGGTGCAATATTTATGGCTTAGTGCAAGTGTAGCATGCTGAATTGTTCATGGCTTGTTAATGGCCCAGTGCGAGACGAGAAGACATCAAAAGCATAGATTAATTGATAAATGCGTAGCACGGATTTTCACTGTCTCAAAATAAGTACAGAAATAAGCAAGATCTTCCCAGTAAGTGAAAGATTATTGAGTTAGGAGTATATGTCATAGATACACTTTGTGTTCCATCTTTTAAAAATTTGTGTTTCAAGATATCTTCCTAAGTAAACCCTTGAGAAGGAACTACAGTGGTCTGCAGTGATAAGCCAAGTTTGAGTTTCTGTCTCGTTCTGTTTTTGTTATTGATGTTTAATTGGAATTCATTGCCAGTAAAATGGTAAATAGGACATTTTCAATTTTTACGTTACATAAAATTCTTCAAGGAATTAACATTTTTTCTAGTTTAAAAATATCTGTCAAATTCTAGCCAGATTTTTTTTACTGATTGACATAAAAATATTCCTGGATTAAACATGGATGATCTTTTTCTAAATTTTTCCTAAAATAAACTGACATTATTAAGACATTATTAAGAGTAACACCCAATAACTTTAGTAGCCAAGTTACTAAATCCAGTGATAAAGGATTTAATGCTTGCTACAAATTTCAAATGCACAATTACAGAAGATGTATTTGTTCATGTATTTGGAATACCTAATTTAGCTGCCATCATTAACCAACTGAGTAATGGGCCACCTCACATCTTACCTTACAAAAGATACCTTGAGTATGGAAAGTATTGTGAAACCAAAGGCCTTAGGTTTCGATGGCGCAAACTTATGATGTTTCTGGAAATGTGCAGACTGATGGTAGAATCATTACCTAAGTTCATAACAAAGTCTGGGGGAAGGTGAATGGGTGGGGGGCTAATCTCTTTGGTCAACATTTGCTCTCTATTTAATTTTAGGTGGTTAAATAAACTTGGATTGGCTGTAATCCATCAGGAATCCACTCCAAAGGATGAAGGTATGTTCTATTTTAAATTTCTGAAAATTTAGCAAGAATATTAGAATAGGTTGAAACAGGGTGAAAAAACAATGTCAAGTTCTATGTATAGTCTGATCCTGAGGAAACACGCTTTGGCATTTAAAATGATCTGAAAATATGTGGAGACAGACATATTCACACAGACTCACCAACATGGAATAGAGCTTCCCATGCTGGCTATGAATGCTTTCCACACTTCACCCACACTCCGGCAGCTGTGGGCTTCATGACATCTCAAACAGTTGCTGATGCAAATGTTTAATTGCTCCACTTGTGGAATTCTTACTCATAGACATGATCTCGTCATGATCTGGTCAGATAACTTTCATCCCACTATTTCCTCCCTGATATTTTGATATTTCCACGAGATGTGTGCTGAGACTAATTACCCTAAGATTGTACTAGGAACCTGAAGGTCATATTGGGACACAGGCCATATTTTTAGCTCAGTTGGTAGCTTTCAGGGTTCAAAAGCTACAGGAGTCTAATTCTTAATGATGCAATTGCAACTTGGTGTTCAGAAGAGGGAGGATTTAGCTGCCAGGGCCACCAAACTCATAGTCTTTCTGAAATGCTCAGACCCCAAAAGGGCTTGGGCATTGGAAGTAGGGAGTTATATCTTCTGATACAAAATCATAAAATCTTAGAGTGAGTTAGAAATGGGAAAGTGGCAACTTCATTTGAAACAATAAAGGGGTACAATGCAATACCCATGAAATCAGTTGTGTCCTAACCATTTTCTTGGTCCTCTTTTCCATAAAATAAGCACCCATTGTCTATTTATAGATTGTGAGTTAGTACAAAACTACACACAAAACTTCTCCTTGTCCTGGTATGTAAGGCCTTCTATGACATGGCCTCTACCACCTTCCAGCTTCGTATTCTGCCATATCCCGTAGGGTTCTCCACATACTTGGCCCAGCCTGCTCCCTCAGCCTGGGACTTCCCTTCACAATTTGTGCACCATTGATGGTTTAGTGATCCTGCCAGTTTCAATTCACTATGATTCCTGTGATCAAAATTAGCACTGATTTTGTGCTCTGTTGGTATTGTGACTCACAACTCTTTTGAGGAATTATTTTACTTTCCCCAAGCTACTGTTTGTCTTCTTCCTGCATATTGGATGCTCTTTGAGCTCAGGAGCCCCGAACTGGCCATTTGTTTTGCCTCTTATGTAATTCTTTGCACAGGTAGTTACCAAGTAGTTCATTAGATATGAACTTTCTGAATTGGATTAAAATTGCAATAGCCAGATGGAGATAAACCTCTGCTTGCATTGTGGAATAAGCGATGACAGCGTTAAAGCATTAAGCATTTTCATTTTTGTTATAGAATGTTACAGTGAAAGTGAACAGGAAGATCCTGAAATAGCTGCAGAGACACCACCCCCTCCTCACGCTTCCCAGACTCAGTCTTCGGTATGTACCGACATAAGTAGTCTGTTGGTCATCGATCAGATGTGTGGATGTCATTTCTTCCAATTGGGTAAGAAGTAGCTTGACCGATAAATTTTTAGAATGGGCTAAATTAAGATACCTGCCAATGAGCAAGCGCAATTTTCAGGATGCTGATTTTGAGCCTTCTCCATAGCAACCCACTGGTATGATAAACTTGGTTTATTTGTGTGTGACCCAAAGATGTACCATACTCAGAGGATTCGTGAGGACGCAAAGGGCTTCTAGGTGATAGGCCGGTGCTTGCAAAGACTTGTTTGACAGTGTTTATTTATGTCCTACTTTTTCTCGGAAAGAATTTAAATGCCTTGCCTATGTGCATGTACTATAGCAATGCAAAACGAACTTAGGATGAAAAAACAGCAGAAAGAAAAAAGGAGAGCCAGAAAGAGAGCAGGAAGTCAGGAGTGGGGTTAGTGCATTAAAAGTGCACACGGAGTGATTTGTGTATTCACTAGAGAGGAATTCAAATTTGATTCTAAGCTTTGGAAGCACCAAAAATAAGTTCACATTATTAATTAATGTGAAGTCTATGGAGAGTTACTTCCTATTTGGGTGCTCTTAGCATTATGGTAATGGCCCCGAGAAAGGGTCATACAATGATCATTGGGGAAGTTGGTTTATGGTTTTTACACCTACCATGTACCAGGACGTATGTAGGTGCTTTCAATGTATAAACTTAATTCCCCAAGCAACCCTGAGAAGTAGTATGATTTAATTTGCATTTTATTTAATGCATTGCATTTAATGAGGCCAAACACCTCCTCATGTTTGTTAGCCATTAGAACTTTCTCTTTTGTGAAGTGTCTAAGTCTTTCCTACATTTTTAGCTGCTTCCTCCTCCTCCTTTTTCTTTATGAATGATAGGATTTCTTAATTTATTATTCTATATATTAGTCCTTTGTCAGCTATAGGTTGGTGCAAAAGTAATTCTGGTTTTTGCCATGAAAAATAATGCAAAACACACAATTAATTTTGCACCAACTTATTAAAAGTGAGCAAATCTCACTTTTAATCTTTTTTAAACTGTTCCACAATTTCTCTTTGTAAACACATGTTCTTGATTTTAACATGCCAGATTTATCCATCACTTTCATTGTGGTGAGTGCCTTTTTTTCCCCCTGGTTTCAAAAATTGTTTCCTATCCTAGGTCATGAGAAAGTAGATATTCCTGTCTTCATTTCATGGTTAAGGAAACTGAGGTTCAGACTGAGGTTCAGAGATGTTGAATGGCATGTTCAGATGTCCAGTGAGTGCCTGAGATGGGAATCCCAGTCTGTTTAGCTTTATAGGACCTGCTCTTTCTACTGAACCATGACATCTGTCCATCGTAGACACAAATGATGACAGGTTCTGACAGTTTACAGTAGCTCATTCACTTACCAGACCTTTTCTGCCAGAATTTCTGTTCAGTGTGATAATTTTTATCTCAATTTTGTTTTGCAGGTTCCTAGATTTAAGGTATTATTTTGATTGTTTAAATAATGACCTCTACTGTTTTTTTCACACTGTCAGTGGAGAATTGTGGTCAGTTTTCTAATTTATTTGGCTAGCAGCCAAGAAAAGACATAAATATTTGTTGAATAAATGTTTATTAAAATATCTGTTAAATATTATTAGCCAAAATTAAGCAAGATACAAATACAATTAAACTTTGAATATGGTAAAATTTAGAACAATTTTTGAACTACATTTATAATATTATTCTTTCTCAATATATTCATAGCTTCTCCCTAGTGTAATTCTTCTTCCTTTTAAAAATCAATTTTGGATTTTAGAAAAAGCTTTTATTTTCTTTATATTATTCAAACTTAATGATATTGTCAGACCTTACAATGTTTCCCAGCTTTTGACAACTTTCCGGTTAGATTACCCTTTAATGCTTCTAAAGACGTTATCAACTTTGTATTGAATAGGTCTTCAAAAAATGTTCCTTGTTGTTGATTTAAGAGAGGATTATGTCTTTTTGCTAAGTTTCTCTCTGTCTCTGTCTTTGTCTCTATGTCTGCCTCCGTGTCACTCTCCTATTTTAACCTGTGACATGCAAATGTTTAGTTGTTCTCCCTCCATTTTTTCCTCAAGTTTATTCTCCCTCACACTGTGCCCACCAATATACCTCTTTTATGATTATTTAGTTGTAAAATACTGACACTTTCAGTTTTATAATGGCAAACTAGTATCCCAGGTTACTTTGCTACGAGCATTGTCAGGCATCTAGAACCCACCCTGGTGAAATAAAAGCAACCGAGTAGCCATATCATGGAGGGCCTTCTAGAACTCTCCCTGGTGAAATACAGGCAACCAAATTGCCTTCTTAGATGATGGATCATGGCTCAATTGCATTATGTAATGACAGTCTAACCTGATGCACAATAGAGGTTCAGGGAATACTTGATTTAAAACAAATAAATGAAGGGATACTCATGAGGCCAGTAAGTTAGGTCACTGGACTCAGAAGGATCTTTCAATTTTCTGAATCATCAATCAAGTGTTATTTTTTTAGAAGTTCTAAGTTGAGCATTTTTTGGCAGGCGATTAATGCTAACATTTTCTAAAGAAATATATTGGAAATAGTCAGATAAATGTTGAACAGTTAGATTTTTTTTTTCCCCTTAGCAACAGAATGTGTTCCTCCTGCTCACATATTTCCCAGGCAGATTTTGTTTTTGTTTTCTCTTGTTTCTGAAAAACAGACATGCAAGGCACTTGGTTAAACTAACATTTAGGCTTTTTATTTAAGCAGATGAAATTAAAAATATATATATAGTAACTTTTTTTTTTTTTTTGAGACACAGTCTCAGTCTGTCACACAGGCTGGAGTGCAGTGACATGATCACAACTCACTGCAGCCTCACCCCTGGCTCAGGTCATCCTCCCACCTTGGCCTCCCGAGTAGCTGGGACTACAGGTGTGCACCACCATACCTGGTTAAATTTTTGTGCAGATGGGGTTTTGCCATGTTCCCTAGGTTGGTCTGTGGCTCCTGAACTCAAGCGATCCACTCACCTTGGCCTCCCAAAGTGCTAGGATTACAAGTGTGAGACACTGCACTCAGTCATAACTTTTATCCAGAAAGCGAATTGAGCTAGTGTTTGGCCCAATACAGTATAGGCTAGCGATGACTCAGGTATACAAGCCTAGGGGCAAAAATATTTTTTTCCCAAGTTTTTGGTTAAAAAATTATTTTGGGTGATGAACTTTCATTTTGTTATAATGAACTCAACAGTATAAAATAATTCTATTTTGGAAAATTATCTCAAAAAATTAAAAATCTTGAAAATATTTAATTCAGGGTCCAATCATTCTAATTGCTATGGAGTCAAGATAAACAATGAAACCAGTTTGGATTTCTGCTTCTAATGGGCTGAACGACATTTCACAAGATAATAACATATCAGGAAATCTTCCCTGAGTGAGGAAGAGGTTTTTATGTTATGTTGCTTCTTCTTCTGAAGGCTTCAGAGAGGTGATAGTGGAAAGAACATCCATTTATTCTCAAAGAAGTTGCAAGTGGGCAGCTTTTAACAGGCTTCCTGAAAGGGCTCCAAGTAGATGCGAGACTTTTAGTTTCACTCTGAAAGACAATCTGTAGAAATCATTATCTGTGATTCCTTTAGTTTCACAAAAGAGCAAAAAAGGAACCAACTTTCCATTTCAAATCTGATAATTTTATAAGCCACAAAGTGAGTTAAGAGCTATAAAAGTCACTAAAAATCTACTCCACGTATTTTTCCTTCAAGTTTAATTTTTTTTTGAGACGGAGTCTTGCTCTGTCGCCCAGGCTGGAGTCCAGTGGCTGGATCTCAGCCCACTGCAATCTCCGCCTCCCGAGTTTATGCCATTCTCCTGCCTCAGCCTCCCGAGTAGCTGGGACTACAGGTGCCCGCCACCACGCCCGGGTAGTTTTTTGTATTTTTTAGTAGAGACGAGGTTTCACCATGTTAGCCAGGATGGTCTCGATCTCCTGACCTCGTGATCCGCCCGTCTCAGCCTCCCAAAGTGCCGGGATTACAGGCTTGAGCCACCGTGCCCGGCCTTCAAGTTTAATTTTAAAAAAGCATCATGAGATAACCTGGTCTATGCTTCATGGCATATTCATTCATTCAGCAAGTATTTATTGAGAGTCAGAGTTCTAAATACTTGGGACACATCATGAATAAAGTGGACTGTGATTCATGTTCATCATGGAGCCAAACTTCTAGTTGAGGGAGACTGTTAATAAACAATCCACATAATAAGGAAAATATATGCTACGTGAGAAGTGGACTCCAATGAGCCAGGATGTGCTGGGGTAGATATTGGGTTGTGGCAAAGAATAGAGGAGCCAGGACAGGCCCAACTGAGAGCTAAGATCTGAGCAAAACCTTGAAAGGTGGTGTGAGAGTCAGCCAAGTGGATATTAGGGGGAAAAGTTTTCTAAGCAAAGGGAACAGTGAGAGTCAAGGTCTCCTTGGTGTGTAGTACTGCAGGGAGCCCTCTGTGGCTGAAGCGAGGTGAACCAAGATGAGAGTAGTAGGAAATGAAGCCAAAGCATAGTGGTAGCCATGTCGTGGAGGGCCTATGGACCAGTTAAGGACTTTTGACACCTGAGTTGTTTAGGCAGACTTTGAAAGGTTTGAGCAGAGGAGGGATGCAATCAACTTCCATTTCAAATGGAGCCCTCAACCTGCTCTGTGCAAAAGACTCTGGGAGGTACAGAAAGCTAAGAGGGAGTATACAGTAAGCTATTGCAAAAGATGGCGGCAATTCCATCAGGGAATAGCAGTGGGGTGGCAGAGAAATGGAATGGTTAGATTTTGAATCCATTTGGAAGGTAGACCTTCAAATAGGCAGATCAAATATGAGACAAACAGAGGAGATAAATATTTATAATCCCAGCTTCTAGCAGCTTATGCAGATTATTTCAACCTAACAATCCTCACATTTTGATGTTTTTCAGAAGTAGTTTTTTAAATACTGAAATGAGGGAAAAATCAGTTAAAATAAACAAAAGAAGCAATAAGGAAAAATAAATCCTGCAAACTGTGGCCCTCGGGCAGCGACAGAGGAGGAAGTCAAAGTTTTCACCAGCCTGAGGTGGTGTATGGCTTGAGCCCCAGAGTTCAAGACCAGCCTGGGCAACATGGTGAAACCCCATCTTTACAGAAAAAAACAAAACAAAACAAAACAACAAAACAAAAGTGTGAACACAGAAAGAGGTGAGATTAATTTTGGAAATTCACATTTAATCTTAACAAGACATCTGGAACAGTTGTCTACCAAAGTCATTTGATTATTCAATATCTGTACTAAATTAAAGAACAGAAATGCAAGTGGGTAATTGGGTGAAAAAGGTAGAGAGAAAAATTCACCCTTTCTCCTCAAGATTCAAAAAATGATTGTAAGCCATATGGTTGAATATCTAACTGATTTTAAGACTTGGCTAAAATTTGTCTTTATATTTTTGCCTCTGACTTTAACAGCTCATCTTCATGGCCTGCTCTCCTGGCAGTCAGTCACGCAGCCTGGTGGCTGTCCCCCAGCCTCTCTCCTGCCTTCTGCTCCCACTGCCTAGTTGAGGCCTTCATCAGCCCCAGCCTGAGTTGTTGAAATAACAGGCTATTTTTCTTTCCCCATTGAAGGGGTAGCCTGCCCCTCCACACCTGTGGGTGTTTCTCGTTAGGTGGAACGAGAGACTTGAGAAAAGAAATAAGACACAGAGACAAAGTATAGAGAAAGAAAAGCGGGGCCCAGGGGACCGGCGCTCAGCTTACAGAGGACCCACTCCAGCACCGGTCTCTGAGTTCCCTTAGTATTTATTGATAATTATCTTTACCATCTTAAACTTAAGGGAGTGGCTGGACAACAGGATCACTGTAGGGAGGAAATCAGCAGTAAGACATATGAACAAAAATCCCTGTAACATGAATAAGTTTAAAGGAAAATGCTGTGTCTTGAGATGCATATGCAAACATCTCCATAAACCTTTTAGCAGCATTGCTCCAGCAAGTCCCACCTTATTCCTAAAGGCGGTTTTCTCCTTGCTCAGTAAACAAAGCACACAATGGGTTTTACACCGAGATGTTCCATTGCCCAGGGACAGGCAGGATTTTTAACCAGCAAGCTGCCTGCCTTCTGGTACTTGTTTAACAAAGACACATCCTGCACAACCCAATATCCATTAAACCTTGAGTCACCACAGCACATGTCTCTTGCAAGGACAAGGTTGGGGGTAGGGTCACAGATTAACAGCATCTCAAATACAGAACAAAATGGAGTCTCTTATGTCTACTTCTTTCTTTCTTTTTTTTTTTTTATTTTTCTTTGTTTTTATTATTATTATACTTGAAGTTCTAGGGTACATGTGCATAACGTGCAGGTTTGTTACATATGTATACTTGTGCCATGTTGGTGTGCTGCACCCATCAATGAGTTTGTGTCCTTTGTAGGGACATGGATGCAGCTGGAAACCATCATTCTTAGCAAACTATCACAAGAACAGAAAACCAAACACCGCATGTTCTCACTCGTAGATGGGAACTGAACAATGAGATCACGTGGACTCGGGAAGGGGAACATCACACACCGGGGCCTATCATGGGGTGGGGGGAGGGGGGAGGGATTGCATTGGGAGTTATACCTGATGTAAATGACAAGTTGATGGGTGCTGATGTCAATTTCTTTCTATATAGACACAGTAACAGGCTGATCTTTCTTTCTTTTCCCCACACTTTCCCCATCTCTAGTCCCTCTCTCTCTCTCTCCTTCTAAAAACCACCTCCCAATTAGTCCTCCTAAGATGCAGTTCTGATTACATTGATTCACCTGCACAAAAGCTTCCAGTGAATTCTCATTGCTTCTTAAATTACCTCCCGAATCTTTGGCTTGGTATTCAAGGCCCTTGGGCTGTCTTCAAACTGCCTTTACAGTCTTGCTGCTGATTTTGCTTTTGTCATCAGCCCAACAAACGGCCTGCTGTTTCCCAACAGCGTTCCAGACTTTCCTGCCCTTGCACCTGTAGGTATAAAGTTTCTCCACTTGCAGGACCACTTGCCCCCGACTCCCACCCCAATCCCACCTTCTAAATGTCTTTCAAAATGGTAGCTTCGGATGTAGCTTCCTTCATGAGAGCATCTCTAGTCCTCTAGGTCAGGGTGATTCTTCCCTCTTCTGAACTCTCTGTATTCCTGTAGTATTTCTTTCTTTTTTTTTTTTTTTGACAGTTTTTTCATGTTGTTATCATAATCTGCTTTTGATTACAGATTTTGTATATCTGGTTTATTTCTCTAATTATTACATTCTTAAAATCAGAGCCAGTGCCCGATATCTTCTCATTTACCCACATCATTTATGATTGTGCCTAGCACACATTTGAAACTAAATAAACATTTAATGGACAGATGGATGGGTGAGCGAGTCATTACTGAGACTTCATCCACAACCCCCACAAATTTCTTGCTCCATAAATATTTTCTCATGCGAATGAGAAATACACTACTTTCCACTTGTCTGGTGCTTTTGCATGGCTTTGAGAAGAATGATTTCATTTGACTCTCACAGAAATCTTGTATGAGTTTTACAAATGAGGAAGTCAGGTTCCAGAGAAATAAACATAGCTATCATAGGTAGCATTTGCAAGCTGCTTATGTTTCATGAAGAATATTCTTTATGGGATATCATTTGCCCCTCTTGATAAATTTGAGTTAGGCAGCTGATAAATATTTTTGTGTATTTACCATGTTTCAGGGACTGTTACCAATATGGGGGTGCCATAAAGAGCTTTTGAGAATAAAGTCTCCTGGCATCTCTTAATAGCCAAAGTCATCCTCTGGTGAAAGCCTCAGATGTAAGCCATTAGTTTCAGGCCTAGCAGCAGCTAGGGATGGCTGCAGCGTAGCCAGGTAAAGGGGATCTGGGTAAGTTCCTAAAGTGTCTGCTATTGTAATCCTAGTTGGAGGAACACAAGAAAAGGCATAGAGATACAAAACTTTATGATGTGTTAGAAAGGAAGGAATCATCAAATGTGATAGCATTTGATTTTAAGTGGCAGCCTGGGGTAAACAAAAATGGAAAATGTGCACCTTGTCCTAATTGCAGTTTATTCATTGTCCTCTAAAATATTTCTGCAATACGCAGCCACTCATATTCAGCAGGATATACACTAACTAGTTAGCTAACTAATTAAATAATAATACATAATAAATTAATGTGTTTCTCTGTGTGTGTATGTTTTTATTTTGAAACAGAGTATTGCTCTTGTTGCCCAGTCGAGAGTGCAGTGGTGCGATCTCGGCTCATTACAACCTCCGCCTCCTGGGTTCAAGTGATTCTTCTGCCTCAGCCTCCCAAGTAGCTGGGATTACAGGCATGGACCATCATGCCCGGCTAATTTTTGTATTTTTAGTAGAAACGGGGTTTCACCATGTTGGCCAGGCTGGTCTTGAACTCCTGACCTCAGGTGATCCACCTGCCTCGGCCTCCTGAAGTGCTGGGATTACAGGCATGAGCCACTGCACCTAGCCCATGTTTTAGTAAAGCTGTTTTTATTTAAAAAAAAAAAAAATACAGGGACGCTGAATTAAACTAGATGGTGTCTTTTCCCTTGAGTATCTTGAGTTCTGTGTTGAGGAAGAGGGACAATGCAGTAATAATTCAAACAAAGTACTTCAAGGACTGACAAATGCTATGAAGAAGATGAAGTAGGGCAATGGGCTGGAGAGTGGCCAGGGGTTGAGGGTGGAGAGGATACTGCTCTGTCTGCTCTGTCACAGAAGACCCTGCTGAAGAAGTGATATTTCAGTGGAGGTCCAAGCAATGGGAAGGAGGCAGACCACCCAACATCCACAGGGAAGCCTTTCTGGCAAAAGGGACCAGAGATTGCTGATGGGACAGAAAGAAGGCCAGTGTGGCTAGGAAGGAGTGGAGAAGGAGGGAGGAGATGCAGGGGGAGGAGACCTTAGGGGTTAATTGTGGACCTTCTAAGCTCTAATGAAGACTATGGATATTATTCTACATAAGATGGGCAGTTACGAGAGGGTTTTCTGCAGAGGAATATTGTGAACTTTTTATATGTATTAGAAATACTCTATCTGTGGTTTGGAGGATGGACTAGGGTGGGGTGGGGAGTAGTGATAAGGCAGGAAGCCAGTAGAATGGTACTTGAAGGTAAAAGGACTTCTTCAAGGTCACTTGGATACTAGGGATCACAGTGATGAGTAGATCTTCAGTCAGCACATTGCCCAAGGTCATGCGGAATGTCAGTGGCAGAGAAGGAGTATACTATTACAAGGTCTTTTTGTATTTAGGGTAATGCTTCTCCTGGCATATAGGAGAAATACAAACATGATACTTCTGGGGCTTAACAACAATTGACTGGTTTATTTTTTGTTTTTGCTAATATGGCCAATATAAGGAAAGGGAAGCTGTGTACTTTTCTTCCTTTCTTCTCATTTTGGTTTTGTTTTGTTTTGTTTGGACTTTTTTGTTTTCATGTACTTTGACTCCTTAAGATTTCTATGCTTACTCACTTCTGCCTAATTATAGGCTTTGGGTGACCATTTTAAACTATTTTTTTACCATGTCGAACTTGTGTTTGAAAAACAATTCCAAGAAAAAGATTTTAGGGCTAACATTTGAATGAAGCTTCTTCAAGAATTAAAAATATCCTATACAGAAAATAGGGAAAATCAATATTAATTTTTAATGTAATCATATCATAGTCTCTTAACTAGAACTAAGATTTTTGAAGTGTCTTTCATTTCCTCATTTAAATGTAAAATACTTAATACCTAAGTGTTCTGAAAGAAATGAAACCACATACAATTATTAATCACTAACTAAATAAAATAATACTTTCATTTGAGCTTGTGAGAACATTTTGTCAGGCTATTTGCATTGTAATTGGCACTGATAACCCCTCCATCCTGGGATTTGGATAAATCACTCAGCAACTTTATGGAGGATTTCAGGGAGCTCCTCCCCCAGAAGCTGAATAACTCTGGGGTGCTTTTCTTCACAAAGCTGATTCTGGCCAATTCTTTGTCATTAATTTGTTACCAATTATGTGTCAAACAAGAGGCAAAAAATGGAGGTGCAAAAAATGATTAAAACCAGCCTGTTCTCAGGTAGCTCATCAAAAAGATGAACAGTCAATCAGTAGTTGCAATCCAGTCGCCCCTTGGTATCTGTGGGGGTTTAGTTTCAGGAACCTCATGGAGACCAAAGTCTGTGTATACTCAAGTCCCACAGTGGATCCTGCAGAACCCACCTACACGAAAAGTCAGCTCTCTGTATCCTCGAGTTTCTCATCCTGCATCACGCAAATGCTGTTTTCATCCGCGCAAATGCTGTTTTCATCCCCATTTGGTTGTGGATTTGGAATCCATGGACACAGAGGGCCGACTGTATTTATTGGAAAAATATCTGTGCTTAAGTGGACCTGTGCAGTTTGAATCCCTACTGTTCAAGGGACAACTGTGTAAGTTGATACACAAAATGACATTCCATCTATTATGATAGAAATAAGCCCAGAACCACCAGGCAAAGCACCTACCTGGCTCTGAGACTATCAGAGAAGGCTTCCTGGAGGATTTGGTGTTTGAACAGACACATGAAGGATGGGCTCCTATTTACCAATAGAGGTGGGGTGGAGAGGAGAGACTAGCACTGCCTTCTCCTTTCATGTGATCTTCATTGGGGAGCTTTATGAGTATATTGCACAGATGGTTCACAGAAGGCACTGAGCTAAGAGTTCTATGCTTGATGTTGGCTATTGGTTTCTCCATAATGTTAGAAATAATGAACCATGCCTTAGCACTACACGGTCTATAAAGTGTTTTCATACTGAATCCTTGGAAATGAAACTCCAGGTTCACTTTGATTTATATTTTATCAATCTCTTTTCCAATGAAAACTCCCCCGACCTGAGCATATAGTCGCTTTCTCATTTTCCTTTTCCTCTTCTCCAAGTCTTCTTATTTCTTCTTTCTCTCTCTTTCTTTTTTTTCCCCTCATTCATCTTTTCTCCATTTTAAAAGTGAAATTTATAAGTGGTGCCTGGTGCCTAGAGAAAACGGATTGAGAGAGCATTTGCACTGTGTTTGAGTAGCACCACAAACAGGATGATACTTCACAGTTCCTTCTGATACTCATTTAACAGGTCTTGATACTTTGCAGAGTTTTGAGGTTCAAAAAACCTCACAGACAGTGCTGTAGCACCTGTGTACATGGTCTCTTGTTCAAACAGCCCAGTTTGCTATAATCTAATTTAAAGTAGAGTCAGCAGGAGTAACAGGAAAAGCTCATGTTTGGTGTTGTTTCAAAAAAGGAAGTTGATCATATGGAAGTTGAGTTTTACTAAAATAGCTCACAATAGGGAAACGTGTCAGGACTGGGCCAGAATGGATATTTTTGTTAATATTTATTTTGTAGATCCTGCTAATGAGTAAACTGTTCTTGCCATTTATTTAGACAATTTGGGGGTGGTGCATTTCCTCTTCTAGATAACTAGGATTTTATTGAAATTTCAGATCTTTGATCTCTTGGTTATTAAAGATCTAAGGGATGTAAGGTAACCAGTTTACAAGATACTTGACATATTCCTGAATGGATTTTTTTTATGTCTGTTCCACTATATGATTATTGAGAAGATATGTGTGATTAGTTAGTATCTTAACTAGAGATTTTGATGTCATGCTACTTAAAAGTGTATTTCTTGATTATCTGACAATCCATGTCTAGCATGGAGCTAATTGGGCACACATTGGGTAAATATTGGCTTCTCCCATCAAAATTCAGAGCTCAGAATCTACAAATTTCCTGGGGGCCATATTGATTCGGAAGAAAGTCAACTCTTCTGAATCAGTTGCAGTGATTCTGAGGTTTTTGAGGAGGATCATAGTTTGCTCTTTGGCTTCCTCTCTCTATCAACCTTTCTGACACTGCTTTGGAGTTCTTTTGTTTGTTTTTGTTTTTTTGAGATGGAGTCTCACTCTGTTGCCCAGGCTGGAGTACAATCATGTGATCTTGGCTTACTGCAACTTCTGCTTCCTGAGTTCAAGTGATTCTCCTGCCTTAGCCTCCCAAGTAGCTGGGATTACAGGCATGAGCCACCACGCCTGGCTAATTATTGTAATTTTAGTAGAGACGGGGTTTCACCATGTTGGCCAGGCTGGTCTTGAACTCCTGGCCTCAAGAGATCTGCCTGTCTTGGCCTCCCAAAGTGCTGGGATTACAGGCATGAGCCACTGTGCCTGGCCTTCCTTGGAGTTTTGAATGCTTGACGTTGACAGGCTTGTCCAATGGGATGATGTAATGCAACTGAACCATAAAATGCCTTCTCTGTCTTATCTGCTGTTGGAGATATAGGGTGATCCACAGAGCACTGGAGTCTAGATTTTGGATTTTATTGGTCAATAAAATTAAAAATGGAGGAAAAAGATAGAGTTGCTGAATCTTTATTTTGCTACATAGGACATTAAAAAAAGAAAACTCCAAAGAGACAAAGGCTTATGTGTACTGTCACCATTTTTTAAAAAAGAAGGCATGTATTTCAGCATCAGAATGCAGCAAAGACAAAAATCTCAGAATAAATCAAGTTCTTTCCAAGAATATCCTTGTTGGTTATATTAGCCAATTTTCACACTGCTGTAAAGAACTACCCGAGACTGGGTAATTTATAAAGAAAAGAGATTTTAATTGACTCACAGTTCCACATGGCTGAGGAGGCCTCAGGAAACTTACAATCATGGAGGAAGGCAAAGGGGAAACAAGGCACATCTTACATGGTGGCAGGAGAAAGAGTGAGTGAGGTGGGAACTACGAAATACTCTTAAACCATCAGATCTCATGAGAACTCAGTCACTATCATGAGAACAGCATGGGGGAAACCACTCCCATGATCCAGTCACCTCCCATCAGGTCCCTCCCTCAACATGTGGGGATTACAGTTTGAGGTGAGATTTGGGTAGGGACACAGAGCCAACCATATCATTGGTGATGTTGCTTTGATGTTTTCTCTCTGTACTGATGAAAATGTCGCCAAGGCTTTTAATGCACTAAGGAATATGTGAGCGATGTTCAAGGGTTTAAGTTCGTATTTTGTTTCTGGAATGGCCCCAGCTTTTGTTCTCTTTTTCCTTTTTGGAGGCAGCGTCTCGCTCTGTCACCCAGACTGGAGTGCAGTGGCATGATCTTAGCTTGCTGCAATCTCTGCCTCCCAGGTTCAAGTGATTCTCCTGCCTCAGCCTCCTGAATAGCTGGGACTACAGGCACGTCCCACCACGCCAGGCTAATTTTTGTATTTTTAGTAGAGATGGGGTTTCAACATGTTGGCCGGGCTGGTCTCGAACTCCTGGCCTCAGGTGATCTGCCCCTCTCAGCCTTCTAAAGTGCTGGGATTACAGTGGGATTACAGGCATGAGCCATCGCACCCAGCCTCTCCTTTTTCATAATTACCTTTCTGGTTCCATCAGTGTGAATTAAGTGATAGATTGCAAATTATATTTTGCTCAAAGTGCAATGCAGTATTCTGAAGGATTCCCAAAAGAGGCCTTTTAAGTTTCTGGGGAGTGTTGAAGAATAGGACAAATCATGATAAGGAGATTTTTTTCAGATCCTAGAACAGTGAGTATAAAGTTATATAAATCAGTTTTGGAGAATGAAATCCTAGTGTGTGTCAAACAGAAATAAATATCACGCCTTTACCTTTTGACTGTTTTATTATTGGTCACTTTTTGAAATAACACGGGGACACTGTGATTGAAAATGAAAGGTAGAGAATGATGGTTTAATCATGATGTCTTTTATTCTTTTTTTTTTTTTTTTGGTTTTATTTGTGAAAAAAATAGGCTGCACAGCAGGCATCTTCATCCTCACCCAGCCTGAGTGGAACATCGTGTTCTTTCTCTTCCCTGGAAAATGCAATGAAGACACCCAGCAGTTTTCCTTCCTCCTTATCTAAAGAGAGACAATCCTTGCCCGACACAGTTAACAGTTCATCTGCTGCTGAAGATGAGGGACAACCAATAACGTTTGCTGTACAAGTTCATTCACCTGCACCCTCAGAGGCAGGCAGCCACAAGGCCCCGGAAAACAGCTTTGTCACATCAGAAAGTGGGTTTTTGAACTCTTTATCTAGTGATGATACTTCTTCATTGAGTAGCAATCATGACCATCTTACTGTCCCGGATAAGCCTGCTGGATCAAAGATCATGGACAAAGGTAAACCAAGAAATTCTTTTTTCTTTGTTAGAGAGTGAGTATTTGTGTGTGTATGGAACTCTGATATTAATTTGTAACAAGAATGGTTAAACTCATGCATGATGATTCAATAATTAGTCAAGTGGGGCTATGCCCAGATGTTGTTTGCATGTGGACAACTCCAGCTACTAGGCCACTAATTACTTGCTATAAGTGTCACTAACCAACTGCTTCAGAACTCTAAGACATGTGATCATAAAATAATGATACTTTTCCACCAATTGGAGAAAAAACTTGCCTTTGTTTTTGGTCCCATGTCCAAAGCACTGGAGCTTGTGGTGGTTAAGTCAGGATTTTGTAGTCTTGTGTTCATAACATCACCTTCATAGGTCAAAATGAGCTTAGAGCAGCCACTTTCCCTGGGCTGTGCCACAGACAGTACCTAATTCTTAGCCCATCGTCTCCTGAATGCTCCTGTGTGGTTAATGGGAAGACAGACAATTTGCACACACTTTGTGCAGCATTAGAACCTTTATATATAAAGGAGAGCACAACTTATGCGTTCAAAAAACATTTTACGTCTTAACAAAGGAAATAATTAATTGTGTGATGAAGTTGATAATATGAGGTTTAAAAAAATACTCTGATAACTAACTAGTCCTTATCATTTACTCAGGACTAGCTTGTTTTTATTACTGTTCAATCATGATGCGTCTTTTCTGATTGTGCGCTTTTCATTCTGCTGTAAAACACGGTTACCTGATGGAAGATACTGAGCAGTTAAAGAACGATGAGTTTGGTTTGTATATTTTTGGTGTGCCATTGAGAGAAAGTTGACTTACTAAATTCCCATAATCACTTGCCAGAGTATCTAATGACACAGATGACTGTTCTCCCCTCTCCTCTAGCCTAGTCAGGGAATGTTTCTTTAAGTTCTCAAATTTCAGATGGGTACCCTGCTAATTTAATTTTTGGTACCAGAGTAATTTGGCCAAGGACCACAACTGCAGACCAAGTTGTGTGTGTGTGTGTGTGTGTGTGTGTGTGTGTATATAGTATTTTAAAAGTATGTAAATTTGAATACTCAGCCTGGTAACTAATTGTCTAGGTTACAACAGTTGTCACCACTCTCTGAGGCCTTACCTAAAGATGCTTTACACAGACCTGCCTGACCTTGATGGCATTTTTCTTATACCCCTCCCCTCTTAGGCCATCTGTCTGTTTTACATCAGAAGAACTGGAGTGAATAAAGTCATTGGCAAACCAACCTATTTCTAGAGGTGAATGAGTAGCATAGGGAGGAGAAAAGAAGCCTTGTCACTGAGGAATGGAGAGGACTAAAGATTAGACTGTGAGGAAGAGTAGTCTGAACCCGCCCTCAGGTTTGTGAGGTGCTGTCATTTGGACAAAGTATTCAGCTTAATTGTATCTCCTTGGAAACACAAAATTGAGTTCAATGGTGCAAGGCAAAAGGAGAGAGATTGAAGCTCAGCATAAAAACTTTTTTTTGATGTGAGCTGTTCAAAATAGAATGGGTTCCTTGGAAAGTAATGCATTTCTTATCACTGGAGTTGTTTACTCATTCTGAGACAAACATTTTCATTGACTATTGATTGCCTATTGTGTATTGATCACAACTCTTGTTCTTGAAAAGATATACTGAAGAGATAATTTAAGTATCTTGAACTAGATGACCTCTACCTTGATACTTAGAAGAGACTTCCAGATATAGGACTGGTGGAACTAAAGAAAATAATAAAAAGTACTACATCTATTATTTTTCTCCTACAAACACTTACTGTAATCATTGGGTCATAAGTAGAACTAAAAAACATTTCACACACACACACACACACACACCCCAAGATGAGCATAGCTTCAAAAACATACTAGAGAATAAAATCCCATTTGCCTTCTTTCCCAAGAGATAACCCTGGAGGTCGAGAGTTTTCTTTTAGGACCATAGCCAGAGAGTCATGGGAAGATGCAACAGTCCTTGTTCCTGGCTAAATGTCATTCCAGGATTGCATGTGCCGTAGAGCCTGGCTGGATACCAACAGCCCTTTTAATGTAAGAATGAAGCAACCTGGTATTATTTAGTTTTGAGTTACACGCAGAGTGCTCAGCAAAATCTGTATACTTCTTCAAACAGCTCAATGTGACGGTATTCCTCTTATGAAAAAGGAAAAGAAAATGAAAGTTTTTTTTTTTTTTTCTCATTGATTTGTTGGCAGTTGCCATATGTTACAGAATTTTTGCTGATGATTTTCTTCTGCTGCCGGGGGTTTGGTTAAATTCCCAGAAGAACTGAACCACTTAAAGTCATCTCTAAGGAAACAGCAACGCAATCTTTGCTTGCATTTGTGATGACTTGCTGTTGAGTAATCAAATTTCATATTGTGCATTTTTTTTACATGTGTGTTTATGTGTTGCAGACAAAGGTAGGTTTTCGTTTTTGTGACTTTTAAAAGGTAGTGTTTTTGAGTTACTAATAAACAATTCCTGAAATTCTTGTGTCTGAAATTGTTCAAGGTGTTTTATGTCAGGGATAGAAGTCTTAACATAGATCAAAACGAGAGTTAGGATTTTAAAAGATTAAGTCCTGGTCTCAAGATGCATTTGCTGGAGAAAGAGGCTTTCATCCTAGCAAAGATTCTTAAAGATTAGTACCTGAGTCCTGAAATAAGCAGACAGTACGTATTATAGCCTTCCTTTTATTTAGACAATGAAAGAAATATTTTTGCAGTTAGTATGCAATTAAAATTGTGGTTGCTAGGATTTTATGCTGAATTTAAATACTCCGTTAGACATTTCCTCCTGTAGTGTAAGCTATTAAAAAAATAAAATCAGGGTGTTAATTGTGTCCTATTGCCTTTCTTCACTGAGAGTTCCAGGTTCCAGAGCTCTAGGAATTATTCACTGATTAATTTCACAAAGCATAATGGGAAAAGAGGTGAGAGGGTTAATGACATGTTCATTTCATCTCAATTTTACCCTGTGCTCCTCATTTCTTTTGTTAGACATTTTTTGAGCCATGACTTATGCCTGTGTGATAGTAAGTCACACAGTGTGTCTCTCCAGACATATGTACAACACACACTACCTGCTGACAATGCGGAGACAATGTCACTTCCACTTAATGAATGGAGAAACCTTACTCTGGATGCTGAAAAGCTGTATGTCAGCGAATAAGACTAATACCCAATTTAATAAGTGAATAAGACTAATACCCAATTTATACAAACAAATTATCAGGCACAAGCACAGCCAGAATTGATCTGGGATTCATGTAGATAACAACCTTAATTTTTTAAAAACTTGTTAAAGAAGAGACAAGCATTCTAGAGCATGCAGGACATTTCAGGAAAGTGACATCAATGAGCCAGATTTTAGGATTTAAAAAATATTAACAAAATTATACACAATCTGAGTGTGAACCATACTTGAGCTAGCTACTTTGAGTGTTGCTGTTGTAATCATGTAGTATGCCTCCTCAGGAAGTGAGTATGTAATAAAAAGTAAGTCCAAAACTGGACTCCATTTAATTTTGCATTATTATATTGTGCATATATCTTTTTTTGAGTACCTAACATACATGTACTGATGTACTTTGTGCTGAAGTGAATAAAATGTGAACAAGAGGGGCTGGGCATGGAGGCTCATGCTTGTAATCTCAGCACTTTGTGAGGCTGAGGTGGACGGATCATGAGGTCAGGAGTTCGAGACCAGCCTGGCCAACATGGTGAAACCCTGTCTGTACTAAAAATACAAAAATTAGCCAGGTGTGGTGGCACACACCTGTAATCCCAGCTACTCTGGAGGCTGAGGCAGGAGAATTGCTTGAACCTGTGAGGCAGAGGTTGCAGTGAGCTGAGATCATGCCACTGTACCCCAGCCTGGATGACAGAGCAAGACTCCATCTCAAAAAAAAAAAAAAAATTGTAAACAAGGTACAGTTCTGGTCTCAAAAATGTTAACACCGATGCGCTGAGTGGGAGGAACTAGACACATTTAACAAAAGAAAGCAGAGTAAAACAGGTGCCGCAGAAGAGATACAGAGCACTCCAGAGGTTTAAAAGAGAGCAGGGACCCAAGACAAGATCTCATTTAAGTGGCAAGATCTGTACATCGAGAAGGGAGGCATTGGAAAAGGGGATGGAAAGTACATTTGGTTGAGGCTGAATACTGGGATAGGTGTTCCTTAATTTCAATAGCTAATGGATGACCATTTCTAATGAGGATGAGTTGAAAGTATGCTTTAGAAAAATTATTTGAGCTGTAGAGTGCCGGGAAGAATAGAATAAGGGGAGACAGGACATGAGAAGGTTTAGGGAGCCTGCGTAGCAGCTGAGGTGGCAGTGGAGATAGGAAGGAAAGGGGAGACGAGAGGTTCTGCCGCATGCCTATCAGGGTGAAGACTGATCTCGGTTTTTGTATCCTTAGCACTTAATTTTGTTCCTAGAACATTTCCTAGTAATCTTGTTTTGTGAAGTATTATTTGATATTGGGAAAACCTTTAATATATGACCACTGGCATCAATGGCATTGATCTCAGGCATGGGTGACTCATCACCTGCTTTCTCTGATCCTGTGTCATGTGGCTAAAGATCTCTATGAGTTGTCATGAAGTTGTGCTGATTAAGTTACCTGCAAATTTGTGTGATTTAACTAGGCCATTCATAGTACTCAGATTTTACATCATCTTTGTTTTTCATCCTACTTCCTACAATTTTTCCTGAAGCTAGGAGTTAGGAGTGGTAGGTGGTGGGAAGTCACTGGGGCAAAGGTATGGGAGATGGTGACAAATATAATCTAGAATTTGGAGGTATGTAAGCTCAGAGTGGTGATAACAGCTTGAAAGAAATAGGAGGGGTTGAGGAGGTGGAGGGCATAATTGAAAAAGGAAGGTAGTAGGTTCAGAGGAGACAGAATGTGAATAAGGTAAGAGGAATCTTCCACTCAGGAATGAGTAAATTTAGAGGTGAGGATTTTATTTTATTTTATTTTATATTTTAGATGGAGTTTCACTCTTGTTGCCCAGGCTGGAGTGCCATGGCATGATCTCGGCTCCTGGTTCCTGCAACCTCTGCCTCCTGGGTTCAAGTGATTCTCCTGCCTCAGCCTCCTGAGTAGCTGGGATTATAGGCATGAGCAATCACGCCCGGCTAATTTTGTATTTTTAGTAGAGATGGGGTTTCTCCATGTTGGTCAGGCTGGTCTCGAACTCCTGACCTCAGGTGATCCACCCACCTTGGCCTCCCAAAGTGCTGGAATTACAGATATTAGCCACCGTGATTTTAGATGTAAAACAGTTTGAAACATTGAGGAGTGGGTATTAACAGTGATCTGCCCTGGGTGTTAAGTACGCTAGGTGTACCACTGCTCATGCACAACTTTCTGCCCAGAAAACAACATTTATTATAGGTGAAAACTGCGTCTGTCATGACAGAAATATGTCTTTGAAGTTTGTCATGTTGGACATCCCATTTAATACTATGCTACTAGAATTGTGTTTTATCAACAATATTTTGAGCACTTTTTGTCTGTATAGAGTATGGAAAATAGCACTGGAAGAAAAAAATAGGGAGTATTGTCATGTTTGATTCTGGGATCATTTCTAAATTGATGTGGCTTTGAGCCAAAGTGACCTGTCACAGGCATCTCCTCCTTGTCAGTCTGGCACCAAAGCAGAAGTGTTTGTTTTGCTTATCATGTGATCTAGTGGCATAGAGGGTTGGAAAGTTATTAGAGGGGTCTTCAATTTTTCTTCTGTTTCTTATAACTTCTTGTTGTTGATTAAATCCTTGGTTTTCTTTCTTTTTTGATGTTATTGATGTCATTATTATTTACTCCTTAGCAGGAGAGTAAAAGTATATGCAGATAGATGTGTATTTTTATTCATTTTTTATTTTTTATTTCCATAGGTTTTTGGGGAACAGGTGGTGATGTTTGGTTACATCAATGAGTTCTTCAGTGGTGATTTCTGAGATTTTCGTGCACCCATCACCTCAGCAGCATACATTGAACCCAACTTGTAGTCTTTTATTTCTCACCTCCCTCTTATCCTTTCCCCTGAGTCCCCAAAGTCCATTTTATCACGCCTTTGCATCCTCATAGCTTAGCTCCCACTTATGAATGAGAACATACAATTTTGGTTTTCTATTCCTGAGTTACTTCACTTAGAATAATGGCCTCCAATTCCATCCAAATTGCTGTGAATGCCGTTATTTGGTTTCTTTTTATGGCTGAGTAGTATTCTATGGTATATATGTACCACAATTTCTTTATCCACTCGTTGATTGATGGGCATTTGGGTTGATTCCATATTTTAGCAATTGCAAATTATGCTGCTGTAAACATGCATGCAAGTATCTTTTTTTGTATAATGACTTCCTTTCCTCTGAGTAGATATCCAGTAGTGGGATTGCTGGATCAAATGGTAGTTCTGCTTTTAGTTCTTTGAGGAATCTCCACACTGTTTTCCATAGTGGTTGTACTAGTTCACATTCCCACCAGCAGTGTAGAAGTGATCCCTGCTCACCACGTCCATGCCAACATCTATTATTTTTTGATTATGGACATTCTTGCAGGAATAAGGTGGTATCACCTTGTGGTTTTGATTTGCATTTCCCTGACAATTAGTGGTTTCCATCACTAAATGAGCATTTCTTGTTTGTTGGTCACTTGTATATCTTCTTTTGAGAACTGTCTGGTCATGTCCTAAGCCACTTTTTGATAGGATTGTTTGTTTTTCTTGCTAATTTGTTTGTGTTCATTGTAGATTCTGGATATTGGTCCTTTGTCAGATGTACAGATTGTGAAGATTTTCTCCCACTCTGTGGGTTGCCTGTTTACTCTGCTGATTGTTTCTTTTGCTGTGCAGAAGCTTTTTGGTTTAATTAAGTTCAAATATTTGGTTTTCTAGTTCTTTTCATGACTCTTGATATTTATATGCTTCATCATTTCTTCTGTTTAATGGAAATTGTTAATTATACTGAAAAGTATCATATGCATAGAAGAGTGTTCTCTCTCTAAAATACTCCATAAATACACACACATGCATGCACACACAAACAATAACCATGTGGCCACCATTTGGGCCATGAAACATAAATTAGCCAGCAAATTACTTGTGAGGGTGTGGGGTATTGAGAGTGCTCACCCATGCTGAAGAGATATATTTTGGTGGCCCAATTTAGAAAGCAATTTGTCATCATCTAGTAAAGTTGAAGATAGGCATACATCATGGCCAGCAATTCCATTTCCAGGTGTATACCCCTAGAGAAATGCGGGCATAATGTCAGAAACCCCTTGTAATATCCTCTTAATCTAGCTGGAATTCATTCATTTTCATTGTTTTATAGTACTCCATTGTTTTGCTATATAACAATAAATGTATCTACTATTGGTGAACACTCTTTTTTTTCAGTTGTGGGCTCTTATGTAAAATGCTGCTGTGGACATTCTTATTTTTAAATTAATAGGCTTAACTTTGTAGAGCAGTTTTTGATTTATAAAAAAATTTAGCAGAAAGTGCAGAGTTTACATATACCCCCTCCATTCCATACAGTTTCCTCTATTATTAACACCTTGCGTTAGTATGGTTCATTTGTTACAACTGGCAATAAATATTCATACCTTTTTATTAACTAAAGTCTATGGTTTACATTAAGGTTTTTTTTTTTTTTGGGAGGCAAAGTCTCACTCTGTTGCCCTGGCTGGAGTGGAGTGGCACGATCTTGGCTCACTGAAACCTCTGCCTACCGGTTTCAAGTGATTCTCCTGCCTCAGCCTCCCAAGTAGCTAGGATTACAGGCGCTCGCCACCATGCCTGGCTAATTTTTGTATTTTCAGTAGAGATGGGGTTTCACTATGCTGACCAGGTTGGTCAACCTCACCTCAGGTGACCTCAGGTGATCCACCCTCCTTGGCCTCCCAAAGTGTTGGGATTACAGGCGTGAGCCACTGCCCCTGGCATGGGGTTCACTCTTTATGTTGTACTGTTCTATGGGTTTTGACAAATGTATAACGTCATGTATCTACTATTACAGTATCATACAGACCAGTTTCACTGCCGTAAAAAACATCCCCTGTGCTCAATCTATTCATCCTTCTACCCTTCCTCCAAGAACCTGACAACCACTCCTCTTTTTTACTACCTCTTTAATTTTACCTTTTCCAGAATGTCACATAGTTGCAATCATATGGTGTGTATCCTTTTCAGATTGGCTTCTTTCATTTGGTAATATGAATTTAAGCTTCTTCTAAGTCTTTTGTGGCTTAATAGGTTACTTTTTAATCATTGAATAATATTCCATTGTATGGATGCATCACAGTTTGTTACTCATTCACCTATTGAAAGACATCTTTGTAGCTTCCAAGTTTTTAAAATTATGAATAACCCTGCTAGAAACATGTGGGCGCAGATTATTGCATGGATGCAAGTTTCAACTCTTTGGGGTAAATACCAATGAGTACGATTGCTGGATTGTGTGGTAAGAATATGTGTAAGTTTATAAGAGATGCCAAACTGTCTTGCAAAGTGGCTGTACCATTTTGCATTCCCACCGTCAATGAATGAGAGCTCTTGTTGCTTCACATCCTTGCCAACGGTTGGTGTTGTCTATGTTTTGGATTTTCGCCATGCCAATAGGTGGCTAGTAACATTTCATTGTTTTAATTTAGAATTCCCTAATGACTCATGATGTTGAGCATCTTTTCAGATGCTTTTTTGCTATTTATATGCCTTCTTTTCTTTAATATAAGGTGGCTGCTCAGAATTTATTAATTTTTGTATATACTTTCTTTAGTGAGGTATCTGTTGAGATCTTTTGCCTATTTTTTCATTAGCTTTTTATTTTCTTTTGAGTCTTTGTATGTGTGTGTATATGAATAATATTTTTAACGTGAAATGTCATTTTATTACTCTACATGTACAAGTTAATGATTTTTGCTTATGTGATGTTGGTGACAGTCGTATATTTTGTGAGTTTTTGGGACCAGATTCAAACTGGGTCAATATAAGTATAGGAAATACATGAGAGCAGAATATTCAGTTTAATGATACGTTATTGTCTACAAGATAGTTTATAGTTTGTTTTTTATTTTTATTTAATTTCTTACCTGTAATTGATAGGTAAGATCAATTACCTATTAATTGATAACAATTTGTTTTTTATTTTTATTTAATTTCTTACCTGTAATTGACCTAAAACAATTGCACATATTAGTGTGGTACAGTGTGATGTTTCTTTTTTGTAATTTTATTTGAGACTGAGTCTTACTCTGTCTCCCAGGCTGGAGTGCAGTGGTGCAATCTTGGCTCACTGCAACCTCCGTCTCTCAGGTTCCAGTGATTCTCCCGCCTCAGCCTCCCTATTACAGCCACCATGCCCAGCTAATTTTTGTATTTTTAGTAGAGACAGGATTTCACCATGTTGGCCAGGCTGGACTCAAACTCCAGACCTCAGGTGATCCACCCACCTCGGCCTCCCAAAGTGCTGGGATTACAGGCGTCAGCCACCATACCCGGCCCAGTGTGACGTTTCAATGCATGAATATATTCATTATACTAGTATAATGATCAAATCTGAGTAATACCATATCCATCACTGTAAGCATTTATTATTTATTTGTGGTAATCACATTCAAAATCTTCTCTTCTAGCTATCTTGAACTATACACTACATTGTTATTTGCTATCATCTCTCTATTATAAAGTCCTTTATTTGTGTGTTTTGCAAATATTTTCTTTCAGTCTCTAGCTTGTCTTTAAATGTTCTTAATGAAAATTCTTATACAACTATTTTGGTCCACATATGCCTGCATTTCTCTACGAGTATATACCTGGAAATGGAATTGCTGGCCATGATGTATGCCTGTTTTCAACTTTACTAGAGGAAATTGCTTTATAAATTGGTTCCACCAAAATACATCTCTTCAGCATGGGTGAGCGCTCTCAAAGCCCCACATCCTCACTGGTAAAGTTGGGTTTCTAAATTTTTGCAAAATTGACAGGTGGTAATCTTGATTATGGATTAGCACATCTAAGAGTGTTTATTTCACTTTTTTACCCATAGGTGTATTTTTGTTTTTCCAATGGATTTCTAGGAATGTATACATTCTGGATACTCCTTCATTGTCAGTTTAACATATTGCAAATATATTTTCTACTTTTTTACTTCACTTTTCTTGTAAAGTAGTATCTTTCAATAAGTAGAACTCAGTTTTAAGGTGATTAAAATGATCTATCCTTTCCTTTATGGTTAAATGGTTTTTATGGTATTGATTAAGAAATTTCTCCCTACATTGGTATCTTAAAGATATTCTTCCATGTTTTATAAACTTTAGTCCACTTGGAATTATTTTGATGTGTTCCATGAATGAGATACAATATCATCTTACTCTATATGCATATGTAATTTTCCTAGTATCATTTCTGTATATGCCATTTTTCTCCCAAACGTCCACGTAAGTCTCCAGTGGGCTATTTTTTCTACCCTGGCTCCTACCATTCTTTTTACAAAATAAGTTTTAAAATCTGGCACATGTTTTCCTACTTTGTTCTTTTTTTAAAGGGTGTTTAGGATACTCTTGGCCATTTTAACCTCCATATATCTTTTAGAATCGCCTGTGAAATTACCCACACATACACACACATGCACATGCATGCAGACACACAGTCTGTGGGACTTTGACGCGAATTCGGTTACATTTTTAGATTCAATCTGGGGGAAACAGAAATTGTTATAGTCTAAAATTTTCCAGTACATGAAATTGGTCTCTTTACCTCTCTCCATTTATTTGTCTTTCTTGCATCTTATAATAAAATTTCACAATTTATATTTTCTATTAAAAGTCTTGAAAATATTTGTTAGATTTAGTGCTATATATTTCATATTTTTAAATGCTATTTTTAAAATCAATTTTTCTCTTTTTCATTTTATAACTATTGCTGGTGTACATGAATGCAATTAGGTTTTAAAATGCGTTTTTAAGAATCAAGCTTTCTAAATTCTCATTTTAATTCTAGTAATTATCCTAATTTTTTAATGTATATGATCATATTTCTACAAATGATAATGGTTTTTCTTTTTTCCTTTCCAAACACTATATCTTTTACTTATTTTTCTTGTTTTGGGTAGATCCAAAGTACAATGCTGATAGAAATAGCAATTATGGGCATTTTTCTGGTTGCTTGATCTCAGACAGAAAGGTTTCTGTGTTTCTACTCTGCCACCATGTTGGAAGTAGGTACTTTTTCATCACTTCTACTACCAAGTTAGAAGTAGGTACTTTTTCATCACCTCTATTTTATGGAAGAAGAAAAATATCTCTATTTTACTGGGCTTAAACTGATTAAGTAAATTACTTAAAACAGTCATATTACTAGTAAGTGTGAAAGTTGTATCTGAAATGCAGTTCTGTTTGACTCCACAGCCTGAGATTCTAATCAACGTAATACCTAAGAATAATTCTGAGTAATCAGCAAGACACAAGGTTGAGTTAGACATGATGTGAGCCAAGCCACATATAACTAAGATAATTTCTCTCCTTCGACAATCATGATGTTGCATGTTTTTCAATGGTGAAGTAGTACAGGTCACCCACCTAACGCTAGAAATAGAAGCATGTAAATACTATTATGATATCACTGGGTGTGGGAACGCCATTCATTCAATAATATTTGTCAAGTGCTTTTTATATGCCAAGCACCATGCCATGAGCTGGGCAAAAAGCAAGCAAAAGCCAAAATAAACAGTCCCATAGAGCTAACACTGAGGGGAGAGACTGGTAGGGAAACAGTAGGAAACAGCACATGTGATAGATTCAGTGGTTGTTAAAAGCCATGCTTTTTTTTTTTTTTTTTACAAGAGGCAGGGCAAGGGGATTAGAGAGAGACTGGACAGAGGTGGGGTATGGGGTGGGGTATGTGATTTTACATTGGTGGTCCTGGAAAGTCTCTCTGATAAGTCGATATTTGAGCAGAAAACTATGGAGGGGAGAGGGCGAGCCAAATTAATATTCGGGGAAGAGTTTTCCAGGCAAAAAGCACACCAAGGGCAGTCCGACAGTGCTGGAGGTGATTGAAGACTAGCGGCAGGAAGACGCAGTGTGGAGTGCGTAGAGTGGAGGGCATGTGGCCAGGAGCAGAGGTGCAAGAGGTGGGCAGGGATCCCATCACATAGGGCTATGTAGGCAGGTGAGCACTCTGGGTTCTGCTCAAAGTGGGAGGGGAAGTGGCTGCAGGGTTCCCTCTACAGGGAGGCTGCAGGGAGGAGCAATGCCATCTCACTGAAGTTTGGAAAGAGCTGCTCTGGCTCTGTGCACGGACATGAGGGAGCATCTGTGAAAGTAGGAACTGCATCTATGAAAGCAGGTGACTGCTGCCTGTGTTCAGGTGGAGGTGATGGGATTTGCTAGGAAGAAAACATTAGGTTGAGATGGAAAGCGGTCAGACGCTGTGTATATTTTAAAGTGAGACAATGGAATTTGCTGACATGAGGTTTCAAAGAAAAAGAAGTCAAAGATGATTTCAAGACTTTCAGCATGAATGAATAAAAGAATAGAGTTGTCATATCATAAGATGGAAAAGACCTACCATTTGGGGATATCAATCAAAAATTTGAAGTTGAATTTGAAATCTAGGCAGAGAAGTCAAGTCTGTGTGGATATGTGAGTCTGGACTTCAGCGGAGGGCTTGGAGACTTAAAATGGGTGATCTTCAGCATATAGTTGTATTTGAAGAATTGGGACTAATTGAGATCACCCGGGGAGAGAGAGTACACAGAAGGAAGAAGTCAGTTCTGGCCAGGCGCGGTGGCTCACGCCTGTAATCCCAGCACTTTGGGAGGCCGAGGCGGGTGGATCACGAGGTCAGGAGATCGAGACCATCCTGGCTAACACGGTGAAATCCCGTCTCTACTAAAAATACAAAAAATTAGCCGGGCGTGGTGGTGGGTGCCTGTAGACCCAGCTACTCAGGAGGCTGCAGCAGGAGAATGGCGTGAACCCGAGAGGCAGAACTTGCAGTGAGTTGAGATCGCACCACTGCACTCCAGCCTGGGCAACAGAGCGAGACTCTGTCTAAAAAAAAAAAAAAAATCACATCTGAGCTCTGGGGTGCCCCAACATTGATAGACTGCAAAGAACACAAGCAAAACTTCACCCCCGTTAAGGGAGAAGGGGAACCAAAAGGGTGGTTATTCTGGGGGCTAAGTCAGAAAAAGTATCAGTTAGCCAAATGCTTTTAGCTTTTAGCAAAAAGCCAAGATTAAACAAGTTTATCCAACTTGCGGCTCAGGACAGTTTTGATTGTGGCCCAACACAAATTCATCAACTTTCTTAAAACATTATGAGAATTTTTTGTGATTTTTTTCTTTTTAGCTGATCAGCTATTGTTAGTATATTTTACGTGTAGCCCAAGGCAATTCTTTTTCTTCTAATGTGGCCGAGGGAAGCCAAAAGATTGGACACCCCGGATTAAAAGTTGACTGCTGAGGAATTGAAGTAATCACAATACAGAACTTGACACTAAATATGTATAATAAGCCTATGGCATATTTTGTGTTAAAATCAAAGCCAAATCTATAGCAGTTTTATGACCATATTTATTTACATATCATGTATTATATCAACCATACAAACTAGACCTTTAACCATGTAAAATAACAGCGAACTGATTTGCAAAGTTTGAGGGCAAGACGTGGCAGTTATGAACAGTCACAATCTAAACGCTAACTTTTTGCCATTAAAAATTACGAAGTACCTGTTAGAAATATTTTCTAAATATTTGAAAGGTACATTGTGAATGTCTTCCTATTTGCAATGAAGTGTGCCTTGGAAGTTTGAACACCTAGGCAGTCATTAAACTCCATGTCTATAACTGCTCCCTGGAAATACAGAAGACCCTCCTCCTTGGCAGGACCCATTGGCATGAGACCCCTTGCTAGGCTCTGTTTTCTCAAAATGCTTTCAAATATAGCTGAGTATATCATGATAAGAGGCTCAGGGGACAATAATATTCAGTATGTCTCTTTATCACCAATGAATATATTTTTTAACCTGAAAGACTAGCTAGTCATGCCATGTAGCAGGATCAGAAATCTGCAATTTTTAGGATGATTTTTTACTTTTAAGGAAAAAGGGCTATATGCAGGCAGTCTGGCCCTGGTAGTACTTTACAAATAATTTTGTTTTATTACCAAGAACTATGTTTGTTTCTTGTGACACATCATAACATTATCTGAAGGGGGTAGGCAAGAGTGTATTTTTATCTATATTTAAGTTTTAATCACAAAAGTATTATAACTTACTTGACAAAATCTCAAACAATCTAGAAAGATACCAAGAACAAATAAAGATTTCCTTTACCACCATTTTCCCAATGCTACCATATCTTTATCACTAAAGTTACTATTCATTCATTCAAAAAAATATTGTACTTTTATTATTTGGTAATAACTGTTCTAGGCACTATGCCTACAATTTTTGTGTTCTGGATCTTGCATTCTGGTTAACATTTGGAGTGTATTTTTTCTATGTACCAATGCAGATCACACACACACACACACACACACACACGCCATTAGTCTTTTTAAAAAAATGTAAATAGAATTATGTGATAAATATCCATCTGTAGCCTGTTTGCTTTTCCATATAAACCTTCCATGTTAGTACATGCAGCTCTACCTTGTTATTTTTGATAACTGCATCATTTTCTGTGGTGTGAATATTACACTACTGCTAGTATAGTAGTATTATTAATTCTTCAAAAGATGGAAATTTAGGTGATTTCCAATTTTTTATTATTACAGAGTGTTACAGTAAACATTCTAATATGTATCAGTTTATATACCCGTGCTATTACTTTTTGAGATAGCTGATACAGCTATTTTTTTTTTTAAGAGAAAGTTTTCAGTGTATCTCAACATTTGAAGTGTACTTGCCCTTGGACCAAGCAATTCTTCAAATATTGAGATACACTGAAAACTGTCCCTTAAAAAAAGCGACAATAGCAGCTGTACCAGTTTCAGCTATAAAATGAATATGCTCAGGGGATTGAATATACAGCATAGTGACTAGAGTCAGCAATACTACATTGTGTACTTGAAATTTGCTTAAATGTTCTGAGCTCAAAACAATTGTTTTCTTTTTCTGGTTTTTTTTTTTTTTTTTTTTTGAGACAGGGTCTCATTTTGTTACCCAGGCTGGAGTGCAGTGGCATGACCTCTTTTCACTGTAACCTCTGCCTCCTGGGTTCAAGTGATTCTTCCACCTCAGCCTCCTGAGTAGCTAGAGGCATGCCACCACACCTGGCTAATTTTTGTATTTTTGGTAGAGATGGGGTTTCACCATGTTGGCCAGGCTGGTCTCAAACTCCTGACCTCAACTGATCTGACTGCCTCGGCCTCAAAAGTGCTGGGATTACAGGTGTAAGCTATCACCCGGCCCAATCTTTCTTTTTATCACTTTGTCAGTATGGTAGTTAGAATCTAACTTTATGGCATTCTTTGGTATTCTGTAAAGTGTACCTCTCCTTGGCACGATCATTCAGGTAATCTTGTGAATTTAATTTTCAGGTTGTATTTAGAATATAATTTTTGGATTTTGGTCAAAAATTTCTCAAATGTTTAGATTAATTTGGCAAGAAGTACTACCTTTAAAGCATTAAGGCATCCATGAATATGGTATATCTAACTAGTTAGGTCATGTTATACAAGTACATAGATTGCAGAAGATAATAGTCATAGTGATAAGGGAATGAGAGTGCCATCTTGAAAAGATAAAGGCAGCTGGGCGTGGTGGCTCACGCCTGTAATCCCAGCACTTTGGGAGGCCGAGGTGGGCAGATCACGAGGTCAGGAGATTGAGACCATCTTGGCTAACATGGTGAAACCCCATCTCTACTAAAAATACAAAAAATTAGCCCGGTGTGGTGGCGGGCACCTGTAGTCCCAGCTACTTGGGAAGCTGAAGCAGGATAGTAACTTGAACCAAGGAGGCAGTGGTTGCAGTGAACCGAGATCGCACCACTGCACTCCAGCCTGGGCAATAGAGTGAGACCCTGTCTCAAAAAAAAAGAAAGAAAAAAAAAGATAATGGCATTTATCTGTTCCAACCTTCATATTCTGCCCAGTGAAATTGAGATAAGCTAACTTCTTCCTTTCTCTTTCCTCTCTGTTCTTGACCTAAGTGTCCCCTAGCCTCATCCCTTTCCTTTTTCTAAAATTTTCATTTTTACCCTTTGTATTCACTTGTCCCCATCATGGATCCACATGGTTGATGGATTCAGTGGGTTTGGGGGCCACAGCTGACATGTTTATCTACAGTGCATTGGATTCGTATCCTAGAATTTAGGTGATTTTCCAGCTTCCCACCCCCTCTACCATTTTGTTCTCATTCAGCCTCTACCTCATTAACGTATTTTAAAAAGAAAAAAAAGGATCAAGTATCTTTTTGTATGCACACCAACGTTTTCTGCTTTCTTAGCATATGAGCAAATGTAGTAATTTTATGTCTACTTTAAATATCTTGCCTTATCCTGGGTGCTCATATATTTGGAAGAGTAAAATTTAAAAACAAATGAAATACTTGTTTTAAGAATATAAAGCTACTTAATCAGATAGTTGAGCAATGGAGTCAACTTAAGATTATTTCAGAAAACGATTGCCTCAAGATTCAATAATAACAACAACAAAACAACCATTAAAGATCACCCAATAGACTAGGTTTGTTCTTATTGATAAAAGCAATAATACAGTAGAAGAGTCTTGAGCTGTCTTAACAGAAACATCGAACACATGAGAGAAGATACGTATATGACTCTGGCAGAGAAGGTAAAACAGATAGAGGAAAATGAGGGAAATCAAAGTGAAACTACTATTGTCTCAGATTCATGAGAGCACAAGTAAAAGCCTTAGCTTTATACCTGGGTGTTTTCTCTCTCTCTCTCTTTCTCTTAATATGTTTAGTTTCTCATGGAATTTATTTTACCTGCCATATTTTTTAAAAAAACTTAATTTAATTTAAGTTCTGGGATACATGCACAGGATGTGCAGGTTTGTTGCAAACCTGCCATCTTTTAAAATCACCTCACCTTTCCCAACTAGAGTGTTCTCCCAACTTGACATTCTCTTCTTCTAAGCACTCATACCTCTCTTTAGTACATGGTTGCAGTCTTGTACACATGCATTTGTGATTATTACCTTCTGCTTTTGATTCAACTGGCTCATGATCCCCAAGTGTCCAGTTCAAGTCCCCAAGAAGGTAATCTGATTTTGTGGTTTGTGTCCTAGATTGCTGCCTGGCTTATCAATTTTCTGCTCTCAGGTCTCGTGCCCTGTGGCCTTGTGGAGACAGAATTTGAGGTACAAAACCTGGGCACCTCAGCAGCAGAGGCTCTGGGTAGGGATTGCCCTCTTTGAAGATGTAGTAGTTCAAGCAGGGATCTGAGCCTTGGTCTGTCCAGTTCAGTCAACTACCATCTCAGGGACTATATATTGCCTGATTGGAAATATATAGTCTTCATTGAGTTTTATTCAAAAGAATGCATCAAATGTATATTCATAGCATAGTATAGCTATGTAAATTTATAGCATAGTATTTAAGAAAATGAGCTTTCGAGTCAGAACCTAGGTTTGTTTCTTTGTGAATTTGGTGAAAGAGTTTTAATTTTTCTATGTCTTGATATCCTGCCTTTTATATCAGGGTTAATAATACTTTTCTCATAGAAGTGTTAAAAGATAATGAAATAATGTTGGTCTAAGAATTAACACAGTGCATATCACATAGTAAAAACTCAACGTATGACCATTATCTCTATCCAACAGCAGCAAAAATAGATTTCTCTCTCAAATTATACTATGCCAATGTTGTTGGTCAGTAGTGTCCTCACTACTAAAATGAGTTATCCAGATTTTTTTTTCTTAATTAAATAATTTAAATCTATCATTATGATTTCAAATCTTTTGCTGCGTTGTAGAGTTGTCAAATTTACTAATTAGAGGAAGCCTATACAATTCTTCTGATCTTTTGGCATCAGGTGCTATATTAAATAACATTTGTAAAGCCTTAAAGCATATGCAAAATACCCAAATGACTATATAGTTTTTTCTGCTCTTAGTGACAAGTGCCTTCCACGGTCTTTTCTTTCTCAGGCACTTAGAACATTGCATATGAACAGGAAATGCTGTTTTCTACCTAAACTTTTCCAAGTGTTGCATGTTGGGGAACTAAAATTATCTTCCCTGGGACATCATTTGGACTTTCCTAATCTGAAACAAATTTCCTTTCAAATTCTGATAGGAAATATGGCATATGAATTCCCCTCCTGTCTTCTGAATCCAGCGTTTAGGTTCTAAGTAGAAAATAAACAGCCACATTCTAGAAAGCACAAGGAAAGACCAAAAATAAGATAGTGGGGGAGGCAAAGTTGAAAATATAGCATTTAAAGAGATAATCTGCATACAGTGTTCTTGACAGCCAAATTCCGGGCCTACTGGGGCATGCCTGTGTTGTCAGAGCAGACAATAGCCTGGGGTATGGAGGAGGAGGAGAAGGGAGCAGCACATTCATTTGGCATGATCTTGGAAAGAAGTGAACTTCTAACTGTTGGTTAAAAATGTTGTTTTGTCTCATTTGCTAATGTCACCAAGAAGGATCTTGTTTAAAATACATATATATATATAATATATGTTTTTGTTGTTTTGTTTTGTTGTTGTTGTTGTTAAACTAGCTCAGTATATATATATATATATATATATATATATTATATATGTATATATATATTATGTGTGTGTTTGTGTATATATATATATATCCTTTCTTGAGTCTAACTAGTTAGATAGCTGACCTATGTTTGAAAACAGTTTAGGAGTCTGACCCCTTGAAACATTCTAAGTTAGTGTAACAAATGTGAAGGGTCACTGACATTAACCCACATTCTACCAACTCAACATATGAGGCACTGACACTTTTAAGCAGGGATTTTGGACATACTCCTTTGAGCAAAGCCAAATTTTCTTTCATTCTGTGTTCTGGTTTTTTAATTAAGAAATAGTACAGAGTGCTGGTTTATGGACAAATCTCAGTGTGCTAGTTGTAACTCTAGTCGCTTTCTCTTCCAATGACCTGAGGCTAGCGTTGCATGAAAAATTGCTAACAGACTGGCCTTGTTACTCAAGTATGGTTCATGGACCGGCAATTCCAGCATCACTTAGGAGCTTGCTAAAAATTCACAATCTCGGCACCATCCCAGATGAACTCAAATGGAATCTACATTTTAACAAGATTCCTAGGTGACTGCCTGTTAAAGTTTGAGAGGACTGCTCTGGAAGGGCATGGTTCTGCACGGTGTGAAAGTGAATGTTTATTCTTAACTCCATCACTAATTTGCATTTTGAAAAGATCACTTACTGTTTTTCTGGAGTCTTTATTTTTCTCATCCATAAAATAAAAATAGTTTTCATCTTCCTTGACAAAACATGTATGAGGTGAGGTAAGATAGACTTTAAAGCGTCTTCTGTGGCAGAATCAAAGTCCTGCTGTTTTACGTAGGAAGACTAAAATATACACTAGAAAGGAAGGATAAAAATTGCATTGGAAACACTTGACTGTCAGACAAAATTCATTTATTTTGCTTCAGAAGATGAGGGGAGTGGAAATAATTAATTTGGCTCCTGTCTCCAATGGGAGAGAGACAAGCGGTCTTTTCTGCCAATCTGTTTTCTTTGCTCTTTATGATCTTGTAAGATAAGAGAAATAATGTAGTGTTTTCTACTATGAAATCCTAATTTAGAAAAATATATAAAAAGCAAAAGGGAAATTTAAAAAATACTGCTTTACTGAAAAGCCTCTTGGGAGGTACAAGGGTGGCCAGAAAGGTTTGACAAGCCTGCTGTAGTCTTAGTATAGCAATTGAGAAGGATTCTCACATTTGCTTTGGGGTCAGGTACAAGCTGTGTTTTGTTTTGCACTTGTACCTTTTGAGTCTGTTTTTGTCCTATGATCCTACTTATCACCTGCTTCCATTATAATTGGATGTTCATTTTATGGCCCTGTGAAGATCTAAGCACCAGCCATTAGCAACAATAAAAACCATATAATGTCCCTGACTGAGTCGTGGACCTGGGGCACAGGTGTATCCCCTGAGTATTTAGTGATATGTTGTAGACCTCTTAGATTGTGACACACAAAACAGCCAATAAGGGTATTTTCTTGACTCCTAACACCAGCATTTATTATTTTTACTGTTTTATGCTTGTGGGTGATTCTGGAATCAGGTCATTAGGGGTCAGACACACAGTCTTTCAGTTCTAGGCTTTCTCTGAGGAGAGAGGGGTGGCTGAGAGGCAGGAAGCTGCATGATAATTTGCCTTTCATTTTTTCCTCATTTCTTGAACAGCTTTAATCCTATCTGAACATACATACTTCTTGCCATGATCTCATTTTTGGATGAATTTAAATAGAGGACTTTTTTTTTTCGAACATAATATATGAAATTTTAGATGAATTCTGTTTTCATGTCTGGTTACCGCAACAGGTTCACTTTATCTGTTTGTTAATTTTAAAGTTTAGTTATTTATTAGAATATCAAGCTATATTTACATGTACACAGCTGCCCAACCCAAAGTTTAAGTTAGAAAAAGAAATGGAAGATACCCTTTGATATTTTTAACGTAAAGATCATATGTCTTCATGTAAATACATTAAATAATAATAAAACTATCCAAAAGGAAGTTCCATTTATTTTTCATGTAGGGAATATATTATATGCCATGTTATCCCAAGATTCTGAAGTTATTTTTATCTTTACTGATTTAATGGGTATTGAATCAGGTATGTGATTTTAATGTAATAACTTTTTTATTATTATGCTTTAAGTTCTAGGGTACATGTGCACAACGTGCAGGTTTGTTACATAGGTATACATGTGCCATGTTGGTTTGCTGCACCCATCAACTTGTCATTTACATTAGGTATTTCTCCTAATGCTACCCCTCCCCCAGTCCCCCACCCACCAACAGGCCCTGGTGTGTGATGTTCCTTTTCCTGTGTCCATGTGTACTCATTGTTCAACTCCCATTTATGAATGAGAACATGCAGTATTTGGTTTTCTGTCCTTGTGATATTTTGCTGAGAATTATGGTTTCCAGCTTCATCTATGTCCCTGTAAAGGACATGGACTCATCCTTTTTTATGGCTGCATAGTATTCCATGGTGAATATGTGCCACATTTTCTTTATCCAGTCTATTATTGATGGACATTTGGGTTGGTTACAAGTCTTTGCTATTGTGAATAATGCCACAATAAACATATGTATGCATGTGTCTTTATAGTGGCATGATTTATAATCCTTTGGGTATATACCCAGTAATGGGATTGCTGGCTCGAATGGTATTTCTAGTTCTAGATCCTTGAGGAATCGCCACACTGTCTTCCACAATGGTTGAACTAATTTACACTCCCACCAACAGTGTAAAAGCGTTCCTATTTCTCCACATCCTCTCCAGCATCTGTTGTTTCCTGACTTTTTAATGATCACCATTCTAACTGGCGTGAGATGGTATCTCATTGTGGTTTTGATTTGCATTTCTCTGATGACAAGTGATAAGGAGCGTTTTTTCATGTCTGTTGGCTGCATAAATGTCTTCTTTTGAGAAGAGTCTGTTCATATCCTTTGCCCACTTTTTGATGGGGTTGTTTTTCTCTTGTAAATTTGTTTAAGTTCTTTGTAGATTCTGGATATTAGCCCTTTGTCAGATGGATAGATTGCAAAGATTTTCTCTCATTCTGTAGGTTGCCCATTCACTTCGATGATAGTTTCTTTGGCTGTGCAGAAGCTCTTTAGTTTAATTAGATCCCATTTGTCAATTTTGGTTTTTGTTGCCATTGCTTTTGGTGTTTAGTTATGAAGTCTTTGCCCATGCCTATGTCCTGAATGGTATTGCCTAGGTTTTCTTCTAGGGTTTTTATGATTTTAGGTCTTATGTGTAAGTCTTTAATCCATCTTGCGTTAATTTTTGTGTAGGGTGTAAGGAAGCAATCCAGTTTCAGCTTTGTGCATATGGCTAGCCAGTTTTCCCAGCACCACTTATTAAATAGGGAATCCTTTCCCTGTTGCTTGTTTTTGTCAGGTTTCTCAAAGATCAGATGGTTGTGGATGTGTGGTGTTATTTCTGAGTCCTCTGTTCTGTTCCATTGGTCTATATATCTGTTTTGGTACCAGTACCATGCTGTTTTGGTTATTGTGGCCTTGTAGTATAGTTTGAAGTCAGGTAGCATGATGCCTCCAGCTTTGTTCTTTTGACTTAGGATTGTCTTGGTTATGCAGGATCCTTTTTGGTTCCATATGAAATTTAAAGTAATTTTTTCCAATTCTGTGAAGAAGCTCAGTGGTAGCTTCATGGGGATAGCATTGAATCTATAAATACCTTGGGCAGTATGGCCATTTTCATGATATTGATTCTTCCTATTCATGAGCATGGAATGTTCTTCTGTTTGTTTGTGTCTTCTTTTATTTCAGTGAGCAGTGGTTTGTAGTTCTCCTTGAAGAAGTCCTTCACATCCCTTCTAAGTTGGATTCCTAGGTATTTATTCTCTTTGTAGCAATTGTGAATAGGAGTTCACTCATGATTTGGCTCTCTGTCTGTTATTGGTGTATAGGAATGCTTGTGATTTTTGCACATTGATTTTGTATCCTGAGACTTTGCTGAAGTTGCTTATCAGCTTAAGGAGACTTTGGGCTGAGATAATGGGGTTTTCTAAATATACAATCTTGTCATCCGCAAACAGAGACAATTTGACCTCCTCTTTTCCTAATTGAATACACTTTATTTCTTTCTCTTGCCTCATTGTCCTGGCCAGAACTTCCATTACTATGCTGAATAGGAGTGATGAGAGAGGGCATCCTTGTCTTATGCCAGTTTTCTAAGGGAATGCTTCCAATTTTTGCCCATTCAGTATGATATTGGCTGTGGGTTTGTCATAAATAGCTCTTATTATTTTGAGATACATTCCATCAATACCTAGTTTATTGAGAGTTTGTAGCATGACAGGTTGTTGATTTTTGTCGAAGAACTTTTTGCATCTATTGAGATAATCATGTAGTTTTTGTCATTGATTCTGTTTATGTGATGGATTATGTCTATTGATTTGCATACGTTGAAGCAGCCTTGCATCCCAGGGATGAAGCTGACTTGATCGTGGTTGATAAGCTTTTTTGATATGCTACTGGATTTGGTTTGCCAGTATTTTATTGAGAATTTTCACATCAATGTTCTTTGGGGATATTGGCCTAAAATTCTCTTTTTTTGTTGTGTCTCTGCCAGGCTTTGGTATCACGATGATGTTGGCCTCATAAAATGAGTTTGGGAAGATTCCCTCTTTTTCTGTTGATTGGAATAGTTTCAGAAGGAATAGTACCAACTCCTCTTCGTACCTCTGGTAGAATTCGGCTGTGAATCTGTCTGGTCTTGGACTTTTTCTGGTTGGTAGGCTATTAATTATTGCCTCAATTTTCAGAAGCTATTATTAGTTTATTCAGAGATTCAACTTCTTCCTGGTTTAGTCTTTGGAGGGTGTATGTGTCCAGGAATTTCTCAGCTTCTTCTAGACTTTCTAGTTTATTTGTGTATAGGTGTTTATAGTATTCTCTGATGGTAGTTTGTATTTCTGTGGGATCAGTGGTGATATCCCCTTTATCATTTTTTGTTGTGTCTATATGATTCTTCTTTCTTTTCTTCTTTATTAGTGTTGCTACCATTCTATCTATTTTGTTGATCTTTTCAAGAAAAACAGCTCCTGGATTCGCTGATTTTTTGAAGGGTTTTTGTGTCTCTATCTCCTTCAGTTCTGGTTCTGCTCTGATCTTAGTTATTTCTTGCCTTCTGCTAGCTTTTGAATTTGTTTGTTCTTACTTCTCTGGTTCTTTTAATTGTGATGTTAGGGTGTCAATTTTAGATCTTCCTTGGTTTCTCTTGTGGGCATTTAGTGCTATAAATTTCCCTATAAACACTGCTTTAAATAAGTCCCAGAGATTCTGGTACGTTGTGTCTTCGTTCTCATTGGTTTCAAAGAACATCTTTATTTCTGCCTTCATTTCGTTATGTACCCAGTAGTCATTGAGGAGCAGGTTGTTCAGTTTCCGTGTAGTTGTGCAGTTTTGAGTGAGTTTCTTAACCCTGAATTGTAATTTGATTACACTGGGGTCTGAGAGACAGTTTGTCGTGATTTCTATTTTTTAAAATTTGCTGAGGAGTGTTTTACTTCCAATTATTTGGTCAACTTTAGAATAAGTGTGATGTGGTGCTGAGAAGAATGTATATTCTGTTGATTTGGGGTGGAGAGTTCTGTAGATGTCTATTAGGTCTGCTTGGTCCAGAGCTGAGTTCAAGTCCTGGATATCCTTGTTAATTTTCTGTCTTGTTGATCTTTCTAATATTGACTGTGGGGTGGTAAAGTCTCCCATTATTATTGTGTGAGAGTCTAAGTCTCTTTGTAGGTCTCTAAGGACTTGCTTTATGAATCTGGGTGCTCCTGTCTTGGGTGCGTATATATTTAGGATAGTTAGCTCTTCTTGTTGAATTGATCCCTTAACCATTATGTAATGTTCTTCTTTGTCTCTCTTGATCTTTGTTGGTTTAAAGTCTGTTTTATCAGAGACCAGGGTTGCAACCCCTGCTTTATTTGCTTTGCATTTGCTTGGTAGATCTTCCTCCATCCCTTTATTTTGAGCCTATGTGTGTCTTTGCATGTGAGGTGGGTCTCTGATTACAGCACACTGGTGGGTCTTGACTCTTTATCCAATTTTCCAGTCTGTGTCTTTTAATTGGGATGTTTAGCCCATTTACATTTAAGGTTAGTATTGTTATGTGTGAATTAGATCCTGTCATTATGATGCTAGTTGTTTTTTTCACCCGTTAATTGATGCAGTTTCTTCCTAGCATTGATGGTCTTTACAATTTGGCATGTTTTTGCAGTGGCTGGTACTGGTTGTATCTTTCCATGTTTAGTGCTTTCTTTAAGAGCTCTTGTAAGGCAGGCCTGGTGGTGACAAAATCTCTCAGCATTTACTTGTCTGTAAAGGATTTTATTTCTCCTTCACTTATGAAGCTTAGTTTGGCTGGATATGAAATTCTGGGTTGGAAATTCTTTTCTTTAAGAATGTTGAATATTGGCCCCCACTCTCTTCTGGCTTGTAGGGTTTCTGCCGAGAGAGATCCACTGTTTGTCTGATGGGCTTCCCTTTGTGGGTAACCCAACCTTTCTCTCTGGCTGCCCTTAATTTTTTCCTTCATTTCAACCTTGGTGAATCTCACAATTATGTGTCTCAGGGTTGCTCTTCTCAAGAAGTATCTTTGTGGTGTTCTCTGTATTTCCTGAATTTGAATGTTGACCTTCCTTGCTAGGTTGGGGAAGTTCTCCTGGATAACATCCTAAAGAGTGTTTTCCAATTTGGTTCCATTCTCCCCGTCACTTTCAGGTACACCAATCAAACGTAGATTTGGTCTTTTCACATAGTCCCATATTTCTTGGAGGCTTCGTTTGTTTCTTTCCATTCTTTTTTCTCTAATTTTGTCTTTTTGCTTTATTTCATTACTTTGATCTTCAATCACTGATATCCTTTCTTCCACTTGATCAAATTGGCTGTTGAAGCTTGTGTATGCTTCACCAAGTTCTTGTACTGTGGTTTTCAGCATCATCAGGTCATTGAACTCTTCTCTACACTGATTATTCTAGTTAGCCATTCATCTAATCTTTTTCTAAGTATTTTAGCTTCCTTGCGATGGGTTATAACATGCTCCTTTAGCTCAGAGAAGTTTGTTATTATCGACTTTCTGAAGCCTACTTGTGTCAACTCATCAAACTCATTCTCCACCCAGTTTTGTTCCCTTGCTGGTGAGGAGTTGTGTTCCTTTGGAGGAGAAGAGGTGCTCTGGTTTTTGGAATTTTCAGCCTTTCCACTCTGGTTTCTCCCCATCTTTGTGGTTTTATCTATCTTTGGTCTTTGATGTTGGTGACCTATGGATGGAGTTTTGGTATGGATGTCCTTTCTAATGATGTTGATGTTATTCTTTTCTGTTTGTTAGTTTTTCTTGTAACAGATAGGTTCCTTAGCTGCAGGTCTGTTGGAGTTTGCCCTTGGGTGCATTCCAGACCCTGTTTGCCTGGGTATCACCAGCGGAGGCTGCAAAACAGCAAGTATCGCTGCCTGATCCTTCCTCTGGAAGTTTTGTCCCCGAGGGGCACCCACTTGTATGAGGTGTCTGTCAGCCCCTACTGGGAGGCGAGGCTCTAGGCAGGCTACATGGGGGTCAGGGACCCACTTGAGGAGGTGGTCTGTCCATTATCGGAGCTCGAATGCCGTCCTCGGAGAACCGCTCCTCTCTTCAGAGCTGTCAGGCAAGGACGTTTAAGTCTGCAGAAGTTGTCTGCTGCCTTTTGTTCAGATATTCCCTGCCCGCAGAGGTGGAATCTAGAGAGGCAGTAGGCCTTGCTGAGTTGCAGTGGGCTCCACCCAGTTCAAGCTTCCCTGCTGCTTTGTTTACACTGTGAGCATAGAACCACCTACTCAAGCCTCAGCAATGGCGAATGCCCCTACCCCTGCCAAGCTCCAGCATCCCAGGATGATCTCAGATTGCTGTGATAGCAGTGAGCGAGGCTCCATGGGTGTGGGACCCACTGAGCCAGGCATGGGAGGGAATCTCCTGGTCTGCTGGTTGCGAAGACCATGGGAAAAGCGCAGTATTTGGGTAGAAGTGTACCGTTTCTCCAGGTACAGTTACTCATGGGTTCCCTTGGCTAGGAAAGGGAAATCTCCCAACCCCTTGCACTTCCCGGGTGAGGCGACACCCCGCCCTGCTTTAGCTTGCCCTCCATGGGCTGCACCCACTGTCCAACCAGTCCCAGTGAGGTGAACCAGGTACCTCAGTTG
This sequence comes from Piliocolobus tephrosceles, assembly GCF_002776525.5. NCBI lineage: Eukaryota > Metazoa > Chordata > Mammalia > Primates > Cercopithecidae > Piliocolobus > Piliocolobus tephrosceles. The sequence continues at coordinate 55,536,068 of NC_045438.1, read as the reverse complement.
GAAATGCAGAAATCACCTGTCTTCTGCATTGATTTCACTGGGAGCTGTAGACCGGAGCAGTTCCTATTCAGCCATCTTGGAAGCAATGATAATCATTGTTACTGTGACATAATTACAAACGAATTGTTTTAGTCAAAAATATTCTTTTTCTTTTAGTGGCTCAATTGGTAAGTTGTTTTCTATCACAGTCTTTAGTAGCACAATGTAGCTACTTGGTGAACACAGAGAAATGTAAAGAAACCATTCTATTTATCTTTTTCATACTCTTGTTCGGTTTGCTTGTTGATGTTTGTTTTTTTGGTTTGTTTTGTTTTGGTTTTTTTTGAGACAGAGTTTCACTCTGTCACCCAAGTCTGGAGTGCAGTGGTGCGATCTCGGCTCACTGCAACCTCACCTCTGGGGTTCAAGCAAGTCTCCTGCCTCAGCCTCCGGAGTAGCTGGGATTACAGGCATCTACCACCATGCCCAGCTAATTTTTTCTTTTTAAGTAGAGACAGGGTTTCGCCATGTTGGCCAGGCTGGTCTCGAACTCCTGACCTCAAGTGATCCACCCACCTCGGCCTCCCAAAGTGCTAGGATTACAGGCGTGAGCCACTGTGCCCAGCCAACATATATTCCTTAATTCAAAAATACTGTGGTATTGAAAGCTATGTGTTTTTGCTTTAATCTAAGTAGAATTCTACCTTGTTAGCTGTATTTATTTTTTTTAAAGGACATGTAAAATAACTATGTGTCTTAAAACTGAAAACTCCAAGTCCTCAATCCTAATGCCCCCCTTTAGGAGTCAGATTTCTTTCCATTTAACTTCCTTAAGACTTTCCAGTGTCTCCAGCTTGACCTCAGAACTGTGGCCACGCTTAGTATTTCTGCTATGTAGCATCAGCTCTCATGACAATCTCATAAATGACTACTTTTTTATAGCTTTATTGAGATATATTTCACATATCATAACATTCACACATGAAAGTGTACAGTTCATTGGTTTTTAGTATATTTGGAGTTGTGCAACTGTCATCACAATCTAATTTTGGAACATTTCAGCCTCACGAAAAGAAATTCCTACACATTAACTGCCATTCCCCATTCCTGCTTGTCCCCTCCCAGACCCCAGGCAATTATTATTCTAGTTTCTGTCTCTGTGGGTTCGTCTAATCTGGACATTTCATATAAATGGAATCACACAATATGTGGTTGTTTGTGACTGGCTTCTTTTACTTAGCAAAATGTTTTCAAGGTTCACCCATGTTGAAGTATTCTGGACAATTGAGTACTTTATTTATTTTAATTATTGAATACTATTCTGTCATGTGCAGATGCCACATTTTGTTTTTCCTTTCATCAGCTGATGAACATTTAGGCTCTTCCCACGTTTAGTCTGTTATGAATAATACTGTTGTGAACAATGTACAGTTTTTGTGTGAATATATGTTTTCAATTCTCTTGAGTATTTATGTTGGAGTGGAATTGCTGGGGCACATGCTAAACTCCATGTTTAGCACTTTGAGAAATGGACAAACTATTTTCTAAAGTGTTAACTCAATTAGCTGAGCATGGTGGCATGCACCTGTAGTCCCAGCTACTTCGGAGGCTTAGGCAGGAGAATCTAGTGAGTCCAAGGGTTCTAGTCTGCAATGAGCTATGCTTATGCCACTGCTCTCCAGCCCAGATGATACACCAAGACCCTGTCTTTAAAAACTAAACAATAAAATAAAATAAAATAAAATAAAATAAAATAAAAGTAGCAGCTCTGTTTTATATTCCCACTAGCAATGTATGAGGATTCCAATTTACCCACATCCTCACCCACACTTACTGTTTGTCTTTTTAATTGTAGCCACCCTGGGGTTGAAGGGACATCTCTTGGTGGTTTTGGTTTGCATTTCCCTCATGACTGACGATATTGAGCATCTTTTCATGTGCTTATTGACAAAAGCCCACTTTTGATGTCTGCACATGGCCTGAGCCAAAAATCTTATTGTCTTCAGATGTAGTTTTGAGTATTTTCTTCCCTTTTGTGAGATGGTTTGGTAGAGAAAAAAGAGACTGTGCTGACGAGCACTTTAACTCAGCTATGAAGTGAGTGCATCATCTTTGCTTTCTGTTTTATGAATGAGTATTGGTGACTTTCTGGGATGGATGGGGGGCAACTAATTCTTGCATAAAGATTTCTAATCATAGAGGAGTAAACTCTAAGGTATGTGAAGTTTGCTTGGTTTTGATGCCCCTAGGTTACCATTATATGCTTTTTTCTACCCAGTGGAGAGGCTGTTTTTCCATTTCCTCTAATGTCATACTTTCTATAGAGTCCTCTTTCAAGCTGGTTCTTTGGACAGAAATGAAACATATAAACATTAAGGAATATGTGGTGGAAAAAGAAATCTCATTGTATTTCTTTCCCAAGCTTATTTTCAGGGAATAAAGGAATAACAGACTAACATTCTTAGTGAGAAATTAAAGCAACATCAAAAGATGAAGACTTTCTTTGAGTAACCTCTGTATCATTTGAGGCCCATCTAGGTGCATATGATTGAAAAACAAACCCGGGGTAGCTTAACATGGGTAACATATTAGCTCCCATAGACTGAGAGGGCTCCAACGGTATCATCCAATCTGTGTCTCAGAATTTTGGCTCCAGTGTCATTATTCTTGGGATGCTTCCTGGAAGCTTCCAGCTCACACTATCACAACATTCAGCTTAAGAAAAAAGAGAGATTACTTATCTGATACTCCAAAGTCTTGAAACTGAGTCTCCTTGGCCCCAAATGGCCTGACCAGAGACACATGTTTATCTCTGAATCAGTGACTGTGGCCAGAATGGTGGAACTGCCATTGGCCTCATCTAGTCCACATGGTCCCCAGTAGTTCCTATGGTGGAGTGGCTTCACTGCAGTCATGTGGGCCGAGGCTGGCAAAGTGTGGTTAGGAAGGGAGACGGAGTCTGTGTGGCAAAATGAGGAATGATTGCTTTCTACTCAAAACCACAGACCACAGACAGGTTTCTTCTCTCCAAGGGTAGTTCTGGGAAGGACATTAAGCAATCATCTAGGGCAGTAGTTCTCAAACTTTAGCATGGGTATCATTTGCTAGGGCTTATTTGTCCCACACTCTGTATTTTAGAAGCAGATATTTTTCTACTTGCACTGGTTTTAAAGATGGAGATGAATTTTGCCTCAGGATGAATCACTCCCCCACTGAGTTTCACCAGTACCTGGTTTAGATTATATATACATATATACATATATATATATACATATATACATATATATATATATATTTTCACTTTTTAAATTTTTATTTATTTATTTATTTTGGTGACAGAGTCTCACTCTGTAGCCGAAGCTGGAGTACAGTGGTGTGATCTCGGCTCACTGCAACCTCCACCTCCTGGGCTCAAGTGATTCTCACGTCTCAGTCTCCCAAGTAGCTGGGATGACAGACACGCACCACCACGCCCAGCTATTTTTTTGTATTTTAGTAGACACGGGTTTTACTGTGTTGCCAAGGGTGGTCTCAAACTCCTGAGTTCAGGTTATCTGCCTGCCTCGGCCTCCCAAACTGTTGGGCTTATAGGCATGAGCCACCGCTCCTGGCCTGGATGATATCTTGGCGAGCTTTTGGTCTTAGAGTTGATGGTGGAATGGGTTAAGACTTTTGGAGTTGTTGGGATGAGGTGAATGTATTGCATGTGAGAAACACATGAATTTAGGAGGCTAGAGGGTGGACTCTGTATGGGTTGAATTGTGTCCCTCTAAAATTCATATGTTGGGCTGGGCGTGGTGGCTCACACCTGCAATCCCAGCACTTTGGGAGGCTGAGGTAGGCAGATCTCCTGAGGTCAGGAGTTCAAGACCAGCCTGGGCAACATGGTGAAACCCCATCTCTACTAAAAATATAAAAATGAACTGGGCATGGTGGTAGGTGCCTGTAATCCCAGCTACTTGGGAGGCTGAGACAGGAGAATCACTTGAACCTGGGAGGCAGAGGTTTTAGTGAGCCAAGATTGTGCCATTGCACTTTAGCCTGGGCAACAATAGTAAAACTCAATCTCAAAATAATAATAATAATAAAATAAATAAATAAATAAAATTCATATGTTGAAGTCTTAACCCCTAATACCTCAGAATGTGACCTTATTGGGAAACAGGATTGTTGCAGATTTAACTAGTTAAGATGAGGGCAATAGGGCAGGTTTCTAATCCAACATGACTGATACCCTCATAAATAGGGGAAGTTTGGACACAGAGACGTGCATGCAGGGAACAACCCACGTGAATATTGGAGTTATGCTGCCACAAACCAAGGAACCACTTGAAGCCAGGAGAGAGGCTTGGAATAACTCCTTCCCTGGTGCCTTCACAGGGAACATGGCTCTGCAATAATAAAGTATCACCAACTGGGTGACTTAGACAGCAAACATTTATTGTCTTTCAGTTCTAGAGAGAAGTCTGAGATGAGGGTGCCAGCAGGGCCATGCCTTAGGACCACAGTATTGAATGTTCTCTCTTTGATTTTTTTTTACTGGGTTAATTGTTATTGCTTTCTTTCTTTCTTTTTTTTTTTCAAATAGAAGAGATAAAAGTGTCTGAAGATGACGAAATGGAGAAGCTGTACAAATCGTTAGAGCAAGCTAGTCTATCTCCTCTTGGGGACCGACGGCCTTCGACTAAAAAGGAGTTGAGAAAATCCTTTGTTAAGCGGTGTAAAAATCCATCTATAAATGAGAAACTCCACAAAATCCGAACATTGAATAGCACATTAAAGGTAACAAAATTTCAAATTGTGGATGAACTCTATGAATGTGGGGGCAAGGAATGGCTGGTTCTGCAGAGATTCTTGCTAATCACAGCGTGTTTGTGTGGGTGCAGGGAAGGGCTGTAAAAGTAAATATAATCTTTATAGGGTAAGATGACCTTGACATTCTTAAAGCACTAGGACATTCACATGGTAGCGCCCAAGGCAGTTTTTCACAATAGGCCTTGATTTTTGCATTCACTCTGTTATAAAATTTCAAATTTTAAGCTCCTAGACAACAAGGACCATGCATAATTTTTTTTGTAACCCTTATACCTAGCACAGTACCTGGTTCAACAAATGTTGATGAGAGAGATCATCAACTGGTGAGATTAAATAGTGGTATAAATAAGATCTCGAGTTTTCATCTGATTCATGCAAGGTGCCATTCTTCAGGACTACATCCAGAAGAAAATGTTTTGACTTCAGCTGCATCTAAGATGTAGTGATTGTCAGCTGTGGGCATTGCAGCCAAGGAGCACCGTGAGAGCCCGACAGTGGGAAGTACACACTCTGTGGTAATAGACCAGCAGATGTTTTCACAATGGGAATAAGGGACAGTGTACAGGAAGTACTGAAGCTATTTTCAGGGCCTCCCTGAGCTGAAATGGTTCTTCATAACAAAAGTGTCCTGCTTTCACATTTAGATTATAGCAGGAACACGTGGAGGCCAGGATACTTTGTCGAATAGTCCTGATTTAGCAGACGATTTATCTGAAAAGCTTTGACAAAATCTGTAAGTGAATTTTGTTTTGTCTATGGCCTTTGGCATTAAGAACTTGAGTCATTTTCCAGGAAGAAATGTCAGCAATTGAAAGGACAAGGCTACAAAGGCAGGCTGAGTGGCTCTTAGTCAGGCGTCCCAGTTAGTCAGGAGAACATCTGAACACCCTAAAAGGCTGAAAAAATGAGGCTGGAATGGAAAAAGAAAAGTGAATTTTAATTATACAAAGAGAATACAAATGCAGAGAAATTCACTCTTATTTAATATTAAAATTTTTATTGATAATAAAAGATATCACTGGCCGCCGTTTCACAGTATGTACAAAGCTGATGAATATGTTTGATTATTCAATGTAATATGTCATCGTGTATTGAGATTTTACTGTCTTCTTCGTCTGTGGTAGCTGATATGAATGAGTAAAGTTTTCATTGAGCAAGTGTTTCCTGACTCTTACTATGTACCAGCCACTATTCTAGGTGACTGGGACCACTGAATGGACTCTACTGGGTGTAGAGACAGAGGAAAACAAATACATGACTGAAATGAAGTGCAAAAATACTACAGTTGAGATGTGCTCAGGGTGCTTTGGTGGCCTGAGGGGGAAAGTGACTTACTGGGGGCATTAGGAACACTGTCACGAAGTCCATGAGTCAGGAAGAAATGAATAGCAAGAGAAGGACATTCAAGGAAGTGGAATGTCTATTAACAGATAATAAGCTGCCGTCCATGTTGGGAGAAGTAGGAAGTAGAGGCCCAGGAGGGCATGTGCAGTTTGAGTCATTAGTAGAAGGAAAAAGGCTGTGGCCTCAGGCCTTCCATAGAGCAGCAGACTCAGGATTTTAGATCTTTACAGGCACCATGCCCTCACCTGGCCACTGCGGGGCCAACTTTGTGAAAAGAATTAGTGTTACCATTCACTATGGGTCTCTGTGACCTTATGCTCTCCATGCAGTATGACCATGTCGTTGGTGAATTCAGCAGCTTTTGCTTTTCTGTCAGTGTATCAGTTATCCAGTGCTGGGTAACAAATTTGCCCAAAGCTTAGCAACTTCCAACAATCAGCATTTATTATTTCAAAGTGTCTGTGGCCAGGAATCTGGGTGTGGCTTGGTGAAATGACTCTGCCCCCAGGTCTCTCACAAGGCTGTGATCAGGGTGTCAGGTGGGGCTGCATTCATTCCTCCATGGAGAGGGATCAGTTTCTAAACGCTTGCATGTAGTCATTGGCAGGATTCAGCTCCTTTCAGGTTGTTGGACTGAGGGTCTCAGTTGCTCTCTGGCTGTTGGCCAGAGGCTACCCTCAGTTCCTTGCCACATGGGCTTCTCCATAGGGCAGGTCACAACTTGGAAACTGGCTTCTTTCAGAGCAAGCAACACAGTGAGAGTGAGTGAGTGAGATGGGTTATAACCTAGTGGCAGTAATGACATCACATTACTTTTGCAGTATTCTATTCAGTAGAAGCAAGTCATTAAGTCATCTCGTCTTCAGGGAGGAGATTACACAAGGTCTTGAATACCAGGAAGCAGAGAAGATTAGGGGCCCGCTCAGGGCTGCCTGCTCCACCCAGCTGGGGAACTGCTCTCTCTGGACATTTGTGGGAAGCAGCTCTTTCCATAGATCCCTTAGGCTTCCCCAAAGTGTAGTGCTGGGGGCTAATAAAATACAACAGGACCCGTGTCATGCAGTCCTATTAACCTCAGGAGGTAAGAGGGTATGCTGATGTGGAAATTGGTCTTGCTGAAGAAGCCAAACAAAAGCAAAGCACGTCAACCTATTCAAAGGAGAGAGAGAACTTGGTACATGTGTGCATGTTCATATTGGAAGGGTATAATAATTATTTCTAATTGTTTTTAAAATTCAAAGCAGTCAAGAGAGTGGTTGCCTTTGAGGAAGAGGAGAGGATGGGACTGAGAAGGGATGTGAATGGAGCTTCTGAGTGCTGGCTGCGGGTCCTTCTGTGACCTCGGTAGTAGTTGTATAGAAGTGTTTATTTTGTGATAATTCTGTAAGCACACTTCTTCTCTTTGTGCACTTCTCTCTGAGTATTATATATTGCACAGAGAATGTATCATACACAGAGGAAATGTTTATTTTTTAAAAGCTTCAAAGTAGGAGTGTGGACAAGCAAAGACAACAGAGTTTCATGCAGAAACAAGGAAACTGTTTTAACAATAATGTTTATATTTGCCATAGGCGCATTCCGTAAATAAGAAAAATCCCTGCACTGGGATAGTGCTGGAATGAATGCACTTCAGGGAAATTCTTCTAGGAAGTTGAACAAACTTCCAAGTTGACCTTGAGCAAAAGTTGATCGTATTATGCTGTACAGTAAATACAGATATTTAGGAATTTCTAACAGCTCACCGTTCACTGACTTTTGGCTAAGCCTGTTTTCATTTTAAAATAAATTATTAATGGAATGATTAATGGGTCCAACTGAAACTGTCTCTGAGTTACCCTGGCCTATGTCACAAGAGCGGTGAACCTCCTCTTCCCATAGCTGCTCTGGTAGAGCACATTTCTAATGCTTAGGTCTTAAGTCAAACTACGCACTGACTATTTGGAGTAAAAACTGAAAGTATAGCATTCTCTCTTTCATGATATTTTTAGAATCCCTGCCAAACCTTGCTTGTCTGCCAGAAAGCAGAGCGGATGTTGTGAAAGCAGTTCAAAGCCCGCCAAAAGCCTCCTGCGCCATCCAGGAGAAGCTGGGCTGCTGGACGAGGCCCAGCCCCAGGGTGCCTGGTGTAGGAAGGAGCTTGGAAGGTTCTGTTGTTTCATTAATTTCCTTCTTCTGTATTATTATCTACATTTTTTTTTCTTTCATCCAGAAAAGAATGAACACAGAGCCAAATGGTAAAAAATTTGAACTGCTTAGAGCCAAAAGCCACATGAGAAGTGTCATCTTAATGCCCAAAATTGAAGAGACCCTTTTCTAAAAATTTTATTAGATATAAAAGAAGGGTTAATTCATGTTTGCTTTTTCAAAGTCAATTTCCCTGATTTTTATTAATCTTTGAAGATCTTATTTAGTTTTTTAATATAAAAAATTAGGATCTTCCTCTGAAGCAGATGTCTAAATTTCTTTAGAACAAAATAAAACTCTTTAAATAACTTTACATTAATAGCACTATGGTGATATCAGAGGAAGAAAGCTTTTTTTTTTTTTTTTTTTTGGAAAAGTTGTTTTGGAAGCATAGATATTGAAAACTCAGAGAGAAGAAATATGCTCTTTTGGCCTTGTCTAACTTTCTATAAATAATCTCTCTGCTTTCCTACTGCACCATTTTTTCTCCATTTTGGAAGGAAGTCTTTGCATCTTTATCCATCTATATGTCTATCTTCTGTCTGTCTCTATCTATCTATCTATCTATCTATCTATCTATCTATCTATCTATCT